>NC_043001.1:72455541-72465541 GCF_006345805.1 Octopus sinensis
ATCTATGGAAATACAAGTGACAACTTTAAACTATTTTATTTTACTGTTGTGGCGCTGGTTCACTTCTCAGTTCGTGTTCTGCGAATAAAGAAACGTATATAAAACGAATAATCATAAAATCGACATATAAAATCCAATCTTGAAGAATACTGTCGTTATGCAAGGAAATGATTTTTGCTATAGAAAAGGTTGTAGAATAATTGACATTTACATGACACCTATTCTAGTCAGTGATTATGCAATTTTTCTGTAAGAAAAATTATTTCGTTGCATAACTAGTGAACCTTTCAACACAAGAAAGAGAAAATAACTGTAATTGAACACTGTGTTATGTATTTTGTAACTCCTGAGCGAATAATGGCACAGTGTATCAGGTTACAGTAAATAAGTAATTAAAGCGATATAGAGTATTATGTCGACCAAACAAAGAATACTTTGAAACACTATCACAAGTATACCATCATATGAACTATACCAACTATACCAATATATGAACGCTTTGAAATACTGTCACAAAGGAAATATGATATCGTTTCCGAAGTATAAAAAGTTGACTCTATCGAAATTGTATGGTCTATCTTAGACAAAGCTAGCATATTCAAGAATGGCTCAAAATAGTGTAATTTATGTTTGGCTGCGAAATATCATATCATAAATAATACCGCACCAATAAATAATCATTGGAGGAAATCACTGGACTCAGATTTTATTTTTGAGCATTTCAGTTGCTGGCCATCATTCCGTTTTTTAAAAAGGGAAATAAATCACACATATGAATTACCGTCCGATCTTACTAACCTCTCATATCAAAGTATTAGAGGGGATGGTGAGATAAAAATATCTGCTTTCTGAGAGGAAAATAGTCTTCATGATCCCAATCAACATGGTTTTCCTGATGGCAGAGGCAGCCTGACACGACTTTTGAACCATTTTAATGACATCCTAAATGCTCTGAAGGTGTTACATCCTCAATGCTCTAGAAGGGTTACAACACATACCATTTTACAATGACTTTAATAAAGCCTTTATTAGAGTCGATCACAGAAAGCTGTTGAAGAAATTATGCAATATTTTAGTCCGTGCTACGCTACTATAGTAGATTAATGTTTTGTGATAAACAGAATCCAACGTGTTATGAAGAATGGAATTTACTCAACACAGCAAAAATCTTTAGTGGTGTCCCCCAGGTACTGCGTTAAGCTCACTTCTGTATATTATTTATATAAATAACATTGGAAATGCCATCAAACATAGGAGAATAGAAATCTTTGCAGATGATTATGTAGAAAGTCATCAAATGAGCATGCGCCCAAATAGACCTTCTATTCTATGAAATCGCCATAATTCCACGGGCGAAAAAGGAAAACAGCAACATGCCGATAGACAAGGAAAAAATTTCGAGCTGGTCCACTTTAGAAAAGAGAATATTCTGAAATAGGCATATTCTCTTCCAACTGGAGAGCATCTCACAATGTCAAATACAATCAGAATCTTAGACGTAACTGTGGACAACATACTAATCTGAAGAGCAGACATCAATAATAAAGTCGATGTGGTTGGCAAAATGTGCTTTCCAATCCAGAAATCCTGATACTATCATTCTTCTTTATGTTCACCAGGTTCTCCTCTAGAATATTGTCTACTATGGTCTCCCTACACAAAACAAAACATTATTTGAATTGAAGCGTCCAAAAATTCAATCACACATACACGCACAGTCACACGGGCGCAAGTACGCACGCCCCGCCCCAAGAAAAAAGAGGCATGACGGGTTTTTATTACTGAGATCGCCTCAAGAAATTCATGCTTCATACTCTTCAACGTTAACGTGAGCGTTATATTTGTAAAACGTACAAAATATTCCATCAATACTGTTCAAACGATGTCAGCATCAACTTATAAGTTATCCGAGGCTTGTCCTCGGATGAAAAGAAGAGAAGAACAGATGAGTATGGGGTGTAGGGAAAATTGAGGTGAGAGAGGAGCTGAAGGATAAGGATAGGATTATTAAACCGAGAAGTACAGGAGTGGAACATGTTAATTTAAAGCTGTCGTTGACATGGTTTCGAGTTTAAATATGAAACGCTGATTCTTGGAATGGCCCTCTGTTTGAAGTGGGTGGCGACGGATGGCGACAGGTTCTTCTGGTATGCGTATGTGTGCTTCAAATGCACTCCCAAAAGCCAACGGTACGTTTTCCTAATATAAAGTGCACAGCAGTTTGCAAATGATACACTATATGAAGCTGTAAAATGTGCAGTTGAAGTTTATTGTCATGTAGTTTTATAATATAGACTAGTGATGGTTGTAGTGTTATTAATGCCCAGGATGATGCTGCATCGTCGGCGAATGTTTTTCAAAGCGTTTGGTGGTGCGTAGTTAGGTACTATAGAGTTTCTAACTATGGGGTTGTTGAGGTTCCTAGCGCTTTTGAAGGTGAAGGTAAGGTGATGCAGGAAAGATTGGGGTGGTTGTTAGGTCAGAAAATTGGACTCAGAAGTTGCAGATGAGTTTGATTTTCAATGGGAGGATGGACAGGTGAAAAATCAAGAAAAAGACATGGCAAAGTTAGTGTGTTTGGGAGGTGGAGAGAGAGAGGAAGAACAATGGTGGGAGATTTGTTGAATCAATTTGCTCGAGAGGCGGACAAGTGGATATTGTTGATTGTGGTGGAGGTATCGAGAAAAGGTGTGATTGGTAGTGAAAAAGATGACAAATACCCCTTTCTTTCTGGCCACATCACCGGTGAACGGTAAAATAAACTCTAAAACTCTAATGAAGAAGAATAAAGCATGAGTGAAATATTAGTGGAACATTCCCATCGAAAACTTCAACTAACCGCATTTTTATTCACCTCAGCAGCTAATGACAGTATCAAACAGAAAAAATATATTATTTATCGTTTCCTGTAATCTGGAGGCGACTTGAGATCAGCGGGTTCGACACGTTCCGACAGTATCGCTCCTTATTGCAGTGCCAAGCTGCATTGATGCTACCTAGGAATGACCAAGCTCTTTTAAAGAGCATTGTAGCACATTTCCCTCCTCCTGTTACACACACACACTAAGCTTTGAAGAAATTTATTCCACTCCATCTAACAGCATTGAGTACTTTTTGGTTAGCAGTTCTCACTAATGTGAAACCACCGTGCACACACTCTCTCTCCACACACATACACACATATATAAACATATTTGTATGTATGCATATATATATGTGCATATGTATGTATTAATATATATGCATATGTATGTATGAATATGCATATGTATGTATGAATATATATGAATATGTATGTATGAATATAAAACAAATATTTCTTATTTATCTGTAGCTGTCCATAAGCCCGGAAGTGATGATATAACAGAAGATTTCGCTAGAATAAAGTCGCACAAATCTAGTTTTTGCACCCATACCAACACGCACACACACACGCACACATACACACACACACACACACACGAACAAACACACACACACGTACAAACACGCACACACACACACACACACACACACACACACACACACACACACACACACACGAAGTAACAAGACAAAAATTGGCCATTTTGGTAAGGAAAATGAAAATGTGAAATCAAGATATTTATAGTGTTTAATTATATTAGTAAAGAATATACAAGAATTATATTAGTAAAGAATATATAAACGTAAGAATAAACAACAAACATATAATAATAGGAATTTACAAAGAGCCCGCAGAAAATATTTTATGATGGCCAAAATGAAATCACGTAAAATGAAGTTAGATAAGTTTTCTGGTTTATTAAGTATGAACTAATAAAATAGACGCCATTTTCAGTCAAAGTTTTCATTTTTAAAACTATAAGAAATTTTTATTTTTTGTGCCCCTGAGGAATTTCAGTAATTTTAGTTTAAAATATCGCAGAGAAGTTCATTTCGATGTCAATGTGTTTCGTACGATTTCAGTCTACGTGAACTAACAACCTTCCACTACAAACACACACACACACACACACACACACACACACACACACACACACACACACACACACACACACACACACACACACAAACACACACACACAATTAATGTAATTTTCATGTATTTATACTGATAACTTATTCACACACATTCACATATACGAATACACACGAACACAATCACTCACACATATGTATCTAATTCAAGCATCTCTATGCAGGTTGAAAAGTCCGTTTTTAAACCATAGGATCTTCGGTTCGATCCTAAAGAATGCCACTTTAGACAAGTGATATCTATCATAGAATCAGAATCACTGCTGTAGTAGAAGATACTTGCCCAAGGTGCCACGCAGTGGGACTGAATCCGGAACCATGTGGTTGGGAAGCAATCTTCTTACTACACACCCATGCATGCATGTATGTCTTATCTTTTGCTTGTTTCATTGGACTGGGGCACCACCTTGAAGAATTTTTTGTCGAATGAATCGATCTCAGTACTTATTTTTTTGTGAAGCCCGGTACTTCTTTTATTGGTTCCTTTTGTCAAACCGCTAAGTTAGTGGGGACGTAAACACATAAAGACCAGTTGTCAAGCGGTTGTTGAGGAAAACACAGACACCGCGACACACACACACACACCACACACACACACACACACACAGCGACACATACACACACACACGACGGGCTCCTTTCAGTTTCCGTACGCATGTATGTATGTATGCATATATGTATGCATGTATGTATATATGCTTGCATGCATGTATGTATGTGTGTATGTATGTACGTATGTGTGTATGTACGTACGTACGTGTGTATGTACGTATGCAAGCATGTATGTAGTGAAACTGAAAACAGATGTTCAATTCCGGAAGAAAAAGCTACTAGTAGAAATAAATGGATGAAAGTTTCTGGTAAGGGAAAGTATTGCTAGCTTCGAGCTCGCCAACTGGCAGCATGCACCGCTAAAACGTACCTTGAAAAAAAGAGGTGTCATTGATGCACCAGCTGAGATTAAGAGTTTGAAATGTAGCCTTTGTGACTGACATCTGTCAAAGACTGGCAACAAAAGCCATATGAGATTACACAATAATCTCAAAAAATGATTTGCCAGTTTTTTATAGTAGCACCATTTGCGTCATATCTTTTATCGTTTACCATTTACATGTTTCAGTCATTAGGCTGCGGCCATGCTTGGGCGCCACCTTGAAGTTTTAGTGGAATGAATTGACCCAAGTAATTATATTTTTTTAAAAGCCTGGTACTTATGCTATCGGTCTCTTTTGCCGAACCGCTAGATAACGGAGATGTAAAGACACCAACACCGGTTGTCAGGCGGTGGGGGGGGGGAGAAATACAGATAGAAGACACACACACACACACGCAGATGACGAGCTTCTTTCAGTTTACGTCTACCAAATCCACTCACAAGGCTTTGGTCGGCCCGAGGCTATAGAAGAAGACACTTACCCAAGGTTCCACGCAGTTGAACTGAACCCGCAACCATGTGTTGGGAAGCAAGCTAATTACCACACGGACATGCCTTTGTGTAAAACTCTGTTGGAGTAACCCTGGATTAAAAAGGCACTTAAATGTGCATTAGATTGTCATACCACAAGGCGGCGAGCTGGCAGAAACGTTAGCACGCTGGGCGAAGTGCTTAAGCGGTATTTCGTCTGTCTTTACGTTCTGAGTTCAAATTCCGCCGAGGTCGACTTTGCATTTCATCCTTTCGGGGTCGATAAATTAAGTACCAGTTGCGCACTGGGCCGATGTAATCGACTTAATCCCTTTGTCTGTCCTTGTTTGTCCCCTCTATGTTTAGCCCCCTGTGAGCTAAAGAAATAAGATTGCCATACCACATGTAAACTATAACATACCTGTAGAAGTTTTGAATTTTATCTGTCAAATTATGTTTGAAACCTTGCAGGTGGACAGGTGGTATTAAGAATCACTTCAGAGCACACAGACCTAACCCATGTATATATATAAGTATTTTAATTTTTTATCATTTATATTTTATCTATTACTTGTTTCAGTCATTAGACTGCGACCATGCTGGGGCACCGCTTTGAAAAATTTTCACTTTAGTCGATTGAATCGATCCCAGTACTAATTTTTTTTAAAGCCTGGTACTTATTCTATCGATTTGTTTTTGCCGAACCGATAATTTACAGGGACGTAAACAAACCAACACAAGTCGTCAAGCGGTGGTGGGGGACAAAGACACACATACGCATAGATACACACACGCATAGATAGATAGATAGATAGATAGATAGATAGATAGATAGATAGATAGATAGATAGATAGATAGATAAATAGATAGATAGATAGATAGATAGATAGATAATAGATAGATAGATAGATCAAAATTGGAATCCTAGACTTGTTGATCCGTGGGTCCACTGGTCTAGGAACCTTATTCTGATCTATAGACTCTGAAGCTTACTGCCAATAAACAAATCCTATGTGGTTCAGTGTATTGATATGTCCGGGAGCCTATAATGCTGCTAAGATGGCCCTGGTATATGTGTGCGTGCGTATGCATGTAACTGTAACGATACATAGTTAACAAATTCATTGGAACAATTCCTGCGATGAGCAAATCGTCAAACTTCAGGAATACACGCCAGACATGTTCACTGATATCTTGGCTGCGTTGTTGAGTAAAGGTTGAATAACTGTAGTCGCATGTAAGACGGATTCGGCTGTTGACTGAAACCAACGTAAACAGTCACGCTAGCCCTTTTTCACAGGGAAGGCAAGCAGTTTTTTTTTTACCGTCTGGCTAAGGAGGCTGTGTAGCGGACGCTCTTGAAAGGAGTGAACACAGACACTTATCTCTTCGGCCAAGCAATCATCAAGTAAAGGTGGGGAGGGAGGGAAGCCTTCTAGTAAGCTTCTTAAAAGGTGAGTGACCGTAGCAAACATGGCCTGAACGAATGGGTCTAAACTCTGCATGCGCCTATAGAGAGGGATGAACAGCTGGGAAAGGACACTTACTCTTGCAGTACTGTGTAGGAGTTTCTTAACTGGCTCTAAGTAGTGATCCATCTTTCTACAGACTTCACCATATATTCGTATAATTTATAAATACCGTATATATGATGGAATATTCTGTCGAAGACGACGTATGAGTGTTCAGTTTTTGCTGAATGTTTTGTACAAACGATTTGTTTATAGTGATCAAATGTATATGCTGTACCCTAGCTCACACACCGTCCATTAAATCGACGTTGCCTGAATATGTATATATATACTTGTCCGACCGTCCCATAGCCCCATCCTTTGAGGAACACTGATTTAACCTAAATTTGAGACACCAGCAAAAGAAGAAATAAAGATAGACTTTTTTCTATTCCAAGAAAAACGATTTTACAAATGCACGTTCCAACGGTTTTATCGATCGCATTCTCACCTGGAATCTATTTTTGCAATTTTTTCATGGCTTATACACGCCTTGATACCGTCGGTACCTATAAATCAAATTTGAGCGCAATCGGATGGAGGATGCCAGATCCTAGAAGACACACACACAAACAGACAGAACGGATTTTATATAATAGATATATGGAATTTTTTTTTATTCAGTTTTTCATTCAGCTACAAATACACATGCCCAAACACATACATATCCACGCATATAAATATTTCAAACAATACAGGAGTACAATTTACTGTAGTCACATCTGTTAACTCCTTAGAATCTCCAGATAACCACACTGTATGCACTACCTTAACAGTGGTCCTCATTACTGAAGATTCAACTGATAAAAATGCAGTAAAATGCAATCCTGAAATGAAAAATCAAGCTTAATTTCATATTTTATATTTAGAGAAATATTCTTGGAATATCGAGTCGAGCCCTTTGTAACTGTGGTGTGTACTTCGGTACAATAACTACTGTATGTATGTATGTATGTATGTATGTATGTATGTATGTATGTATGTATGTATGTATGTATGTATGTATGTATGTATATAAAAGGGCAGAAGAACTTTTAAGAGTCAACGGCCATCCAATTATTATATTATATGTACATATGTATAAGGTGGCGAGCTGGCAGAAACGTTAGCACGCCGGGCAAAATACTTAGCGGTATTTCGTCTGTCTTTATGTTCTGAGTTCAAATTCCGCCGAGGTCGACTTCGCCTTTCATCCTTTCGGGATCGATAAATTAAGTACCAGTTGCGTATTGGGGTCAATCTAATCGACTAGCCCTCTCCCCACAAATTTCGGGCCTTATGCTTAGAGTAGAGAAAGATATGTATATAGTTGTATATGTGGATGTCCGTGCTTGGTGTGGTGAACTGTGTGTGTGTGTGAGCATATTCATATATATTTATTTATCTTGAATTTATGTGTACATTGCGTGTACGTGTTTTTTTCTCTTTCATTTTTGAGGGAACTGATATTCTATATATATTTGTATTTTTATTTCTTTTCTTTTATTTGATTTGTGTGGGTATTTATGGATGAAGTTAAAGGGGTAGATGGAGCTCCTAGGTTTAATAAAGCCGTGGGGAAGGCAATATGTCTAGGAGAAGGTAACTCTAAATTCAAATCCTTCACTGCTGTCTTGCAGTTAGCCTTTGGTTGGGCAAAGACTGGGAGAAGGACACTGATATAAAACCATAGAGAGGTTAAACTCCGGTATAATAAAACATGCGACTTCTATAATCACTCAGTCATTTTGCCTTGGTTTGTCACTGGATAGCAGAGATTTGGGGAAAGCGTGGGTGCTATACGTATCGTCCAAGCGTGTAGCATTGATATTTAAATGTACAGATATCTCTTCAAGTCCCACGGCGATGGAATAGTGGCGACATGTGCAGACTTAAAGCGCTGGGAGCACATCGTCACGAATCTGCACATGGGAGGTTTAGGGCCCATCTAACGTCATTGCCTTGTTGAATGAACAGCAGCATGATCGGCGAGGTCGAGAGCATCTGAGCAACCCTCTCTAGGGTAGCACTACTCACCCAGAAATCTGGGGAAGGTCTAGAAAAGGTGATCCAAACATGTACCTGTTCTACACTCAAGCTGTTCATTACAACAGGAGGAATACAAAGAGAAAACATGCAAGCAAGAATTATAGATTATGGGTAGGTGTATGGAATGTCAGGACACTTCTTGATCATGTAGGATCAAATAACCCTGAATAGCGAACTGGCATAATAGCCAATGAGTTTGCTCGGTATAACATCAACATTGCTGCACTCTCTGAAACTCGGTTGGGTGATGAAGATCAATTGGCAGAAATAGGTGCTGGATACACTTTCTTTTGGAAGGGTAAACCAAAGGGTGAAAAACGAGTAGGGGGTGTTAGCTTTGCAATTCGTACCAAGATAACCCACAAAATAGAACAACTTAATGGTTTCAGTGATAGGATTATGTATCTTCGAGCTCCTCTATCATGCAATCGTTTTAAGACTGTTATTTCTGCTTATGCTTCTACTCTTCGTAGCAGCAGTGAATCTATTATGGATTTCTATGAAGATCTCAGATCGGTTATGATTTTGATTCCAAATGCAGATAAAATCCTCCTTCTTGACGATTTCAATACCCGTGTTGGATGCGATTCTGAGACCTGGGATACACTAGGGAGACACGGTTTGCGCAAAATGAACGCTAATGGTTTCCGTCTTCTTCAATTCTGCACTGAACTTTATCTCATCATCTGCAACACTGTTTTTCATTAGAAGGATATCCATAAAGCTACCTGGACGCACCCAAGATCCAAACATAGGCATATTCTTGATTACCCGATGTCTGCACTCTCCGAATCATGCGAGGTGCAGAATGTGGGATTGACTATATGCCCATACGCAGTAAACTGAAACTCCACATCATGCGTAGAATTAGATCTGGAGCAATAAAAGTCCCTAAACGTATTGATGTGTTGAAATTAAGGGACTCTAAGGTGCAGATGAATATTAGAATTGCTATTGGAGAAGCGGAATTGATCTACAAATCAATAAACTTTTTGAAGAAAAAAATAAGTTGCGCCAAATATACCTCGGTGTCCCAGA
>NC_043001.1:72470541-72493041 GCF_006345805.1 Octopus sinensis
TTACTTAAGATTACGTCGATTCCTCCGTGCTGTTGTTTTGCATTTATAATAAAAGAAATATACGCAACTGTTTCCACTTCGCAGTTTTTCACTTACCGCGGGGTTTTTTGGAACGTAACACCCGCGACAGTCGAGGGATTACTGTACATCTCAGTCGCTTATACCTCATGAAAAGTGGGTTAAGCTCCGGCATTGCGAGTCCTAATGGTCATCACAAACGAAGTACGTATTTTATTTACATCTTTTACTTGTTTCAGTCATTAGACTGCAGACATGATGGGGCACCGCCATAAATAATTTTTAGTCGAATGAATCGACCCCAGTACTTAATATGGTTAAACCTGTTACTTATTCTATCGTCTCTTATGCCAAACCGATGACTTACGGGGACGTAAACACACCAACACTCGTTGTCAGGTGGTGGGGGAACAGACACAAAAACACCACACACACATATATATTTACATACAACAGGTTTCTTTCACTTTCCGAGTACCAGAGCCACTCACAAGGCTTTGGTTGGTCCAAGGCTATAAGTAGAAGACATTTGCTCAAGGTTCCACATACAGTGGGACTGAACCCGGAATTATGTGGTTGACAAGTAAGCTTCTTACCTCACAGCCACGCCTGTATACATTTTTTTATATATCATATTAACTTTTTATGCATTTCCTCATTTCCTTATTTGTTTTCAAAATTACACTTTTATTTAATTGTTGCATATTGGTTTTTTTAAAATATGGTTATTCGTATTTTAATTTTTAAGAATTTATAATTAAGTATTTACAATTTATAATTAAGCTTTTGCGCATTCAATATGCATTTCTGATGTTTATAAAAATGTTATTACTGTTTATAATGAAAACCTTGAAAGTTTCGCCATTACTAACAGTTAATCAAATTTAAATTACCCAATAATCATTTTCTACATTTCTTATTTATTTGTTGATATCTATCTATCTATCTATCTATCTATCTATCTATCTATCTATCTATCTATCTATCTATCTATCTATCTATCTTATTTTTACAAGAAAAGCAGTGAGAGTAACTTCGAGGTTTTGGCCAGCAAGTCCAGTGGAGTACCCGAAGTTCCCTTACCAATCTTGAGAAATATTAAATATGTTCTCTACCAAAAGTATTGAGTAATTTTTCGGTTTAATGAAAAATTGTTTTGATTATAACTCGACATAAACACACACACACACACACACACACACACACACACACACACACACACACAAGGCGAACTGGCAGAATCGTTGCGGTGCCGACAAAATTGCGTAACGGTATTCTTCCAACTTTACCCTTTGCCTTTCATCCTTCCAGAGTCGATAAAATTAGTTGCAGTTGAGCACTGGAGTCGATATCGATTTTCTCACTCCCACAAAATTGCTTGTGCCAAAATTTGAAACATACATACACACACACATCGGTGTGGAGTATTTTGATCCCATTGGGGAAGAAGCTTTCATCTTGTTAGTTAAAAAAGTGACCAATAGCAGATATGAAGTCATCATCACTGCGGTACTGGTTCCCAGCCAAG
Source organism: Octopus sinensis (assembly GCF_006345805.1). Taxonomy (NCBI): domain Eukaryota; kingdom Metazoa; phylum Mollusca; class Cephalopoda; order Octopoda; family Octopodidae; genus Octopus; species Octopus sinensis. The sequence continues at coordinate 72,472,088 of NC_043001.1, forward strand.
TGTCTGTTCATAATGGGGAGCAAATGATAGTCAGATGGGGCAAAACCAGGAGAATATGGAGAGTTATCAACCATTTCAAAGCCACAGTCATCCACAGTAGCCATTGAAATCAAAGACTTGTGTGCTGGAGCATTGTCCTAATGAAACAAGACCTGTTCCGTCAGTTTTCCTAGACGTTTGGTCTTGATATCCTTTCGTAACTGCAACAGCAAGTTGGCATAGTGCTTTCCATTGATGGTGTGACCCTTTTGAAGATAGTCAATAGACACAATGCTTTTTGCATCCCAAAGTCCTGACGCCATTACCTTCTCTTCAAATGACAACAATCCTGGCGTTCTTTGGAGCAGGTGAGGAGGGGTGTTTCTACTGCATGGATTGTCACTTTGTTTCTGGCTCAAAATGATGTATCCAACCCTCATCCTGGGTTAGGAAACATTTAAGGAAACCAGCTGGATCTACCTCAAACAACGTAAGATTTTCTCGTGGTGTGATCAGCCTGATGCGCTTTTGATCAGATATCAGAAGACGTGGCACTCACCGAAGAGAAACGTTCGTCATGTTAAGTTCATTGTGAAGAGTATTCTCAACTCTCTTATAGGATAGGCTTATAGCCTTGGCTATTTGATTTATAGTCAGTCGCCTGTCATCCATCATCTTATGGTGAACATGATCAATGTTTTCTCGATGGTGGCAGTTGCATGACGCCAGAGCTTAAGTCATCTTCAAGACTCTCCTTTTTCCTCTTAAATTCAGCTGCCCACTTTTGCACTGTTGACAAAGCTGGAGCATCATCCCCTAATGTTGCAACCATATCAGTATGAATTCCCTTCGGGGTTAAACCCTTTTCTGCTGGGACTTGATATCACACGATGCCAAATTCTGTCTATTTTCGAGAGAAGTCGCCCTAGTTACACCTGAAGTCTTTTTGACAGGTTAGATGTCAGTGTACCTGGGAAGAACCAATGCAGTTATTAACAAGATTTCACAGTTCTTGCATCACTCCTTCATAGTCAGCCTATAAACTTTTCAGCCCACCCACGTATATATATATATATATATATATATAGATAGATAGATAGATAGACAGACATATGACCGGACTCACCAAGAAGCAAGAGTAGTACATGTGCTACAGTAGGGCCTGCATTTTAAGCAGCTCGTATGAGATGCCTGCAAGCTATTTCAGTGATTCCGTACATTCTCTACTACCATACAACAATATTGATTTGAACTTTTATCAATGACTGAGCGTTTAAGGTTGACCGAATACCCAAAATATATTTTCGAGATCAAATACTCCGTAAATTACACTAATTACAATGATTAAATTTAGTGACAACGGTATATGAATTAACTTAATTTTTGTAGGATCGACTGAACGAATCAGATCACTATTAATATATTAGAGATGCTGTAATTTTAGTTATCTCATTAAACCAAATCTCAATTTTTAAACAGGTAAGTAATAATATAATTTGTACTGTTTCAGCATTACGCTGTTCAGCAAGACTGTGACAAAGTACGTGCTTAAAATATGGTCAAAGTTTCAACGTTACATCACAAAGATCCAAACATCAAATATGTCGTTGCGTGTATGTGTCTACTACGCTTTGAACTTGATCTTTAATAATAATTTGAAACCAGTTGACATCTGAGATTTTCCGGAACAACGTTTGTGTGTTTGCTGAGTGTGCTTGCGCGCGCATTAAAATTCAAATGATTTACTTTGATATTTCTTTCGCTTGAATGATGCTTTCATTTTATTACATTTATCCTAAACTCCGTCTGTCTCTGACTTTTGTAATTTGTAGAAATGTTATGAGAAACGTTTTATATTTATTTCGTAGAATTTATGTGAGAAATTCTTTCATCCTTTTCTTTTCTTTTCCTAAATTCATATAGTGTGTTATATATTTTACCAGTACTGAAAATCATTTATCCTTTATGCATATCACTTATTTCTTTTTGTAGATGATTTCTTTGTCATGAATGTTATTTTTTCTAAAAAAGAATTTCCTTGCTTAAGGTACAGGAATTGAACTCGCAACCTCATGATCGTGAGTCAATCACCTTAATCACGAGGCCACACACCTTCATACATGAAACACACATATATCGATTAAAAGAGTGAGTACATTAATAAAATATGATAGTATGCTCTTATAATGGCTGAATTAACAAATTTGTTTCACATCAGTAGTTGAGAAAATTCCGGAAATCGTCAGCAAAGGTTGAAGGGAATGGTATGGTAAAGGCTCTTTGCCACTGGGGGTTTGTAAGTGTTACTTCCGTTTTGCTGGTCTTACAAATTTTCTAAACATTCCCCGGATCTTACAATGCTGGGCTATCGTCTTGGAGTGTTTAGTTCAGTTGATGAAATCTACACCACTACATAATTCGAGCCTGTTAATTATTCTATTGATCACGCTTTGCCAAACAGCTAGGTTACGGGGACATAAGCAAAGCAGTACCAGTTGTCAAACGGTGTGAGACAAATACAAACACAAAGATGCATATATGTGTGCATATATGCACATAAACATATGTCTGTATATATGGATATACACATGTATACATATCTGCATGAATATATATATGCACACACACACACACCCACACACAGTTCATAAATGAGATCCAGATATTCTCCTTTTTATATGCATACATATGTACATTTTTTTGTATTTCATATATTTAATATACTTTATATATCTTGATCAGTCTAAATTGCTTATCCCTACATTTTTATATATATATATATGGAAGTAACGAGAAGTAATCTGTATATCTTACTTAACGTGGACATATTAAAAGAAAGCCATACTACAGCAATATTAGTCTTGATGATATTTTAGCACAATTGATGTATAATTCTAAAAGAAAACACACACACAGAAATAACAGGAGGCGACGAAAATGTATACCAGCGACGATGGAATCGGTAGATCACATGATTTCTGTGCATTTGTACGTCATTAGTTACTAGTATCCACTATCACCACATACTTAGATAAATTTTCCCTCAACTGATATACAGAAAAGCTATTATTAATCAGTCATTGGTGTCGTAATTAACAGGCAGGCTGGATGACGAATAGTTTTTGCCCTCATATTCTGTGCAGTTTCTGCCCTCAAATTCTGCGCAGTTTCTGCCCTCAAATTCTGCGCAGTTTCTGCCATCGAATTCTGCGCACTTTCTGCCCTCAAATTCGCTCGCAAGGCATTAGTTGGCCTGGGATTATAGTAGTGCTTATCCAAAAATGCTGCGCAGAAGGATTGAACTCGAAACCACGTGATTGTGAAGTGAATATCTTAAATTTCTTTGGCAGAACAGATCACTTCATATGATCGCCGCCCAAGTTCTGATTTAGGCACAAGGCCAGCAATTTCAAAGGGAGATGTTTAGTCGGTTACATCGACCCTAGTACTTGACTGATATTTTATTTTGTCGTCACCGATGGGATGACAGACAAAGTTGATGACGGAGGGTTTTGAAGTGAAAACATATAGAACCGGAACAAATATCGTTCCACCGAAAAGGTAAAGTCGAAAGGCTATGTCTTCGTAGAAAGTAAAAGAAATTTAACTATGAACCAACTTTGATGACCAGTCACCAAAAATTCAGTCAATTTTCTGGTATATTGCTATGAAATGTGATCTTTAAAATTAACGATATTAGGAAAATAATCAAAGACAGTGATTTTGGTTAAATATTATTCAAGGTTTTCCCAACTTCTGGATTATTTCAAACCCGTGGAAGACCATAACACTGCACACTGTAACCTTGTTCTTTCCCAGATATGGAGCAACTACTTGGATCTAGGTCAGGATAGCATTGCCCTGGATATAAAAAAAATATTTTGAAACGGTCCGGCACAACGGACTCTGTGCCAAGTTGGAACGTAATACACTTCTTTAGTGGAAGCTCTCCGAATCTCGCACTTCAGCTCGAAACTCTGATCGCTGACCCATTAATACATCAGTCCTAGAAGGACCAATGTTCTTCCTGTTTCTAGAATCCCAATTAACGATATTATCTTCAAGGAAGATATATGTTGCCTAAATTCCTTAATTCGAAACACCAACAGCAATTTCTCAAATCTCTGAATGACAACTCGACGATGAAGTTCCTCGAGTTATAAATAACCTTGTTAGAAATAACCAAATCATCCCACTGTCTTTTTTAAAAGAACTCAATGAATAATGCGTTTCTGAGTATTTCAATCAAAATCCTGCTCGACCAGGACTGGCCTGGGGCTATACCACAACCACTATAACATCTCTGATACACAGAAACTAAGAATCCAATGGTATAGAAAGTTCTAATTAATTACTGTAATTAAGAAACCGCTGATTGCTACAAAAGGAATTACATTAAACTCACAATTTAATTAACGAACAATAGATCTTGTCATATCATGTTATATCCTTCTGTTAAATACAAATAATCACAAATTTCAATTAATTTACTGGTTAAATTCAATTATTAATCATTTCATCAGCATGAGATTTAAGATGGCTTTTAGGAGTATCAGTGTAATTTGCACTAGATAAAGTTTTGCTAAAAATATCGCGAAACGTATTACTGCCATGTGTGTGTGTGTAAATATGATAGTGATAAATAGGCATTATTACTTGAGAGAAACATGGACATTTTAATTTTTATTAATATCCATATATTCTATTATTGATACATAAAATCATAAGATCTTCATAACATTGTTACATTATACCTGTTTTAGATTTTGGCACAAGGTCAGCAATTTTGAGTGGAGCGGTTAAGTCAATCACATTGACTCCAGTACTCAGCTGACACTTATTTTGGCGGAATTTAAACTCAGAACGAAAAGTCGGACGAAATACCGGTAAGCATTTTGTCCGGTGTGCTAACAATTCAGTCTGTTCGACGCCTTAAATTGTTACATAATATAAAAGTATAAATTATAATATTTCGTTCCATAGTTAAGTTCGTAAATTTCGTAACAAGAATAAGAATATTATGGCTTTTTGGTAGAGCAGAATCATGGACCGATACACACACAATAAGCTAAAGTAGTTGGTTTTAAAATCTCTGAAAGAGATTCACATAGTAACAGTACTAAACATTAGTGTCTGTACCACTTATACATCGCTGTTCTGTGCAGAACAAATGTTACTACAATTTAACCCCAGGAAAACATGTTTCCCGCTGGTTAACGACACACAACCTCTGACTATTTTATTGCGAGTAAGAGACCTAATCATTCCTGCTCCAGTATGTTTATATATTGCGAGTAGGGACGTTTAGCTGCCATCGCAAGCAGGTAAACGTCCAGTACTGAGGACGAGAAAGCATATAGAAACCGGCCGGTCTACTTGTGGGAGTGGTCCGCTCCCTTACTCGCAATAATACAAGATACAGGTTGTGTGACGTTCGTAACATTCGTTCTGCACAGAACAGTCACGTAAAAGTGGTACAGACATTACGGTATGTGTGTGTGTGTGTGTGTGTGTGTGTGTGTATGTGTGTGTGTGTGTGTAATATTTGGTCATCAGTGAGTTCAAATCTCACTAACGTCGATTTTGCTTTTCATTCTTCCACGTTCGATACAATAGAATAACAACGACATACTGGAGTCGCTATTATCGACTACATCACTCTTCCCAAATTTTGTGGCGCTTGATTATTTTTAGAAATGAAAGCATTTGGTTGAATCGTTACAGGTGGTGTGTGTGTGTGTTTGTGTGTGTGTGGATGCAGCTTCCGTTGGCACACGGGTGTAATATGATTGTTTCGAGGATGAGTGCTTTGAACTGAATGAAATGTTCTTATTTCACTTCTCGCTGATTTGTTCGTACGTAAGACGTGGTGCAATGAAGTTGTATTAGTTAAGAAATATCCACATAAAGAGAGAGATAATATATAAAACATTAAAAAGATATATCTACGGTTATTACAAGTTGTGAGAGTCCAACACGTTATAACGATGCTATAAGTCCAGGTGGAAAAGCTTGCATATGTATACATAATAAAGTAAAACGTTGCTCTCAATAAAAAGACGAAAAAAATAATGAATTTCATAGTTCATAATTTAATTACTTTCATCAGTTGTTTCATTAGGATAATCATCATTAATTTCATAATTACGAAATTAGTTTAAAATTATAAATCTGAACAAATGTAGGGGGTTTACATAATAATAGTAGGAAACGTATTTGATTTCATATATCTCTTGACCACGGTCGGATATTTAACAATCTTACATCTTACAGCAAATTTTACTGACTGACGATATTTAACACAATTAGATCTCTCACCCAATCCTAGGAAGATAAATCGATAGAAAAAGGATTTTCAACAGACGGAAAAGGTTTCTCAATTGATAGAAAGTTCTTGAATACTTTAACAAGTTTCAAGAACTGAGAGAGAAAGAGTGAAATCATTCTTATATGTGCCAACAAAATTATTAACTGTTGTTCGGAACGGAGATAAAAAAGAGATCAATGTTGAAATATTTGAGTTAAGAAAATTTTGCAAGCTGGACAAAAATCGTGTTCAAGTCATCTTGCAAATTTGCCGACATCGAGTAAAAATATTGGTTTCAAATTTTGGCACAAGGCCAGCAATTTCGGAGGATGGGTAAATCAATTACATCGACTCCAGTGCTCAGCTGGTACTTATTATATCAACTCCGGAGGGACGAAAGGTAAAGTCAACCTCAGCGGAATTTGAACTCAGAACGTAAAGTCGGACGAAATGCCGCTAAGCATTTTGCCCGGTATGCTAACGATTCTGCCAGTTCGCCGTCTTGCGTTGAGTAAAAGTATTGGAAAGTATTTTCCGTTGATTCTTGTATCTTTCTTGGAGTGGGAGAAAAATATACTTATGTTAATTGTCAACGAGAAAAAATTACTGTTTCAGGTGTATTGACGGAAATTAGGAATGAGAAAGAATTGAAATCACGGCACTGATTAATAGACATAGTTACATTCTGTTTGGCTGCTCGACAGAAACATCCCATCGCCACAATAAAAGTACTTGAAGCATTCATTTCTTTCTCATGATTTTGTGAGACTGGTTTCTCTGTTGAACATAATTTAGAACAAGTCTATATAACGGTAGAGGAGGTGCTTGAGGCAAATATACTTGTTAACCAGCCGATTACAGACAGGAGACATCATGTGATATCAACAGTCACATGTCCCCCACCACTAATATTATAAGTAATGTAATGACTTTTCATATTTTATACATTTTGTTTGATGAATTTTCTTCCATGTTCTTTATACTCAGTGTAAATAGAAAACAATATATGGTCGCTACATTGTTTTTCGTTTTCAATACATAATATGATATAAATGATGAAATTATTTTATAGAGCAGAAAACGTTGATAAAACAATGATTAAAATTTTAGTTATTGTACTTTTAATCCATCCAGATGTGAGAATGCAATCTTTACATTATACCTGTCGCAACAAAAATATTTGCACTTTTCCTGCTTGCTCAATGTGTTCAAAACTTACACTGCTATTATTTTTTAATTTGTACATGATTTTTTATGCACTGTATTCCATTGTGGAAAAGTGCAACGTATGCTTCCATCTCTGTTTTAAGACAATATTAGAAACATATGTACGAGGTGGTATCTAAAAGTTCCTGGATTGGTTTTGTAACGCGCCAGCTGATGGCGGTACAGGGTTGCGTGCGCCGTGAGAGCTAGCAGTGAATTTCGTAAGACAGTGTGCCGAGTGACATCGTTATGTTTACTTCGCAAGTTGTGAAATTTGTGCTTTGTGATCACGTATGCTGTAGTCTGCGATTTTTTGTCATGGACGAGAAGTTGAAACGAAGAGCCAAAGTAAAATTTTGCGTTAACTTGGGAAGCCTGCTACAGAGAGTTTGAGCATGCTTCGGCAAGCTTACAACGACGAAGCAACGGATCGTACGCTCTGTTTTGAGTGGCATGGATGCTTCATAAGCAGAAGAACGTTTCACATCGTTTTTTTTTCGACATCCGTGGTGCATCGAGAATTTGTCTTCCCAGATCAGACCGTTAATCGAGAGATCTACTGCGACATTTTGAAGCATTCAAGGGAGGACATTCAGCGAAAGCGACCGGATCTGTGGAACACGAAGAATTCGATTCTTCACGACGACAATTCACCCCGTCATCGGGCGCTCCTCACTCGTGAGTTTCTCGCCCAAAACAACATGGTATTGCTTCCGCACCCCCCCTATTCGCCAGATTTAGCCACTACGGACTTACATCTCTTCCCCAAGATGAAAATGCAGCTCAAAGGTCTCTGTTTTAACACCGTTATCGAGATCAAGAGTGAATTACAAAAGGTTCTCGAGTCGCTTACGGAAAACGACTTCCAGGCCGGATTTCAAAAATAGCAGGAACGCTGGGACCGGTGTATTGCTGTGCAAGGTGAATATTTCGAAAGAGATGATGTTAAAACTTAGGTAAATAAGTTTTTTTTTATTAAGCGATCTCATATATATTTACTATCCCGTCCTGTGTGCTGTAGATAAAACGGCTGAAAATCACTGAACTCCACAATGAAAAAGAACCTTCAAACAATATCGGTTAGCAGAGAATGAAAGCATTGAATTTATGGATTCTGCTCTTCGCCAAAAAATTGACACTTTGCATTCCTGAGGCCAAATATTTTGGCTCTATGTTTAATTCCATTCCGTATCAAGAATGTAGTGAGCAAAAGGAAGAAACAGTTCGTTATGTTAATATTGATTTTAAAGAGAAAAACTGTTTTATTATAAAATAGGTTTTTTTTCTCTTGGGTTTATCTAATTAAAACGAAAGGATGTCGAAAACATTGTGTAAGATTCTGGAATAACTTGTGAAAAACAATAACAACAACAAAAACGAAATTCTGTTTGAAGACTATCGATCTTAATGTTATGACAGTGCTGCAGTTATGGCTGGTTATAAAAGTGATGTTCAACAGAGGATTAATTAAAAAAATATAACAAATTGTAAAGCTATTTTTATAAACTATGGTAATCATTCTCGCAATTTACTCGACATGCTGTTGCTAGTTAAGTATGATGTATTCATGGCCCCCGTTTTTCGGTTCAATTCTGTCACTTTCTTCATTTTTTTCTGCTCAACTCTCCTTTACTTAAAGCTAAAAGGTGTGATACCAACAGTTGTCAAGTTTAAATCAGAACCTTGACGGCATTTTAGAAGAGAGATTGCGAACCTTGCTAATGTATAATAATCTGATTTTATAGTGGATTTTTTCCCAACGATCAAAACCAATTTTTTGATACAAGAAGCTGGTGTTGAATAAAAGTTTGAGTTGACTTTTTAGTTTTGCTTGGCTTCTAGTGTTAAGTTCTTATTTCTATTGATTTGCGTTCGAAAACGACTCCAATGTCATTCCATGAATTCTGATGATGATGATGATGATGATGATGATGATGATGATGATGATGATGATGATGATTGAGATTTGATTGTCGTTCCAAGTTGTTTTTTTTTATAAAAGAATTTAGAGTTATTGAGTAGTGAATCATTGAAAGCTCGGTTAAAATTATGTAAGGAATGAACTAAGTAGAAACACGCCAAAGAAAAATATCAAATAATTTGCAAAAAGCAAGAATGTAAGGTTTACTGCGATGGCTCGAAATTCCTGTCAACTTTTTCTTTCTAAAACTTAATAAATATGTACTCTACTAAAAGTATTGAGTAATTTTTCAGTTTTATGTTAGATTGTTTTATATATAACTTGACATAAACACAGACACATTCATATAACGCAAACGTGAAGTAATCTTTATTTAAAATATTTGGAAAGTTTTGCACAGTTACAAAGCACCGATACAAACAGATTTCAACTTCACGAAGAAACCTTAGATTATAAAGCATTTGTAAACAGCTGTCTATAAATTTAAATTCTTAAGATTGAAGAATTCATCAAGTTCATTGTCCAGTAATGGTTTCCCAGATTTAAGAGAGTCTATTTAAGTAATGCTAACAATTGCAATCTTGATTGTCAGATTTTGGATGATCTTTCAGTATACTGAGATTAATCTTAATAGATTTGTGAGTTTGGTTGAAGCAAGTTAGTCAGTCGGTTTTCAAATTATCCGCGCAGAAGTGGCTGTGTGGTAAGTAGCTTGCTTACCAACCAAATGGTTCCGGGTTCAGTCCCACTGCGTGGCACCTTAGGCAAGTGTCTTCTACTATAGCCTCGGGCCGACCAAAGCCTTGTGAGTGGATTTGGTAGACGGAAACCGAAAGAAGCCCGTTGTATATATGTATATATGTGTGTGTGTGTGTGTTTGTGTGTCTGTGTTTGTCCCCCCAACATCACTCGACAACCGATGCTGGTGTGTTTACGTCCCCGTAACTTAGCGGTTCGGCAAAAGAGACCGATAGAATAAGTACTAGGTTTACAAAGAATAAGTCCTGAGGTCGATGTGCTCGACTAAAGGTGGTGCTCCAGCATGGCCACAGTCAAATGACTGAAACAAGTAAAAGAGAAAAGAGAATGTTAAACAAGAGGCAAAAGATAACAAATTTTATGGTATCAGTTTATGCGTTTGTATCATCAAAAGTCAGAGAAGTGCAGCTTCAAAACGCTGTTTAGAATTATTCATAGAATGGCCTAAATCCTTGGGACGCAAATTTCAAAAATCAAATGTGTTTTTTTCTAGGACACACTGTTACTGAGCCTTTCGGTGACATACAGATATACATACACACATATATTCTCATTACACACACACACACACACACACACACACTATCGTTCTTCAGTAAGAGAGCTGGTCGATTCATTTTACGCCCGCGAAACTCTAAGTAACGTGTAGAGCTAAGATAACGTATTATTCAATAAATACATCTCCGACTATGTGTCCTCTCTTCGTTTGTTATTTGCATTACTTTCTGTCCAATCTTCTTGTGTGTATGTGTTGTGTCTGTATGTGTGTGTGCACGCGCGTGTATGTATGCGTGTGTGCGCGCGCGTGCGTGTGTGTGTGTATGTGTAACAATGACGAAATGGCGATATTAAGTGAACACATTAATGCATAATCTCATAATCTTGTATGTTATTACATTGCCAAGTTGTGTGACGCAACATGTTAATAATGAAGCGTTGCTACTGAAACACGTAGATAAGTATCCAAATTTTCCGATCGTTTAGTCTTTATTACAATAACAACAGGGTGCGTAAGATACTTGAGGACTGATTTATGTTTATAAAAAAAAAAGCAAAAACAAATATATAACAGATAACTTTATTTATCAAAAAATGCTATGAGGATAAAAATAAACCTTCTTTTCTATAATGTTATTCAATAAAGCCACCTTCAGCTTCAACAACTGCTTCTATATGAGATCTAAATCATCTACATGCTCGAATCAAGCGGTCCTGGTTAATTTTGGACATTACTCTGACTGACTATAGCAGCTTTCAAAGGATCTTTGGTGTTATGGCGTGTTCATTGACCAAAGATCCTTTGAAAGCTGCTATAGTCAGTCAGAGTGCCGAGTTATCTGTATGTCACCGAGAACTGGGTTCTCGAGGTAGTCATTAATTTCTGCAGTAATTTTGGGAACTGTACTTTTGTGATCTTGTCTAACAATTCGCATGAGGCCAACGGTCCCTATCTGAAAGTTTTGGTTTCCTTCCAGAGTTTTGTTTCGACGACAAGGTTTTTCCCTCTTTCTCAAAGGCTGTCGTTACTTTCGAGACAGCACTTCTTGATACACCAAACATTTTGGCTGTTTTCATTACCTGCTATACGAGCACCAACAATTTGACCTCTTCGAAAATCCGATAGGTCTGTCATTTTAATGAATTTTAATTACCTTTCTCTGATGATATCTGAGAAGAATAAGCAATTTTAGCAAAACGTATTAAGCAACAATAATAAATAATAAATAAAAACATAAAAATAAACAAGCTTTTGGCGGTTTTATAGACATTTCAAAATTATGATGCTATGATGCTAGATGTTTTCATTATTTTGTCTAACCCCTGTATGTCTTCAAATATCTTACGCACCCTGTACATATGTATACGTATGTATGTGTGTCTATATGTACACACACACACACACGCACGCACACAAACAAATTGTGAATACAATAATGATTAGTACAAGAAAGAAAAAGATAACACCGGAAGGACAAAGCTTGACATGCTTAAAAGGAAGGAAAGAACCTCAACGTTTCAGAAAAAGAGGAAAGCTTAGAAGGAATGAGTAAGAGGAAGAGTCGACGAGGGTTAAAATGGTCTAGGGGTTATAAACCAGGTGAGAATGCAGTTTGATAAGGGAAGGACGAGGGACGAGTGTGTGCGTTCATGTATGAGTGTATCTGTGTTCAGAGATTAACACAGGATAGTAGTGTGTTTAATTTGCGCTGTGTGTATGCGTATGAAGAGTGTAAGTATAGTGGGGCAGCGAGATGTTGGCAAGTGTGTGTTAGTGTTAAGTGTGTGAGGAAATTGCGAATGTACGGAGGTGGAATCGGGTGCAAGGTAAAAGGAAAGGCAAGTGGACGGTGTGTTTGAAGTAAGTGTGTACATGTATCTATTTGTTGACTACTGATAAGAAAGTAAATTTCGAACGCAGTATAGCTGTAAAAGCAGCAGAGTAAGAAGTTTAGTAGGTGGCTATAGGGAACCGAACCCTGCACCCCTCAGGTACAGGGCGAGTGCTCTATCATTAAGCTAAACGGGTCCTGATAACAGTTACCGTCAATTTTAATGTTAAATAATAGCTTTGGGATGCAGCACCATTTTGTAAAACAAACTTTGGAAACGTCAAATGTGTTTGGTATTTTACAGACAAGAAAGTAAATTTCAAATGCAGTATGGCTGTGAAAGTAGTAGAGGAGGATTGTAAATTTGCTTGCTCGCAACTTCGGCGGGTTTTGAACTCAAACCATGTAGAAACATAACTAAATATAACAAAGCAAAAGACAAAAATATATTTCAGTGATTCTGTCCCTCAGTGATTCTGCTACTGCAAAGCCTATATTATTATATTATAAAATATTAAGTGATATTAAGTTATATTGTATTATACCAGATTGTTATAATATAGTGTTGCTATGTTATTTATATTAAGTGCATCTGAATGTCAGTGAATATTTCGAAATGTGCCTACTTTTACACAGATATATCATACACGCTCTTTCTGTATATGTGTACATCTATATTTCTGCTTATGCATTCATATATCGTGTCTGTGTGTATTGTGTATGTATGTGTGTGTGTGTGTGTGTGTGTGTGTGAGAGAGAGAGAGAGAGAGAGAGTGAAAGAGAGAGACGACAGACAGACAGAAAAGATAGGAAAAAGAGAGAATAGTTGGCTTAAATATATTTATATAGAAATATATTTATGGAATAAATAATGTTTTTCAAGCATTAAAATCCTAGAATACGTTGATTGTTATTTTATAGAAATCACTTTACATTCGCTATATATCAAATCTAAAACTATTTTACTGTACTTACCAAATAGTACCAATTACAAGAGAATCTAAATTGGAATGAGATATATTTTAAATCACTTTTTTCAACCAGTATTCCTCCCCATGCAGGTAACTTATCGCCGCAGTATGGCTGAAAGATTAGGAAATTCACTTTGTAACCACTAGGTCCCGGGTTCGACTTAACTGTGTGGTATCTTGGGCAAATGTTCAATAGACTGTTGGGTCAACTGAAGTAAGTCGGCAGTTTATCTTCATCCATAGCAAATTAAAGAAGAACTGCTCATCCCTCTCCAAACATATGCAGTGGCGTATAGGCAGAGTCATTAGATCGTCGGACAAAATATCTTGCGGCATTTGTTCTCACCATAGCCAACTATGTCGTTCATCTTTTCAGGGTCTACAAAAAGTACCAATCTAAGGCGGGGGATTAGCAAAACTGTAAGAAGGTCGGACCGGGTGCTCCAGAGATATTTGCTCCGACTCTTTGCGTTCAAATCATGCCATGGACTATTTGTATGGTCGACCGCATCCATTCGTCAACACCATCATCTGTTTATGTTCACTGACTTCCCTACTCATTGAACGATAAAGATAAAAAAAATATCTAGAGAAAGAGTTGAACTTGGCAATGCAACTTAACGAGCAGCTTGCCAACAACGCTGGCACACCAGCTAATTGGCACGGCGAGGTATAGTTTCAAATTTTGACACAAGGTCAGCAATTTCAAGGGAGGGACTAAATCGATTACATTGACCCAGTGTTCAACTGGTACTTATTTTGTCGAACCTGATAGGATGAAAGGCAAACCCGGCCTCGGCGGCAGCTGAACGCAGAACGCGAAGACGGACGAAATGCAGCTAAGTGTTTTGTCCGGTGTGTTACCGATTCTACCAACTCACTGCCTTGTATTTTATTCTTTTATTCTTTCACTCGTTTCAGTCATTTGACTGCGGCCATGCTCGAGCACCACCTTTAGTCGAACAAATCGATCCAAGAACTTATTATGTGTAAGCTTAGTGCTTATTCTTCCAGTCACATTTGCCGATAAGTTACGGGGACGTAAACACACCAATATCGGTTGTCAAGCGATGATGGTGGGGACAAACACAGACACACAGATACATACATACATACATACACACATACATACATACATATATGTATATATAATATATGTATATATAATATATGTATATATATAATATATGTATATATAATATACGACGTGCTTCTTTCAGCTTCCGTCTACCAAATCCATTCACAAGGCTTTGGTTGGCCTGAGACTATAGTAGAAGACATTTGCCAAAGGTGCCACGCAGTGGGACTGAACCCGGAACCAGGTGGTTAGGAAGCAAACTTCTTACCACATAGCAACTCCTGCGTCTCTATATATTTGTACATTGTGGCGCATTAAATTCAGATTGGTGGACTGTAACATTGAGGGGATTTGTTTCCACTAATATAGCATAAAGGAAACAAATCATTGACCTTTCGATTAGTTGTCCAGTCTTCTGTCCTAGTGGTCATTTGCACCTTTCCGAACTGTTTTACAATAATGGTTTAAAAAGGGTACGGTGCAAATAAATCGGTTCAAAAGTATGTGTGTACCACCTGTTTTGCTTCGATTTGAATAGAGCAAAATGATTCTATGACATTTGAAGTCAACGTTTGTTATTGAAGCTAAATAAATGCTTTCGTAACTACAAACACGTTAGATAATGAAACTACATGCGCATTAGTTGTTGAACCTGTACAGATGTTAGCTATTAAAACTATATAGAATCCACAATCATACGCTTGTTATTGAAGTCGTATTGACGTTAGTTCTTGAAGCACATTTGTTATTGAAGTTACATATAGAAGTGATTTACACTGTTATTATGTGAGATGTTTTCGTCACGGTTGTTTACGTTTAAATACCCGGATATCGGCTCCACAAACCTTTTCGTTCCATGACCTTGCGATTAGCCGAACTTGTTCGTATTGGTCGGTTTCCAGCCGTCCAATCGTATTGACATAGCTGTTCGTTTTTCCTTTCGCGGGAAATTAATCACCAGCTCTCGACTACTCTAGGTATTGGCACGCACCACTGACCACACGCAACTCGGCTCTGACAATGATGTATCTGACACCAGCCAGTCTCCGTTTTCATCTCCACCAGGCACTTGCCTACATCGTTGCTGTATGAACACCACACGACCAGCAGACCAACGGCTTCCTCTACACACCACCAAACAGTCCGTCAACTTAGTCTACAAGCTCAACAGTCTAGCCTGACCACGATGTCTCTCACACATCTTTGTTGTAACCTGCTATTTTATTTCATGTATATCAATCATTGTATTTTATAACAGAATAAATCATCGCTTATATAGTTCATTTTCATCTCACGTCGTATATCATTTTCCCATTTCCCTTATTTACCATCTTCGTTATATACATATACGCACACATTAGTATTGAAGTGCCGAAGACATGTCGCTTATTGAAGTTACATATACGTCAGTTATGTAATCTAACTGCATATAAACGCGTTAATTAGTGAAGTGATAAATTCAAACCAGTTATTGAAGTAAGATACACGCCAATTACTTAACATAATACACGTTAGTTTTTGAAGTTACATATGCACACGTTAATTATTAAAGTGACAAATACACGTCAGTTTCTTCAGTTAAAATATACGCTAGCTATTAATGTTTAATACAGGTTAATTATGGAAGCTACGTGCGCGCGCACACACACTTTCTTTCTCTCTCTCTCTCTCTCTCTCTCTCTCACACACACACACACACTCACACACACACACCGCATCCATGCATTCACGTTTTCCGCACACTTTTCCTGGGAGAGTCGTAGGGATAGAGTCTTCAGCTACCTCCTCCATAGGGTCCTGTCAAAGCAACCGCCATTAGACTTTCAAGCTGGATTTTCAAACGTGACCGACTGAGACTATGAAAATTATCCAACCATCTCGTTCTTGGTCTATCCCTATTGGTTGCTTTGGTAGAATCCGTCTTATGACTCTAAATGCGGAGAAATATATATATGTATAATTAGATAAAGATAGTTATGGCCGGCCTATGAGGTTATACAGGGTTTCACATCCATAAAGCGCTCAGCTTTACAACGTTTCTTCTGACCTTAATCGCCTGTGGCGTATAACCTCACTTCAAAGTGGAGTGAGAAAACTCTGAGTAACCCCATAGACCGGTCCTAACTATCTTTATCTAATTAATCTACTGCTCTATAGCTTAGAGTGTACTTCTCTTTCGGATTTATGATTTACTGACGATATATATATATATATATACACGTGTGTATGTGTGTGTGTGTGTGGTGTGTGTGTGTGTGTGTGTGTGTGTGTGCCTTTGTATATGTGTTTGTCACCCACCACCGCTAGAAAACCGGTGCTGGTGTGCTTACGTCTCCGTAACTTACTAGTTCGGCAAAAGACACCGATGGAATAAGTATCAGACTTTACAAAAAAAAAAAAATAAATAAATAAAAATACTAACAATAATAAGTACAGGTGTCGATAAATTCGACTAAAAATTCTTCAAGGCGGGTGCTCCAACATGGCTGCAGTCTAATGACTGAAAAAAATAAACAGATAAAAAAAAGAATATATGGACACACACACACACACACACGTTATATATAGTAGCCACAGATAGACACGTAAATTACTGAAGGTTCAGATAAACATTAGTTATTGGTGTTACGTAATAAACACGTTAGTTGTTGAAATAACAAATATACATTTATCGTTGAAATTTCATAAACACGTCAGTGATGTTACACACAGGTCAGTCAGTGAAGATATGCACTCGTTATTTACTGAATATGCGAATATATTAGTCATTGAAGCTATATACGCGTCGGATATTGAAGATATATACATGGTAGTTACTGAAGATTCCGATATGTTAGTCATTGAAGCTATATACACGTTAGTTATTTCAACTATGCACACGTTAGTTTTTGAAAATACTGATATGTTTGTCAATGAAGCTAAACAGACGTTACACACACGCACACACACACACACACATACACACACACACACAATATGACCTGGTTCTTCATAACTTAAAATTTTGTGGGCATAGGATACGTCTGTCTCCTGAAATGTTCGGAAACGTCTCCGAAGATCTGACGAGGTGGATTTGTTCAACGACCTCCAACCAAATGCATTGAGTGCTAATTTTTTGTTTGTTCACTCAGTCGTATTTACGTACATACGTATATACATGCATACGTACGTACGTACATACATACATACATACATACATACATGCATACCTACATACATACATACATACATACATACATACATACATACATACATACATACATACATACATATTGGGTTGTCCGGAAAGTTCGTGTCGATTTTTAAAGGAAAGAAAAAGGTCAATAAATACTTGCCATTGAATTTTTAATCAACCAAATACGAACCATTTTGTTGCACAATGCATCTCCATCTTTCCATTAACTTGAAGATACCCTCTTTCCAGAATTGAGGAGGTTTCATGACAAAGAATTCATCAAGGTATCTTTTTACCTCAGCCAAGGAATTGAAATTTTTACCATTAAGATTATTCTGGAGAGACCTGAATAAGTGGAAATCCAAAGGAGCAATAACTGGTGAATATGGAGGGTGGGGTAACACATTCCAGCCGAGCTGCAACAATTTTTATCTGGCTTCCAAAGCAAGTGCCGAAAATGAACTTTCTTATCTTCCAATTTAAAGAGTTACAGAATTAACACAGGTTATAAGAACATAAATCTTCTTCCACGAAAAGATAGCTTAAACTGTTTTCTAAATGGAGATGTAGTCAAATCCTATTTTATGAACTCAACTATGTTCTAAAATAACTCGAAAGGTAACCTACTATAAATCGGCACGAACTTGCCGGATAACCCAATACATACATACATACATACATACATACATACATACATACATACATACATACATACATACATACATACATACATACTCCCTAAAGCATAGTCTCCTTGTAACAGTACCGATATCTATTAGATTCAGAAGATAAATTCCACATGAAGGTGATAGTAAACGTAGTGAGGATGATGATTATGGCGATGATGGACACTGCCTAGTCGAAAAAACAAATAATTACTGGAGCCCATATATTGTTGAGTGGCTAATATCCGGAATAAAAATACATACATACATACATACATGACAGATTCTCCAAATCCATTCTATTAGTGGTAGAGTGAAGATTTGTAAGACATTCCAAAAATTCTCCATCTGAGATTCTCATGTAAGTAGATGCACACACTTAGGTGTATCCAACGACAGTTCAACCAACACACCAAATCAACCATATATTTACGAACACCGAGAGCTCTCTTAACTGAGAATGTCTTGTCGCTTTGTTAACGACCGGCTTGAACTCTTTCAAGGAGTTGAATAAAACTCAATGAAAAACCATACACACACACACTCACATACATACGCACATACACAAACATTCACACACACATACATGCGTGCGTGAGCGCGTGTGTTTAGACACGTGGACTAATAAAAAGGGTATTGCTCTCGCGATTGCAAGACCATAGGTTCGACGTGCACTGTGTACCTGTACAAGCAATGCCGATTTGATGAAGGGCGTGGCCTAATGTGCACCACTAACATTTGATCACTATAAACAAGTTATCTGTGTAGGTTGTTCAGCAAGATGCAGCGGAACCCTCTTCCGTCATTTGCAACGGGAGAAATCACTACACACACACGCACACACACACACTCATACACACACGTATACATACACTCACATACATACACGCACACACTCACACACATACACATACATTCACACTCATACAAATACATACACATACACACACACCATGTGTTTCATAATTTTATGTCGATTGCCTTTCATTATTTTATGTCGATTGAAAAAAAAGTAGCGATCCAGGTGGTAGATTGGTAGAAGTATAAGAATGTTTGACTGTATGCCTGTCAGTATTTCTTCCAACATTTAGCCCAAATTGGGTGGTACACTGAATCCCTTTCCTGCTTAACACCACCACCGGGCACGTTGGGTTCCTTTAGTGGATAGAGTTCACTCTGTTGCAAACACTCAGGGTAAATCTCTGGTCTGATGATACCTTCGCTACCCTCTTTCTCTCCACTTCCTCCCCACTCCCACCATCCCCTTTTCCACTCCCACCGTCCCCTCTTCTCTCCCACTCCCTCTCCACTCTCCCCTCGCTTCTTCAATCCATCTCTCACTCCCTCTCTAATCCCTCCCTCCCCTTCGTCTCTCCTTTCCTTTCTTTCCCGCTCCCACTGCCCCTGCATCGTACTCCTTTTCCTCTCTCCTCTTTCCCCTCACTCCTCTTTCCCCTCACTCCTCTTTTCATTTTCCCATCTCTCTCATCCTATCTCCTCCCCTCTACTCTCCTCGTCCCCTCCCCTTTCCCTTCTTCTCTCACTCCATACCCTCCCCTACCTCCCAGTCTTGAAGGCCTTGTGAAAGGTCATGGACACTGCCTTCCTTCCTGATTTAAAGATCATTAAAAATAAAAATACTAATTATAATTTTATCTAATTTCGGCGCAAGGTCAGCAAGTTTAACGGGGTGACGTGAGGGTGGGTGCCTAGTCGGTTACATCGACCCAATATTTAACTGGTACTTTATTTTATCGACATCCCCACCCACAAAGTGAAAGATAAAGTTAACCTCCGTGAAATTTCAACTCAGAACTAAATAACCGGATGAAATGGTGTTAAGCATGTTGTCCGATGCGCAAAGAATTCTGCCAGCACGCATCTGAGCATAACAACTATTCCTATAATAAGCACAAAACTTGAAGTTTGGGGGATAGGGTCTAGTCGGTTACATCGACCTAAATGCTCAACAGGTACTTAATTTATCGACTCTGAAAGGATGAATAGATAAGTCGACCTCGGCGGGATTTGAACTCAGAAGTTCGTCCTCACATTGTAATTTTCAGCAGTTTAGTTGGAGGAGCAAACCAACAAGTTTCACAGATAGATTAAATATATGTTTATTAAACATATGTCACATATGGTTCAAGGCGGGGAGTTGGCAGAAGCGTTACCACGTCGGGCAAGATGTTTAGTAGCGTTTTGTCCGTCTTAACGTTCTGAGTTCAAATTCCACTGAGGTCGACTGTCTTTCAGCCTTTCGGGATCGATAAATTAAATACCAGATGAGCACTGGGGTCGATGCAATCGACTTACCTCTTTTCTGTGAAACTGCTGGCCTTGTGCCAAATTTTGAAATCATCCGCTGGGCGAAATGCTTAGCAATATTCCCTCTGCTGCTACGATCTGAGTTCAAATTCCGCCGAGGTCGACTTTGCCTTTCATCCTTTCGGGGTCGATAAATTAAGTACCAGTTACGCACTGGGGTCGATGTAATCGACTTAATACCTATGTCTGTCCTTGTTTGTCCCCTCTATGTTTAGCCCCTTGTGGGTAATAAAG
>NC_043001.1:72498041-72513041 GCF_006345805.1 Octopus sinensis
TCAAGTAATCCTGTTTTCTCTTGTGCTCTATTTTTGTTTTTATTCTTATTTTCCAACTAATTGTTGTTTTTATTTACTCACTGTACCTAGGCACTAACAATTATTAGAATAATGTTCACTTTTTTCATTGACTACATCTTTTTGATTTCTCCCTTCAGATTTTCATGTTGCGTTAGTTTTTCTCCTCTTTCTGCTGTCCGTAGGCCAAGTGATCTCTATGGTCATACATTTGTATTCTGCATTTATCAGATTCTGCTGATTTGTCAAGTTTTTACTAGATGTAGTTTGTTCTCAATGCTTGTTTCTGTGCTGCACTTATCAAGACCTCTCTTTTGGGTTCCAGATCATTTCTTGTAACCACAAACAGAATTTATTCGGGCCTGTGTCTTTGTATCTCTCACAAGAACTGACCGAGCACCCTCTTATCGTTTCCTCTTCATTTTTGTCTTTATTCTTTAATTCATCTTGTCCAGAATGCTTCCCGTATGTAATAGATCAGCCTTTCTTACTTGTACAAGTATGTTTCCATTGCATTCTTTATATACCAAGCGACATTGTTTTCTTCAACTGAATACAATCCTCGCAACTTATCAATCTCCGAACTCCTTTTCTTTCTTGTAAGGTGTAGTCTGTCAAGATCACGTTTCGGGTGGAACGCACCGTGTATTATCAGTAGTTTCCGTATTTCCTTGTCTAAGGAATACAGTTCCTCAGTTCACCATAGCACCACTCCCCCTCTACGTCTCAAGAGAACAATTGCCCATGAATTTTTGTTTGGAAGTTATTCAACCTATTCACTTTCATTTTAATAAACACTCTCATCCTTCAGTAATATTCCTGAGAGAATATCTTCATTATTTGGCATTCCATCAATTTGCCTCACTTCCTGTATCCCTCCTTGTTTATTCTCTTCGTTATCTCTCCCGTGGGCAACTCCACACCATCTAGTTTACCGCTTTTTAGAATCACTCCACGCTTTTCCAGTTCAAATTCTATTATAATATCCGCACTAAAGCAATGCACTGTTTGAATCAGTGAATTCAGCAGGTTTTCATATTTTTTATAGTCTCATGCCAACTATAAAAAGAAGATTGATCTTATTTTTTCTTTCTTTGAACTCACACTTAGCTTTCGTATTTCTCAAAATGAAAGTGGAAAGTATACACAATACAAAAGGCAATGATAATAAGCTATCTCCTTGGAAGATTTCATGTTTGTTGCTGACAAAGCTTGAACCTTTCCTCCACCATGCGAGTTCAGCGCTCCAATCATTCGTACTTCGATTCAATATTGTGCGCAGTTCCAAATATTTTTAAGCAGTTCAGAATCTGCGAATAAGGTATCATATCATAAGCTTTCCGTTAGTCATTCCACGTCATTCCTAAGTGTGTTTTTCACTTTTTACTGTCTCTCAGCATTGTTTTCTCTGTCAATAGTTGATCTTTGGTTTCTCTACACCCATGTTTGCACCCTTTTTTGCTCTTCTGGTAAGATGTTATTCTAGTCCATCAACACATACATTTCATCTGCCAGTATTCCAGTTAACAGCTTCCGCATGATGGGCAGACAAGATATTGGCTTGAAGCTGCCAATAGCCTTTTCCCCTCGATGCTACTACCTGGCACAGTATCGGTCTGTCTCTGGTGAGAACATGATTTCTGTGTGGTTTTCAAGTAATGTACGTAATTATTCCGCTATCCTTTTGTGGAACTCCATAAATTTCTGCTGGGTCTGCTGCTTTCCAGATGCTTATCGTTCTATTTACTCATTGACTACCCTCCTAGCTTACCTTAATGTCTCCTTGCTGAAGATTTATATTGGTTTCACTCATGTTACTTAGTCACCCTGCGTTACTGTTGTGCATTTCTTCTTTCCCCCACATAGACTGTCCAAGAATCTTCGAATTTCTTCCTCATTTGAGGTGTATGTATCTTTGTTTGTTTCTCCATTTATTTCCTAATAAAATCTTTTTTGGCCAATTTTGAAAAGTCTGTTTTGTCTATTGTTTGATTCTCTGATCATATCGAGTGACATTTGTTTTCTTGGCTTGCACATGCTTCTTTTTAGCTAGCAAACTTCCAAAATAAAGATGTATGTTTCTAACGTTGATGAGAATATATATATATATATGTATGTATGTATGTATTATGTATGTATGTATGTATGTATGTATGTATGTATGTATGTATGTATGTATGTATGTATGTATGTATGTATGCATGTATGCGTGCATATATATATATATATATATATATTATATATATATATATATATATATATATATATGTATGTATGTATGTATGTATATGTGTATATATGTATGTATCTGTGTATATTTATGCATGTGTGTGTCTAACGTTGATAAGACAAAAATTTAAATATTTATAAAAGATATGCAGTAACCAGCCTCAGAATAACTGTATCTAAAGCATTAGACAAAGCTGCGACGACAAAACCCAGTAAAATAGAAAAACGACGTCAGCATATTTTAACTCATATTATTGTTTCTACGGGGAGACAGAACGGGGGAGAGAGCTAACAAGCTTTTTACATTGGTGAGAGAAAACATTTTCGAATGTTGTAAGTTGTTTCGAAATAACTATTTAAAATAAAAACGTTAGGACGACGGGAGCAAGCAAGCAAGCAGGCCTCCAAGGTCGATGTGACAAAGAAAAAAAAAAACAGAACCCCCCCCCCCCCCCGAAAACATGGTATCTATTACCATACCCCTGCAGTGCACTGATGACACTACAATGAAAGTATTCCAGCTGCCTTCCCAATGTTGTCCAATCAGCTGTTGCTTATTGTCCATCCATTGCATTATTTGCCTGCATCTTAACGAACTGTCCTCAATTCTTCCTTCCGTGATGATGTTTTCCCAAACTTCTACTTCGAATATCGCTATAACAGGTGAGCTTTTGCATTTTCACATTATAGCAATTATTATTATTGTTATTGCTATTATTAAGGCGGCGAGCTGGCAGAATCGTTAGCATGCCGGGCGAAATGCTTAGCGGTATTTCGTCTGCCGCTACGTTCTGAGTTCAAATTCCGCCGAGGTCGACTTTGTGTTTCATCCTTTCGGGGTCGATAAATTAAGTACCAGTCGAGTAGTGGGGTCGATGTAATCGACCAGTCCCCCCTCCCAAAAAAAACATTTCAGGCTTGTGCCTCTAGTAGCAAGGATTATTATTATTATTATTATTATTATTATTATTGAGTATAGGTATATTATTATTATTATTATTATTGAGTATAGGTGGTAGAGGCCTTATACAGCTGGAAAACTACTATAAAATAACCACTATAGGACTGCAAAAATATCTACTTCAGAAGGAAGGAAAACTGATACAAATAGCGGCAAAACACGAGCAAGATAAAAAACTGTTCTCAGTATTTAAGGAAGCTGACAAATACAAACAAGAAATTATACCACCTAATAAATATGAAGAACAAGAAGAAGAAGATGAAAAAACAACAAAAGCTATAAAACAAATGAAATCCAAACTAAAAATAGAACAGCAACGAACCATGATAAAACGATGGCAAGAAAGGCCCCTTCATGGTAAATACTGGACTAAACTAAACGCAAAAGAAATAGACAAAGAAAAATCCCAGCAATGGTTGAGAAGCTCAGGACTCAAAGCAGAGACAGAAGGATTTTTAATTGCAGCACAAGACCAAAGCCTCCCCACCAGAAATTACCAAAGAAATATAACAAGTAACTGCAGAATATGTGGAGATGGACAAGAAACAATAAATCATATTATCTCTGGCTACCCAGTCCTGGCTAAGAAGGAATATATTCACAGACATGACAGAGTTGGAACCTACGTACACTGGAAGCTATGCCAACACTATGGAATAACAACGGAAAAAAGATGGTATAGGCACACACCAGAAAAGGCACTGCACACATCCTACGCAGAACACTTTCCATACAATAACCATCAGAGCATCACAACAAATCACAGCACATACCCAAGGCACGCAGAGCTGCGCTCGGTAGTGAAGTGAAAGCACGCTATAAAAATAAAACTACTGAATAATAATAATAATAATAATAATAATAATAATAATAATAATAATAATAATAATAATAATAATCAAGAAAGGAATCTTCCAAGGGGACAGTTGATATTCGTGCTGGAAATGATCCCCTTGAGTGAAGTACTACAGAAAACAAAGTTGAGTATGATCTGATAGAGGTAAGGAAAAACTAAACTACTTGCTATTCATGAACGACCTGAAGATATTCACAAAATTTAAGGCTGAATTGGACAGCCTATTCCAGGCTGTGCGGATTTTCTTCAATGATATTAAGATATTTGGACTCTCAAAATGTGCTACGATGGTGATGAGACGAGGAAAGCTTGCAAGGACTGAAGGCTATAAATACCAGGGAATACTTCAGGCAGATGGAGTCAAACACCACGACATGAAGGGAAAGACAAAAAGAGAGTACCTGCGGCGAATGAGAAAATATTGGCTTCAAAGCTGAATGCTAGAAACATAATTTCGGCAATAAACTCGCGCGCGGTCGGCAATAGTTCGGTATGGCACTGGAATCCTGAATTGGGCAGAGGAGGAGTTAGAGGAGATGGACAGGAAGTCAAGAAAGCTTCTAACGATGCACAGAGCACATCATTCTCGTGCAGACACTGATCGCCTGTACATGAATAGAACAAATAGAGGAAGGGGATTGATAAGTGTGGAAGACTGTGCTTATCGAACTCGAGAGCTTAATGAGATACCTAGCCCAAAGTAAGGAAACCTTGCTTGTGATTGTTAGGAACGAGGGAGTATTGAGAGCAGAGAAAAAAGAGAAAACAAAGTAAAAGTACAAAAAGGACGTGCAGAAGAATTGCGCAAGAAGAGACTACACAATCAATTCCATGTAACCACAGCAGAAGTTACTGGAAAAAATAGGTGGGATTGGCTGATGAAAGGAAACCTAAAAAATGAGATAGAGAGCACTATACTGGCAACGCATGACGAAGCTCTGGCCATGAACTAGAGGATCAGCCTGAAGAATGAGCAAATGTCTCCGCTGTACCGCACCTACAATATAGTGGATGAAACCATTGCCCATATCCCGAACGAATGCCCTAGACATGCCCAAAACCATTACAAGTTGTAGCGACACGACCAGGTAGCGAGAGTGCTACATTGGAAACTATGCGAAAAGTAGTGGCTAGAGAGAGGCAAGACGTGGTATGAGCACAAACCGCAGAAAGTGGTGGAGGCGGGAACTAGCAAAATCCTCTGGGATTTCCCAATCCAAACAAATCAGGTGCTAGAGCGTAACAGACTGGACCTAGTGGTGGTGGACAAGGTGCCCCACATACGCTATATAGTTGATGTTGCATGCCACTTTGACTTACGAATATTCAAGAAGGAAGGCGAAAAGATAGATAGATATAAACTTCTTAAGTACGAAATAGTCCGTCTATGGAAAATGAAACAGGTGAAGATAGTACCAATTATTATTGGGTCCTTGGGAACAGTATAAGAAGGCATCAAGAGGAATATAAAGGAAATTGGAATAGAGTGTCCAGTAGAACTGTTACAAAAGCTTTGCCTCCTTGGCACGGCCAGAATAATCAAGAAAGTATTAGAGAGCTGAAAAGAACAGATAGCATGGTACCATAGGCTGCAGGTAGTAAGCCCGCTACACATGCAAGACTCCAAGAGTTCCAACAAAACCTGTGATAAAAAGATAATAATAATGATGATGATGATAATGATAATAATAATGATAATAACAGTAGTAGCAGCAGTAGTAGTAGTAGCAGTAGTAGTAGCAGTAGTAGTAGTAGCAGCAGTAGTAGTAGTAGCAGTAGTAGTAGTAGCAGTAGTAGTAGTAGCAGCAGTAGTAGCAGGAGCAGCAACAGCAGCAGCAGCAGCATTAGTAGTAGTAGTAGCAGTAGTAGTAATAATAATAATGATAATAATAATAATAATAATAATAATAATAATAATAATAATAATAATAATAATAATAATAAATGCCCTGATGCAGTATCAGGCAGTGGCTCTCATGGCTTCTGATCTTAACTGATTGGAAGTGTTATCATGTACATTGTTTTGTCTTGGTATAAAAGATGGGCTACAGCAAATATTCTGCTCAATACCACAGATTTGCTTGTCAGTTGTTTGACCTTAATCAGTTGAGCATGCCCCTTAGTGGCTGACGATATGTGCATCTCTGATCACGAGCAGAAGTAGTGGGGGAGCATCATAGCCATGTGCTGAGAGGGATTCTTTGGGGTTTGAATAGTTCACCTCTGGAAACATGGGTGGTTCTTTCAACATCCTTAAACAACCCTTATTCAGGGACCGTTTGAGCGGGATGGGCTACTCAACCTGAAGAAAATTTTAATTGGGCCCCACCTGCAAGGTCATGTGCTGTTTATCTTGATATGAGATCACCATGTCGCGCACATATGGTTGTGATGCATGTGCCTGGTGTACCCTTATCAGACGGGTAGTCATGATGGGTATATTGGGCTTCGTATATTTTACCCCAGTGTCACTTTGATGGCATGAACTGCTCTCTCACTCAGTAATAATAATAATAATAATAATAAAGATCAGCTAATGATCAATAAAGCCATAACTGAAGATAGCCGCAGAAAGAAGAAGGATCTATGTATGGCCTAGATCGATTACCGAAAGACTTTTGATTGTATTCTCTACACATGGATCTTAGAAACACTAGGCATGAACAAAGGTAACACCAATAATCATATAAAATATAACAAACGACATGAATAAATGGCAGACAGTGCTACAGCTCCAGACAAACAGGGACTCATAAAAACCAAAGCCATCACCATTAGAAGAGGAATATTCCAAGGAGACATGCTCTCTCCACTCCTTTTCTGCCTAACACTGAGACCTTTTTCTAACATGCTAAACAGAACTGAATGTGGATACAACTGTTACGGCAAAACAATCACCCACCTCTTATATATGGATGACCTAAAACTGTACGCTGCAAATGATAAACAGCTGGAAACATTACTACAGACAGTACATGAATTTATCAAAGAAATAAACATGAAATTTGGCTTAGAAAAATGTGCTAAAGCAAACTTGAAAAGAGGAAAACTAGTTAAGAGTGGCATCATCACACTAGATAAGGCAAATGAAATAAGAGAATTAGACCAAAAGCCAGACATACAATACTTAGGAATCAATGAACTAGACAAGATACAACATATACAAATGAAAGAGAAAATAAAAAAAGACGAGTTAGATTAATACTGAAAACAGCTCAATGCGAAAAACAAGATAATAGTCATCAACGCTATAGCCGTTCCAGTTATAAATTACAGCTACAATATCCTTAACTGAACACTAAGTGAACTAATCAAAATAGACAGGAAAGCAAGAAAGATAATGACAGGATTTAGGATGCACTACCAAAAATCTGACTGAAATCTGACAAAATCTGATAGAAAGGTTATATATACAACGTATAGAAGGTGGTAGAGGCCTTTTACAGCTAGAAAACTATTGCAAAAAACCATAGGACTACAAAAATACCTACTTCAGAAGTAAAGAAAATTAATACAAATAGCCACAAAACACGAACAAAACAAAAAACTGTTTTCAGTCTTTAAGGAAGCTGACACGTACAAAAAGGAAGACATACTACCTAACAACTATGAAGAAAAAGAAGAAACAATAAAAGCTATAAAACAGTTGAAATCCAAACTAAAACTGGAACAGCAACGGGTCATGATAAAACGATGGCAAGAAAACCCCTTCATGGCAAATACTGGGTTAAACTAAACGCAAAAGAAATGGACAAAGCAAAATCCCAATAATGGCTGAGAAGCTCAGGACTCAAAGCAGAGACTGAAGGATTTTTAATTGCAGCACAAAACCAAAGCCTCCTCACCAAAATTTACCAAAAACGTATAATGAAAAGAAACATAAGTAAATGCAGAATATGTGGAGATGGACAAGAAACAATAAACCATATTGTCTCTGGCTGCCCAGCCATGGCTAAGAAGGAATATATTCCCAGACACGACAGAGCTGGGACGTATATACACTGGAAGCTATGCCAACACTATGGAATAACAACAGAAAAACGATAGTATAGGCATACACCAGAGGTCACAGAAAATGAGAAAGCAACTATACTATGGGATATGCTATACAGAGAAAGAGAAATTAAAGCCAATAGTATTCTCCGGGACATTTCCTTTTCAATCAGTATTTCTTCTCCATATTTGGTATGATTCTCTTGTTATCCCTATGTCTACCGGGTATAGTTTTGCAGTGTAGAATGCATATAACACTTCGATGTAGACGTCATCTGTCCACCGTTCTCTTTTGGTTTTGTTTTTCGCTTGCGCAGTCACATTAGGAGAGGTATCTGCTTGTTCAGAGTAAACTTTTTGGCAGAGTACCGTCTCTGGTTTTATGCTGTTTTTATTTTCGTATCTCGAGGGCTTCAAACTCATAGATAAAAATCTGCCATTATTGGTTTTCGAAGTTTTATTACTGAGCATATCTGCTTATTTTCTCTATTTAAAATGAGATGTGTTGCATTTTATATCTATTGTTATTATTTTTTTCGTTTAATTTGTTTAAACACTGTGTTCTTCGTTGTCTTGTTTATGTACGATAAGTACGGGTGCATGTGTGAATCATATAAACATTACATTTATGTGTATTTTTGTAGAAATGAGACTGCATATACGATTATTATTTGTACTCACATTTTTTTCTGTAGCAACATCGCATTCTCGCGTATTGCATCAATTCTTGTATAGGCAATAACGGAGCAGTCCAGGGTAAAACAGAGACCGAGGGGGAGCATTTGGATAGTGGAATGTCTTCAAGCGCTTAGAACTCTCAGCCAATCGGACAGTGCGATAGGTGGAACGTCCACTTTAAGCTTTTTATAGAGGATTAGAGGAGGGAAAGTGCGACGATGTTCTTGGGGAGACCTTGGGCGTCGAAGATCAGCTAGTCGCTCTTTTCCGGAGAACCTTCGGGTCGAGACCGATGGAAAATTCCGAAAAATCTCTGGCCTGGCAGTGCTACCGGGGAGCTTTGCCTGTTCGAGATAAACTTTACAGCCACGGAAGTGCTGTCAGTCGAGCATGTCTGTGATGCGCGCAGGACGACGAAACGGTCCTGCATGCATTCGTCCAGTGCCCGGGCATTGCTGACCTGTGGGTTTATGTCGAACACCTGCTGTCGCGCGTGGGATGGATCCGGCTGTCAACCGAATTCTTCGTGAAGATCGCCCCGCCACTTTCCTTCAACCGGAAGGAAAGGCTGTCTTTATATGTCTGGTTGTCATGGCGAAAGAAGTTGTATGGTAGACGAGATTGAAGGGGCTGAAGACAAACACTTTTCTTCCTGATGAACTTCAAGTTTCACTTGAAAAGGGAAATAAGGGTAGAGAGGGAAGTGTTGTCTTCTAGCCAGTTTGCTGAAAGGTGAATGAAAGTGGCGAGAATAGTGCGAGTGAACGGGCCCTGAGCATACGCCTGTAGTTGGAAAAAGGAAAGAAAAAAAGGCTCCTGCCCCAAAACTCATGGCTTTTTATGGGGTTTTTTCTATGAGCAGCCCTCGAACAGAATAATTTTTATTTTTTCCTTTTCTCTCTGTCTTTCTTCCTCTTTTTCTCTCTCACATGACTTTGTAAATGAACAATTTGGTGTGTTTATTTTAATGTGACATAATAGTCATTCCTAGCAGCTTCCCTCTGTTGGTGCCTTTTAATGCTGGCAATCGTTAAAGAGAAAGGATTTGGGACAGTAATAGAAGAGTTGAACAGCGTATCATAGCAGTAGCAGGCAAGCTCTCCAGATATCAGAAAAAATAGATCAGTATCAATAGAAAAGATTATTTGAGACAGACCATAAATCAATTATTGGTATCTATAATTGTTTTGTTCAGTCTGTTATTTTCTACTTCTTGTTCGTTTGAATAGGTAAGTCCCACAAATCTTACATTTCTCCGACTCTAGTACTCTTTCGACTCGATAATTTTACCATGTGGTTCCAACTTCAAATAACCATTTCTATCAAAGTTTCCGGTGTAAAACCTTTACAATCTGGTCGTGCCTCCGTTTCTTATATTCTTCTGTGCCAACTTGGGGCATTCTATCATAATATGTGCCATTGTCTCGTTCAAAGTTCCAGAGGCTCTGCATTTTTCTAGCACATTCTCACCATATATTTTTTCTCGAGTTGTTTGTTTTTACCGCTTGATCTTGGGCTAGTACAATTAGGATCCGTTATTTTTTTAATTGCCCTATAATTAATAAAGTTCAGGATTTTGTTCCACATACATCCATAAGGGCTTTCCAATATTGGCCATGTAAAGGCTTTTTATTATTATTATTATTATTATTGAGTGAGAGAGCAGTTCATGCCATCAAAGTGACACTGGGGTAAAATATACGAAGCCCAATATACCCATCATGACTACCCGTCTGATAAAGGTACACCAGGCACATGCATCACAACCATATGTGCGCGACATGGTGATCTCATATCAAGATAAACAGCACATGACCTTGCAGGTGGGGCCCAGTTAGAATTTTCTTCATTTTGAGTAGCCCATCCTGCTCAAACGGTCCCTGAATAAGGGTTGTTTAAGGATGTTGAAAGAACCACCCATGTTTCCAGAGGTGAACTATTCAAACCCCAAAGAATCCCTCTCAACACATGGCTATGATGCTCCCCCACTACTTCTGCTCGTGATCAGAGATGCACATATCGTCAGCCACTAAGGGACATGCTCAACTGGTTAAGGTCAAACAACTGACAATATTATTATTATTATTATTATTATTATTATTATTATTATTATTATTATTATTATTATTATTATTATTATTATCATTATTATTATTATTATATTTCGTTTTTGGATTTGTTTTCTTTTTGTGCGATATAATTTAACAGACTCACTGGTAAAATTTCCACTTATTTCTTAGTTTAATTTTCCTGACCCACACACATGCGCACAAACAAACAAAAAGGAACGCAGTGTAAATAACGGAATAACGGACAGAGTCAAGACTATTGAAAAGGTTGCAAGACGCAACGAAAATTTTAGGAAAATAAAAATAATAAGTGGACATTTTACCGGTGAGTGTGTTAAATTATAAGGCATAAAAAGAAAATGACTCTCCCCAGAAACAACAGAATATTATTATTTTTTAAAATACAAACTCAACACATGACTGATTGTTGAAGTCTCACAACATCTTGTATTTCTTACTTTCTAGTATTTTACTAGGTTCATGTCCATACCATTTATCAGTACGTTCAAATCCTAGCTTTCTGCATAGCTTCTAGTGGATTGCTCTCCCTAGATTGTCGTGTCTTTTCATGCATTCTTTCTGTGCCAGCATGCTACATTCACTTACTATATGAGTAACGCTTTCCTCTCTTGATTTGCATAATCTACATTGGACATCTACTTGGTTTTTGACTATCTTGGCGTTTATCCAATTAGTCCTTAATGCTTGATCTTGTGCAGCTACTAGCAAACTCCCTGTCTCCCTCTTCAGCTTTCCTTTCTGCAACTATAACCATATCTCACTACTACTATTTTCTGCAACTATCTTTACGAATCTACCATGTAACGCCTTCTCCTACCGGTCAGATAATCTCTGTTCTTCCTTCTGGTTTTAAACTTCATTGGGTTTTTGGTTTCCCTATATCTTTTGACTTCCCTATGTGACTCTGGTAGCTTTTAATAAACTTGTTTCACAATTACCAGTATAGGTGTCTGTATCTACTCTAGCTAACTCCACGCAGCCTTCACTAGATTCGTACAATTTAGCTTTGACTTTATTAGCTTCTTCGCCCTTATGATGTACTCCTCAATTTTCGTTTTCATTTCTGTAGTTAGTACTCTGTCAGATTGTAACACTCCTAGATACTTATAACTCTCTCCTCCTTTCAATGCTTTTAATGTCTGGCCATCTGATAATTGGATGCCTTCGCTGTTGACTACCTGTCCTCTTCTCATGACTAATATTGCACACTTATCTACGCCAAATTCTATGCCTGTATCTTTACTGAAGAGCTTTACAGTCTGTATTAAGGAATCTGTCTCTTTTTCATTCTTACTAAAAATCTTTGCTCCTACTACTGAGTGTTGTTGTTATTATTATTATTATTATTATTATTATTATTATTATTATTATTATTATTATTTGTTGGTTGGCCAAGGTGGTGCGCTTACTCTTCCGCTTTTTCTGCGGAAGGGGTGCGTTCCACAGGTCAGGAGCTCCATCTGCTGTTAATAGCTGCTGAATGGTTGCTGATGCGCAGACATGCGCTCAGGCTACGGCATCTCTAGCGTTTCTTTGACGGTGTGGTCGCCGTTTGTTAGACTCACTTTTCCACAGCTCGTCTCTTTGATTGAGATGCAAACCTGGATTAGGCGTAGACCGAGGAGGAGTGCTTGGCACCTCAAGTGCCGCCAGTCGGGCAATACGGTCGATGGTAGTTCCACTCTAGCGTTCTATAGAGGGATAGTGGAGAGGAAGTGCGACGACATTCTCGGAGAAACTCTTGGCGTCGACGAGAATCAACTAATCGGTCTGTTTCAGAAAACTTTCGGGCCTGGGCCTGTAGATAACTTCCAGAAATCCCTTGCCTGACAGTGCTAACAAGGGGCGGGATAAACTTTACATGTACGGCAGTGTTATCAGCCGAGCTTGCCCAAGGTGCGTGCAGAGCGACGAAACCGTTTTGCACGCCCTCATCCAGTACCCGAGCATTGCTGACCTGTGGGTTGCATGTGGGACGGATCCGGCTATCAGTTGAATCCATTGGCCGGGAGGGGCAGGCCAAAGAGGTAGTATGGTGGACTCGTCTGAAAGGGCTAAAGTCAGATACGTTCCTCTTTGGCCAAGCCCTCATCAACTTATTGAGTTTCACTTGAAGGGGAAGGTGAGGGTGGAGAGGGAAGTGTTGCGTTCAAGCAAGTTTATTGAAAAATGGGTGAATGTTGAAAGAATGGCCAGTGTGAAAGGCCCAATTCTGCGCACTTGTGAAAAATTAAAAGAGAAGGGCTCTTGTCTTGTTGATCAGGCACCCGTGGCTTTTGTGGGTTTTCCCACGAGAAACCTTAAAGCGCCTCCCTCTATTGGGAGATTTCTGTTTAATTTTTTATTGCTTTCTAATGTTTACACGCTGTAAAATCCTTTCTATCGTCTTGCGTTATCTTTTGTGTTGTGTCATGTCATTGTATGTTGTTTAATGTAAGCCTTTGTGGCTAATGAAAGAATAAATTATTATTATTATTATTATTACTACTACTACTATTATTATTATTATTATTATTATTATTATTATTATTATTATTATACACTGATACCGGAGAAAGTTATTTACCTGAGTCCAGTGGTGAGGCTCTGGCTATAGAGTTCAGGAGTTTTGGGCCCTTCGTTACCACTTCTCTTCTGATCCGGGTTGTAATACCAGCTAAGGGCTTTATTTATGTGTTAAATAGCAGAAGGTTGCCTCGTAGCTAAGGCTTACAAGATCTGGAGGATGGCAGACCCCTAGATATGCTTTGCACAGATTCACCGGTGTGTGGACATGTTCTAATGTCAATTGAACCAGCTGTCTTAGTGATTATGTAGACCCTGTACTTGGAAGTAAAGGAGACTAACACGGTACCTATAACAAGTCACACTCGTTCGCGAATAACGACTGGCTGATCTGTCTTTGTATTGGGCAGAATACAACAATCTTGGATATCGAAGACATTATGTATAAACAAAGAATATACAAAACAAAACCAGAATATGAAATTGGTACGAAAATGGAAAACTTCGGAAAAGAAGAGTTTCTAAACCTTCTAATAGAACTAATAAGATGAGGATTGTCAGAGGGAGACGATCTAGTTTCACTATTCTTCTGTATAATTCTGAATCAACCCACTAAAGGTTATAAATGATGTTATGGAAGAACTTCAAACTAAATCCTCTCCATTTCGATAATTTCAGCTATTTACCTGAGTCAATGTCCAGCTGGAGAACTTACGAAACATTGTATATGAATTCAATCTGGATAATATAAAACTTAGTTGGGACTACGAAAAGGCAACTTAAAATATAAAACTTTAAATTAGATCGAGACATGGAAATTGAAAGTTTGGAACAGAACCAGCTACGCAAATACTTAAAAGAAAATATGTTGAAATTGATAAATTTGAAGATACAAAACTGAAGAAATAAATAACACACACACACACACACACACACACACCACACACACACACACACACACGCGCACTTTTATCTTTTATCCTTCACTTGTTTCAGTCATTATACACCGCCTATAAGAATTTTAGTAAAACTTAACGATCCCAGTATTAATTTTTTTTTCATTTTTTTTTTGTAAAACTTGGCACTTATTCTATCGGTCTCTTATAATGAAACACTAAGCTACGGGGACATAAACACACCAATACCGATTGTCGAGCAGTTGTGGGGGACAACCACATGCACAAAACACACACACACACACAGAAGCACACATACACACACACATATACGACGGGCTTCTTTCAGTTTCCGTAAATACATAGGTAACATATATTTATATATATTTGTGTTTGTGTGTGTGTGTGCGTGCGTATTGATACGTGTTCCATATATTATCGTATTTCTTCAGCTTTATGACTCAATATTTTAACTCGTTCCAGCACCAACAACTCAAACAACATCAACAACAACAAGTGTTATTGACGTCGTTTTAGTTGTTCTTGGTTGAGCATTATCATTACCACGTTATAATCATATAATTTCATTCTTTGTCTTACTACTACTACTACTACTACTACCACCACCACCACCACCACCACCATCATTACCACCGACCAACCCTTCCATTAAAACTACTACCACCATCAGCAGCATTACTGCAACAACTGCAACAGCAACAACCCCAACTACTACTACTATTTCTACTACCACTACTCTCGTCTCCATCATCA
>NC_043001.1:72518041-72523041 GCF_006345805.1 Octopus sinensis
TACTCCAGCATGGCCACAGTCACATGTCTGAAACAAGTAAAAGAGTCCGGATATGCTTGATACACGTTCAAACTGGGGTACAAGCTACTCACTGCCAAATGGCGTCGATACACCGCTTATCACTGCTTACTAAAGTTTTAAGTATCTTGGGAGAATGCTTAGAGTACTTATTCATGTAGGTGAGCATTGTGTTCGGTTTTTCTATAAAATTGTCCTTTGTCTTATGTCATCTGTAAGAAGTTACGTCCTTGATCTTTCTACCTTTTCATATATCTAGACGTTGGAAATGTATTTTCATATATGTTCTTCCTACTTACAGATGTGTCATTTGAGGTAATCTTACAGCTATTTCTAACAGGCCGAACAACCACGCCGATGCCCCCTCATTGACTCTCTATAAATGACCTTGTTGATGATCATGTCTGTATCGATAAGTGTATGTATGTATGTATGTATGTATGTATGTATGTATGTTATGTATGTAGTATGTATGTATGTATGTATGTATGTATGTATGTATGTATGTATGTATGTATGTATGTATGTAGTATGTATGTATGTATGTATGTAGTAGTATGTATGTATGTATGTATGTATGTTGTATGTATGTATGTATGTATGTATGTATGTATGTATGTATGTATGTCTTCTTTATGATGTTGCATGGATGAATGGATGTGTATATGTATGTGTATGCATATATATGTGTAAGTATGTGTGCATACGTATGCATAAGTGTATGTACATACATGTTTCTATATATATGTGAATGTACCTGTGTTTATGTATGTTGTGTGTATATGTATGTTGTGTGTATATGTATGTTGTGTATGTGTATGTGTATATGCGTACGTGTGTACGTATCTATGTGTATACATGCATGTGAACATGTATGCATATATGTGTATGTTTGTATATATATGCATGTGAGTGAGTATGTATGTATATGATAAAATGTTGTTAGCATCAACGAGGAAACATACCTGAGAACAGGTGAAATAAAACAGAAAATAGAAAACGAAAACGAAAAAAAATGTGAAAAGACAGGAGAAGGAAGAGGGGAGGAAGAGAGGAAAAGGGTAGGGAGAAGGTGGATGGAGAAGGGCAATAGAATTCAGTTCATCAAATATCGAATGAGGGTGATGACGTCAATAGGACGCCATTGATTTTGAACTACAAACTGACGAGTAAATATACGCAGTGAGCAGAAAGAGGAGGAAACTATATATATATATTATATATATATATATATATAATATATATATAATATATATATATAATGTATGTATATATAGTTCATCTATATATATATATATATATAGATATAATATATATATATATATGCACACGCGCGCGCGCACACACACAACGAAGAATAGTAAATAATCGACAAAAAATAATAAAACATAGAACATAAATAAAAAATGTATTTTTGTCTCTCTTTTTCTTAAATGTGAGCTGTGCATTGAGATCGAAACCATGTCAAATTCATGTCACTGTGTCTCCAGTTTTTATTTTATTTTCATATTTTGTCTTGTATTTTATGTTTTTTTTTTCAAACTAAAAGTATATAAACAAACAGTATGAATATGGTGCAGAGGAAAATGTTTTTCTTTTCATTTTTAATTGAACCCACCGTGGTTGACTTTGATTTTTAGCTATCAGGGATCAATGAAATAAAGTCAAATATTGAGTCTGATATAATTATCTTTTCTCTACTCTCAAAATTTCTTATACTTATGCGAGAGAATCTTCTTCTTCTTCTTCTTCTTCTTCTTCTTCTTCTTCTTCTTCTTCTTCTTCTTCTTATTATTATTATTATTATTATTATTATATTATTATTATTATTATTATGCGAGTTAAGGCAGCGAGCTGACAGAAGCGTTAGCACGCCGGGCGAAATTCTTCTTCTTCTTCTTCTTCTTCTTCTTCTTCTTCTTCTTCTTATTATTATTATTATTATTATTATTATTATTATTATTATTATTATTATTATATTATTATTATGCGAGTTAAGCAGCGAGCTGACAGAAGCGTTAGCGCCGGGCGAAATTCTTCTTCTTCTTCTCTTCTTCTTCTTCTTCTTCTTATTATTATTTTATTATTATTATTATATTATTATTATTATTATTATTATTATTATTATTATAATTATTATTTTATTATTATGCGAGTTAAGGCAGCGAGCTGACAGAAGCGTTAGCACGCCGGGCGAAATGCGCAGCCGTATTTCGTCTGCCGTTATGTTCTGAGTTCAAATTCCGCCGAGATCGACTTTGCCTTTCATCCTTTCGGGGTCGATAAATTAAGTACCAGTTACGCACTGGGGTCGATGTAATCGACTTAATCCGTTTGTCTGTCCTCTCTGTATTTAGCCCCTTGTGGATAGGTATTTCGTCCGCCGCTGCGTTCTGAGTTCAAATTCCGCCTAGGTCGACTTTACCTGTCATCCTTTCGGGGTCGATAAATTTAGTACCAGTTACGCACTGGGGTCGATATAATCGACTTATCCGTCTGTGTGTCCTTGTTTGTCCCCTCTATGTTTAGCCCCTTGTGGGCAATAAAGAAATAAGAAACGTTAGCACGCCATGCGAAATGCTTGGCAGTATTTCGTCTGTGTTTATGTTCTGAGTTCAAATTCCGCCGAGGTCGACTTTGCCTTTCATCCTTTCGGGGTCGATAAATTAAGTACCAGTTACGCACTGGGGTCGATGTAATCGACTTAATACCTATATCTGTCCTTGTTTATCCTCTCTATGTTTAGGCCCTTGTGGGTAATAAAGAAATAGGTATTTCGCCAGTCGATAAGTTCTGAGTTCAAATTTCACCGAGGTTGACTTTGCCTTTCATCCTTTCGGGGTCGATAAATTAAGTAACAGTGGAGTACTGGGTCGATGTGATCGACTAGTCCCCTCCCCACAAATTTCAGGCCTTTCCAGTAGTAAGGATTATTATTATTATTATTATTATTATTATTATTATTTATTATTATTATTATTATTATGGACGGCTTATCGTCCGTCTTCACGCTCTGATAGACAGACAGACAGACAGACAGATATAATATATATATATATATATATATATATATATATATTATAGATAGATAGATAGATAGATAGATAGACAGACAGACAGGCAGATAGATAGATAGACAGACGGACAGATATTGATGGAAGGATAAATTGATAAATATCTAACTAAGCATAGAGTTAACTAGATAGATACCTCTAGAGATAACTAGAGAGAGAGAGGGAGAGAGAGAGGGAGAGGGAGAGAGAGTGATAGAGAGAGCGAGTCCTGACCTTTAAAACATTTCATGAAAGATTGATGAATGACGAATAAAGTGTTGGTGGAAGGGTCAAGTCAGAAGCTTCCTTTGAAGCTTGACAGCACGTAGTGGGCGCTTGATTATTTGTTGAGGGCAATTGAAATCTACGTAGGATGTTTTCATTTTCTGTATGTTGCTATTTCTTTTAAGGAATATTATTATATTTTGCATTTTATATTTCTATTACAATTATGTATTTGAATTTTTTTAAGTAATCATCATTTTTATTATCTAAACTGTAATACTTATTATGTGAGAATTCAACTGAGTGACTCTTCTTATTTACAAGAGCGAAACAAAGAATATCCACTTTTGTGGTAGGATTACATTTGAGGAAACTTTACTGCTATTTCCAGCAGGCAATGTTATTCTTGAATTTTCTTTTACGAAGGACGTGAATTCAGCATTGTACGTCAACAAGACTCATGTCCTTGCAGCTTCCTTTCCAGATGACCTTATCACTTTAAACGGGGGACTATAATATGACTTTCCTGCTTACCTATAATATGATCTACCTACCGCAGGGATACTTTCCTCTCTTCTTTATGAAGAGTTGATTGCGATCGATCTTTACAGCAGACTCAAATGTAAATCAGATCCTCTCTACAAGCAACATCAGGTTTTAGGCGTAATACCTCGAGTCAGTTTTGTTCGGACTCTGAAAGAGTGAGTGGACGAGTTACTTCTCTATACACGCATCTTGGACAGGACTAGCTGATAGTACTACCATATCTATAGAGTTTATCCTGAACTAGCAACAGAACAATACACCTGGTAGCATTACTAAGCCAATGATGTTTAGAAATTCACTACAGTCTTTAATCTAAAAAGCTTGAAGAGTATTTTCAGTTGATCTTTATCGGACGTCCAGAACATGTCCTCATAAAATCGCCACACACGTTCGTCGTTCATACACACAATCGTTCATACACACAATCGTGATGTATGCTTGACCTAAAAGTGTAGTTCAATTAAAGATATGCTTCAAGCGCTTGTTCTTTGCCCGGCAATTTGTTATGTAGCCTCCGTGCACCATTGCGAATTGTCAGCTAAAACATTGAGAGAATCTCAGCGAAGTGGGTGCTGGCAATAAATGGAATTTCTGACTAGTGAAAGTCCACAGGAAGGAAAAGAACAGACGTGCCAATCCCGTCAAGCGCAGACTGGCGTGTGGGTAAGATACAACGATCTGGCAGTAACTGATTACGGTCGTGATATATGCGGTCGTTCTTCCATCTGTTCGTTATTTCAAGAACAGTTTCTCTCTCAGATTACACACACACACACACGCACACAATCACGCACACACACACGCACGTACGCACATACAAACACATACTTACCATATACGTATGTATGTATGTATGTATGTATGTAGTATGTATGTATGTATGTATGTATGATGTATGTATGTATGTATGTATGATGTAATCATATGCAATGCCATACTCATATATACATACACACATATGTATATATACATCCATATAGATACATTTATCATAAATATATATGCATATATACATACGAGGGGTACCCAAAAGTAACTGGAAACGTTCTCTGTGGGACAAGCCCGTTGTAGTTCAGGCTTCCGCTGCTAGAAGCCACTTGATGCGACTTCAGGCCGGCCGGCGTTGTCCAGTGAGGTCATACTGTCATATGGTGCATT
>NC_043001.1:72525541-72535541 GCF_006345805.1 Octopus sinensis
GGAATATATATGTGGAAGCACTCCGTCGGTTACGACGACGAGGGTTCCGGTTGATCCGAATCAACGGAACAGCCTGCTCGTGAAATTAACGTGTAAGTGGCTGAGCAATCCACAGACATGTGTACCCTTAACGTAGTTCTCGGGGATATTCAGCGTGATACAGGTACAACAAAAACAGGAAGTAAGAGTGAGAGAAAGTTGTGGTGAAAGAGTACTGCAGGGATCACCACCATCCCCTGCCGGAGACTCGTGGAGTTTTCAGGTGTTTTCGCTCAATAAACACTCACAACGCCCGGTCTGGGAATCGAAACCGCGATCCTAACCACTGGGCCATTGCGCCTTCAGGAATATATATATATAGGAGATAGGGGTACGTTACGCCGCAATAATATATGTATAGAAATTAAATATAAATTATAAATTACAAAGTGGGACAAGAACGCAAAAACACACAAAAAGACGACACAAAAAAAAAAAAGACGGGTCACTCGAAGCCTCTAATCTTTCGTCGGGAACCGGATCAGCTTAGCAATTTCGGCTGTTTAATCTCGATATCGCTCCGATCCGGCCAGCCCCAAAGAAAAACTAAGCCACGGGCATTAGATTTCTTGGAAAGAGGATCGAATGTATACGAAACAAGGACAGGATGCCACACGAATATAAATACAAGAAACAAAAAATAGAAATAAAAAACAAGAATAGTAAACAGGACAAAATCTTGCGGGTGTCTTACGACTTCAGACAATTTTTAACTTATCTTGGCTGGCGTATTTGAAACAGGATTGGCTTAACAATAGAAGTGACGGTGCAAATAAGAATGGGGGAAGAATCAGAGGCAAAGAAAGAGAAAGACACAGACTATAGAGAGAGTGTGTGTAAAGACGTCGTACAAGGTGTGGCCGGATCGGAGCGATATCGAGATTAAACAGCCGAAATTGCTAAGATGATCCGGTTCCCGACTGAAGATTAGAGGCTACGAGTGACCCGTCTGTTTTTTTTGTGTCGTCTCTTTGTGTGTTTTTGAGTTCTTGTCCCACTTTGTAATTTATAATTTATATTTAATTTCTATACATATATTATTGCGGCGTAACGTTCCCCTATCTCCTATGTATGCACATTCCACCTTGTACGACGTCTTTACACACACTCTCTCTATAGTCTGTGTCTTTCTCTTTCTTTGCTTCTGATTCTTCCCCCATTCTTATTTGCACCGTCATTTCTATTGCTAAGCCAATCCTGTTTCTTCTCCCCTCTTTAATTCCTTCCTTCTCTCTCTCTCTCTCTCTCTCTCTCTCTCTCTCCCCTGGTGCCTTCGTCCCTTTCTTTCTTTCTCTCTCTCTTTGATTCCTTGCCCCCTGCCTTTCTTTCTCTTTCTTCCGTGCTCTCACGTGACCGCCTTCAAACTGGTCTTTCCGGTTCGACCGCTACCATGTTAACACTGTTGTTTTCGTCTGCCGCAAAGGCATTTTTCAAATACGCCAGCCAAGATAAGTTAAAAATTGTCTGAAATCGTAAGACACCCGCTGATTTTGTCCTGTTTACTATTCTTGTTTTTTATTTCTATTTTTTGTTTCTTGTATTTATATTCGTGTGGCATCCTGTCCTTGTTTCGTATACATTCGATCCTCTTTCCAAGTTTTTCTTTGGGGCTGGCCGGATCGGAGCGATATCGAGATTAAACAGCCGAAATTGCTAAGATGATCCCGTTCCCGACTGAAGATTAGAGGCTTCGAGTGACCCGTGTGTTTTTTTGTGTCGTCGCTTTGTGTATTTTTGCGTTCTTGTCCACACTTTGTAATTATAAGTTTTTTTAATTCTATACCCACACAACACACACACACAAAACATATATATATAAATAAATATAATATGTATATATATATATATTATATATTATATATATGTAGGGAGACGTAAAGTATACTAGCCATCTCAATATGGCTAACCACTAAGGGTGGGTGTTTACTGTAGCTTTTAGCCCCAGGAGATCATCGTCTCCAGCTGGCTTTAGGCACACTTTCTGTACTCTTATGGTATTTGCAAAGGGAGGTCATCCCTCTCTCGCAAACCTAAGTGATACGCACGGACTGCAGTTTCGAGGTATTTGCCTCTTGTCAACGTACGGTAATACCGGTTTACGATGAAAGGAAGACCTGTTTGCAAATACTTACGGGTTTTTCTACTAACTTCCGTCACTGATTTCAAAAACCGGTGATTACCGTACGTTGACAAGAGGCAAATACCTCGAAACTGCAGTCCGTGCGTATCACTTAGGTTTGCAAGAGAGGGATGACCTCCCTTTGCAAATACCATAAGGGCACAGAAAGTGTGCCTAAAGCCAGCTGGAGACAATGATCTCCTGGGGCTAAAAGCTACAGTAACACCCATCCTTAGTGGTTAGCCATATTGAGATGGCTTGTATACTTTACGTTGTCGAGCAGTTATTGTTTATATCTCGTTCAGAGATTTCTTATTGCTTATATAGGGAGAGTTTACGAAAAAAAAACAACAAAAGACGAAGACAGGTGGTGTACAAAACAAACAGATATATTAGTATAACACTCAGGAATATAAAAAAGTCTTTACGTTTCGAGCCTACGCTCTTCTACAGAAAGGGACACAGAAAAAACAAGGAGAGAAAAAAAAAGGAGAGAAAAATGTGGCTAACGATTTATCATGGCGACTATATATATATATATATATATATATAATATATATACACACATACATATACACATACAAACACACAGACACATATATGTATAATACATAAATACAGCACATATATGCATACAAATATTCCTGTGCATACACATGTAAATGTACAAAGACACTTATGCATATTCACATATACATACATGCACACATATTCGTGTTTGGATATGTATAGGCATACGCATTATCTGTAATAGGCATACACATTATCAAAAATATT
The DNA here is from genome assembly GCF_006345805.1 of Octopus sinensis. Taxonomy (NCBI): domain Eukaryota; kingdom Metazoa; phylum Mollusca; class Cephalopoda; order Octopoda; family Octopodidae; genus Octopus; species Octopus sinensis. The sequence goes on from NC_043001.1 coordinate 72,528,477, forward strand.
CATAGACATAAATACATAAATACATAAACACACACACACTGCCTGTATACTACCCACGCACATCCTATAAGCTGCACACGCACGCAAGCATGTGCTCACACACAAATATACAGCGTCAAACATAAATATAGATATATAATATATACACACATTACGCATGCACACACACACACACGTGCTCAGACACAAATATGCATTTGCAGTATACACTCACACTACGCACGCGCACGCACACACACGTGATTACATGAACAGCATGCATATACGCATAACATAACTTTTCACACAATGATTTTAACAGAAACATATTCATATACATATACATATATTCATGTGTGTCCGCATATATGTATATGAATGTATGTTTGTTTGCGTGTGTGTATGTGTATGCACGCGCTCGTGTGTCCTTTTGCGTGCGTGTTTCTCTGTGTGTGTGTGTGTGCGTGTGTAATTTGTGTGTATTAATGTTTGTTTTATGTCAAGTTATATGTAAAAACAATTCAATATTAAATTGAAGGGTTACTCGATACTTTAAGTAAAACATATGTTTATTAAAGTTTTAGAAAGAAAAGGTTGTCAGTGATTTCGAAGTTTCGGCTTGCTCGCCTTTATGAGCTTTTATTTTACTCGAGTTCTTTGTGGTCTTATATAACATTTGACAGTTTGCTTATTTGTGAGGTAAGTGCAGTTATGTCACCAACTGAATTTGACACATCTGTATGTACATTTACTTCCACGCGAGACTGTAACATAAACAATAACAAAATTCCTGTATCAAACCAGAATAAATCTCATCAGCCTATCTTTATATGAATCCACATCTTACAAACACATACTTTCCTTCTTTCCTTTTCAATCTCCTTTTCTACATAACTACTTACCTGATCTACTTACACGACACCCAATTATTAGTCATATAGATTTACCTACAATACAAAACAAAAAGAAACAAATTAAAGAGCAGTCTGACGAAGGCAACCAAACCAAATCTTTGAAATCCCAGTAAGACATAATATAAATGTTACACCCACCTCCACACATTCATAACTTTAAAATATATTTACCCTCATTCATCCACATCAGTTCGTAATTCAAGGTACTGAAATGTTTTGCAAAATAGTTAGAGAGAAATAAGAAGTCAGGCTTCTTCATTCACAATTTAACATGCTTCTAACTTACTGTTGAAGGTAAATATATTTTAAAGTTATGAATATTTTTTTCATAAAATATGGAATATACAGCTGAAGATTGCAATATGTACCAAATTTAAATAACATTAATTTTAAAAATTAATTTATTTAGTTTGTGCATTAAACATGAAAGTAGTTCTGTATTAACCACCGTAATTTTAAAATAAACTTCATTCATCTCGCTCGCATTCTACAATAATTTCGTATCAAGGTAAATTATCGATGTTTTATTTAAACATTGATAATTCAACACGCAAGGAAGATAAGTTTTTTAAATGCTCTTCTTCCTCTCTCTATGTTTATATATATATATATATACATAATTTGTCGGCCCAACGTCAAGATAGAAGCATGTTGAATTGTGAACGAAGATGCATGACTTTTTATTTCTCTCTGCCCATTTTGCAAAAAAAAAAGACAATTTGATTTTTGGATCTTCTCTCTCTCTCTCTCTCTCTCTCTCTCTCTCTCTCTCTCTCTCTCTCTCTCTCTCTATATATATATATATATTATATATATATATATATATATATGAAAAATTCCTCAGTCTGGCTATTTTTCTCTCTACAAAACGGAAAGTTGCATTGTGGAACAGTCGTTTTAACGAGATTTGTTTTATTTATTTATCACCCGACGAGATACGTCTGCACTACCGGATACTCCTGAACCAGTTTTTGTGTTTCGCACAAGAAGAGTCGATGCTAGATGTGTCGAAACAATTGTTGTGATTTATAATATATTCTCGTATATTCCATCTTCTGTTTTTCATTTGTTATTTACCTAACGATCACTCTGAAAGTGACCATGCTTTACCAGTAAGATACCAGCCAGGTGTAAACCATTCGTTTTATTATCCATTAATATATATATATTATATATATATATATATATATATATATATATATGTGGTGTGTGTGTGTGTGTGTGTGTGTGTGCGTGCGTGTGTGTGTGTGTGGTGTGTGTGTGTGTGTGTGTAGGTAGAGTCAACAGAAAAAAGTACTCCATCGAGTGAAAGATAAATATCAATTTAATACATAACCGAAAGAGCTATTAATAGTTTCATGCTTTTATGATACTTGAACATGCATATTTATTAGATACGCCATGTATCTCAAAGCAATCTTTGAGGTGTATTTTATAAATGTGCCTGTTCAAGTATCATAAAAGCATGAAACTATTAATAGCTCTTTCGGTTGTGTATTAAATTGATATATATATATATATATATATATATATATATAGATAGATGATAGATAGATAGATAGATGGATAGATAGATACAAACATACATACATAAATGCATACATACATTCTTATGTGTATGTGTGTCTATGTGTGTACATATATATATATATATATATATATTATATATATATATAATATATATATTATATATATATAATATATATATATATATTATATATATACATATATGTATATATAGTGTATATATACACACTCACACACATATATTTTGAGTCTATAGTGGAAAAGAAGCTCCCTCTCTTGGTGTTTCATATCTCAAAAATAAAATTTAAAAAATATGCAAGGGAGACAACCCCAATAAAGTTAGAATTTACTATAATTCATATAAACGTATCATTGAAGGACTGTATATATATATATAGCCGTTTAAACCAGCAATAATAGCGGCCAAATCTCCCACGAAGCACAGCAAACGATTTAGGAAATGGAACGAGGTATTCGACAATATAGCCCTTTAGTCCTAGATACACTGTGTTTCAATAGAAAAAGAAGCTGGTCATGGTCTCAGTATATCTTTGGTTACATGTCTGATGAATCAGAGCTGACCTAGAGCAAAGCAACAACTGAGGTGGCAGGTAGGTGGTAGTGGAGATGGTGGTATTGGGGATAGTATTTATAGTAAGGTTGTGGATGGAAGTAGTGGTGACGGTGATAATGATGGTGGTTACATGATGTTGGTGGTGATGGCGTTGGTAGTGGTTGTAATTACGGTGATTATGATGATGATGATGATGGAAGCGTTAGTGGCGGTGTGATGTGTGGTTGTTAACAGATTAGTAAAATTTAACCAAATATGAGATCATGATCATCATCATCGGCTGTAGCGGCTGTAGTAGCAGTAGCGGCGGTAGTAATAGCACCGACGTCATCGTCATCATCATCTCCATCATCACTTTCAAAACTACCATCATGATCATCGTCATCATCATCATCACCCTCATGGTCGCCGCCACCACCACTATCAGCGGCAAGATGGTGATGACGACGATGATGATGATAATGATGATAATAATGATGATGAGGATGATGATGATGGTGATGATGATGATGGTGATCATCATCGACTTCGTCGTCATCATCACCACTATCATTATCATTGTCAAATCATCATCATCAACATTACCATCATGATCATGAACATCATCAACATCATCAACATCATCATCATCATCATCACCATCATCACCATCATCATAACCCTCATGGCTGCCGCCACCACCACCATCAGCATCAAAATGATGATGATGATGATGGTGGTGGTGATCATCATCGACGTCGTCTTCATCATCACCACCATCATTATCATTGTCAAATCATCATCATCATCATTACCATCATCATCATTACCATCATCTTCACCATCATCATCATTGTCATCTTCATAATCTTTAGAATTATCATCATCGCCACCGCCGCCACCGTCGTTAACATCATCATCATCATCATCATCATCATCATCATCATCACCATCATCATCATCAGTGGACAAATTAGATAGAGGTGAACTGAACTACAAATAATAATAGAAAAAGAGCGACTAAACTGCTGTTGTTGGAACACGTCATCAATTAGACAGGATCAAATCGATCGATATTTCAATCGATATTTAAACTGGAGCTAACATCCCAGAAAATATCTCAGTATATTGCTGCAGAAGGGAAATGAAGATAAAATGTTTGTGAAGAATTTGCGATGTGTGTATTTTTAACAGGCAACAGGATGCGGTTTCAAGTTCGGCTCTCTCGTGACACAATCATCACCTCTTACAGCGCAAAACAGCAGCTATTTATGTATATCTTTTATAAAAAGATTTCTAAATTTGATTATGAAGTATAAATGCTATTCGAAATTGTGTGACAATCATGTGAATAAATCACATGTTTTGGTGGGTCTTTGTCTCGGTCTATAGAATTCGCGGGCAGACACATATGTATGTACAAACACACACACTCATCCACACACACGCATACATACACACACACAGGCACATGAATGACATGCATACTTACACCCACATACATGTATATACACGTTGTTTTAATATTATATATATATATATATATATATATATATAACTGAGAATGTGTGACTGTCTGTGTGTCTGTCTGTGTGCATCATCACAATAACTCGAGAACTACCCATCCGATTTCATTCAAATTTTACACATGCCTTCATTAGGGTCCATGGAGTGTCATGGGCCGAAATTTCAACTTCTCGCCTAATGCGAGCCGGGAGCAATCTCATATCTCTTACACTGTTTCGGAATTACGTGTTAAAAGTGAAATAACAACATCTCTATTGCAATGTGATATATTTTCAGTATTATATGGTTTCAATTTCCATTACTTTCACTATATATATATATATATATATATATGTATGTATGTATATGTGTGTGTGTGCATATTAGTTTCATTTCTATTAGTTTCACCATGTATTTATATACGTTTGTATATGTGCATATATATATATATATATATATATAATTTATGTCAGGTCGCTCTAGAGTGCTACTGGTAACATGTAATCCAGTACAACCTGTTGCATGGTCGGGACGTCGGCGACTAAACTGACAACCCCACCAGGTTCGCTTGGTGAGGAGGGTGCTGTTGGACTCCCTGTGGGATGGAAAAATAAGACCCAACAAAGGGCGGATGAACTCCCGAAGAGTCAACGGGCCATCCAACAAAATACCGGCCTGCCCGCCCAGCCAGTGGGATGGCGTCATCTTATGGCTAAAACAGCACGAAGAAAGAAGAGAAAAGGAAAAGGGCCTCAGTACCCTGCACGTCAATCGGGCCACTCCATGACGGCGGAGTGCAACTCGAGCGACGAGAAGCTGCTAAGAATCACAGGTTCCCGAAAGCCGTCATGGAACAGGAGTAAACTTGCCATATGCACCTACAACTGCAGGTCTATGGCAGGATGGCAAGAACTGAACCACCTAATGGAGGAGAGGAAGAAGATCAGGTGCGACGTGTTAGGGCTGTGCGAGACACGCTGGAAGACGGAAGCGAGTAAACGATGGCAAGATGGATGCATTGTGAGATTAGGAAAAGCAGAAGGTGTTAGATCGGTCGGAGGTATCGGATTCATCGTAAGTAAGGAATGGGCTTCGAGGGTCGCTTCTTGCCACTTCATATCATCACGGATTGGTGTACTAAATGTGAACCTCTCAGGGAAGGCCACCCTCAAGATTGTCCAGACCTATGCTCCCACAAGTACCAGCGACGACGACGAGGTGGAAGAATTCTATCGACAACTAGACAAAGGGTTGGCTATGAAGTCCACTTACACTGTCGTGATGGGAGACTTCAACGCAAAGGTTGGACATGGACGACAAGGAGAGGAATACGTCGGGAGATTTGGCATGGGAGAGAGAAACGAGAGAGGGGAACGTTTGGCTACCATGGCAGAGGCGAGGCAGCTCTACATCGGAAACAGCCTATTCAGGAAGAGGGAGAGGAAGAGATGGACTTGAATATCGCCGAACTCTAAGCACCGAAGCGAGATCGACTACATCCTGGTTGATAAGCGACGCATATTGCATGACGTCTCCGTCATGACGCCATTCAACGCCGGCAGCGATCATCGTCTGGTAAGGGCGAGAGTCGTCATCGACGAGAAGAGGGAGAAGATGGCGTTATATTTGGCGTCGAAGGGAAAACGTGTCCGAGTCTACAACGAGGCAAAGCTGCAGGAAGCCATCATGCAGGAAGACTGGTGCCAAGGAGACGATATAGACGATGACTACAACTCACTGATAGGGAAACTGAAGGAGTGTTTAAGGAAGGCTAAGGGTGTATGCCCAAGAGAAAAGAAGGGAAGAATCTCGGAAGAAACTACGAAGTTACTCGAGAAGAGGAAAAATATGAAGAGGACTATTGAAGATCACCTTGAATATTCCATTCTCAGCAGAGTGATTCGTCAGCAACTAAAGAAAGACTTTGAGGCATATCGGATGGAGAAGCTCTTGAAGGCCGCAGAGAAAAAGAAGAGCCTCAAGAAATGCAAGCGGGACATGGTACTATATAGATCGGAGGTGATGGCCCTGAAAAATACAGATGGAATACCGGTCAACGAGAAGAGCGAGATGGAAAAAGCTTGTGAAGACTTCTACACCAAGCTCTTTAAGTCTACCAGAAATGTCCAGCCGTTACCACCACTCCAACAGGAAGAAAACGTGCCACCTATCCTTGTCAGTGAGGTTGAAAGAGCCATCGGCTCGATGAAAAAAGGAAAGGCTCCAGGGAAAGACGGTATAACATCGGAGGTGCTAAAGTCAGGCAGAGAGCAGCTCTGGAAAATCCTCGCTGAGCGATTTACGCACTATCTAGACGAGGGAAGAATTCCCTCGCAATGGAAAGAGTCAAATACCATAAGAAGGGCGACAGAGAAGATCTAAAGAACTACCGACCCATATGCCTGCTATCTCACGTGTACAAGCTGTTCACGAAGATAATTCTGAACAGGTTGTCACGTCGTCTCGACGAACAACAACCGAGGGAGCAAGCAGGCTTCCGGAAGAAACTACAGCACAATGGACCATATATTTGCTCTAACGCAACTGATTGAGCGAGCAAATGAGTACAAGCTGCCTCTTTGCGTT
>NC_043001.1:72542327-72579827 GCF_006345805.1 Octopus sinensis
AGGGGGAGGGAGCTGAGGGGGAGGGGGGAGGGGGAGAAGGAAAGAGGAGAAGAAGAGGGGGAGGAGGAGGGGAAGGGGAAGAAGGAAGGATAGGAGAAGAGGAGGGAGGATAGAGGGAGAGGGGGAAAGAGAAGAGTAGTGAGAGAGCAGAGAGAAAGAGGGAAGGGCAAGAGGGAAGAAGAAAGAGGGAAGAAGGGAAGAGGAGGGAAAGGGAGTAGGGGTGAAAAGATGAAGGACTGAAGAGAAGTAGGGGTCGGGAGGAGGTTAGATGAGGAGGGGGAGAGGGGGGTTAGATTGGGAGGGGAGAGAGTTGAGACCAAATGGCGTAAAAGAGCGAAGAGAGAAGATTAATTTCTGTTCACGGCGCAAACAGGAATCCGGATGGCCTCTGTGCAAGGACAAACCGAACACAGACAGGTGTTGCAAGGAGTGACCGGTGGAGCGGAAATGGCGTGAGACCGGTGTGTCGTTGGCAAGGCGGATGTCACGGAGGTGTTCCGCGAACCGGTCAGCCAAGCGGCGTCCCGTTTGTCCGATGTACAGGGAATGGCAGAGAGAGCAAGAGACGCAATAGATGATATTGCTGGAGGTGCAGGTGAGGGAATTTATGATGCGATAGGGTCGATGATGGGTGCCAGTGAGGAGGGTGGTGTTGGAGAGGTAAGGGCAAGTGCGGCAACGTGGGCGGGAGCAGGGAACGAGCCAGGTTGGGAGGTAGGGTCAGGGAAGGAGTTATGGACCAAAAGGTCTCGTAGGTTATGGGCTCGTTTGAAGGAGGGGAGGGGTAGGTTAGGGAAGAGGTGTGAAGTAGACGGGTCGGACTGGAGATGCCGGAAAGCTCGAAGAATGGTGCGTTGGAGAGGTAGGGTCGTGGGGTGGTAAGTGAGGGGAAAAGGGAGGCGGGAGACTATAGGGCGGGTTTGGGGAGAGAGAGCAGATGCACGGTCTACGGAACGTGCTCTGGCAAGGGCGGTGTGGATAGTGGTGAGGGGGTATCCACGTAGGATGAAGTGGTGAACCATACGTTGAGACTGAGTCTCATACAGAGCCTACGTAGACGGAGGAATTGGGAATAGGGGATGGAAAGCTTGGTGTGTTTTGGGTGGGAGGAAGAGAAGTTGAGGTATGAGTGTGAGTCTGTGTGTTTTTAGTGATGGAGGTGGTAAGAGTGGAGTGATGAATGCTGACCGAAATGTCGAGGAAGGAGACAGAGGTGTTGGAGATAGTGGAGGTGAAGTGGAGGGCTGGATGGAAGGATTGAACGAAAGAGAGGAAGGAATCTAGATCTTCAAGGGAGAGTGAGGTGGCACCGATAATGTCGTCAATGTAACGACCGTATAGTTCAGGAGTGGGACCAGTGAAATTAGAGAATATTTGGGCCTCAACATAGCCAACGAACAGGTTCGCATAGTTGGGGCCCATTCGCGTTCCCATGGCCACTCCCGAGAGATCTGTTGGTAGAACTCACCCGTGAACGAGAAGCAGTTGAGAGTAAGGACAAGTTCGGCCAGACGAATGAGTGTGGAGGTGTCAGGTTCAGGGTTGGGCGGAGGTTAGAGAAAGTGTTGAAGTGCCGCCGCAGTCCTTCGTGGGTGAGGGATAACGGGTGTAGAGGCTCTGGATGTCCATAGTAAAAAGGATTTTGGAGGAGCCGGGAGGAAAGGAGAAAGAGTTGAAAAGCCGGAGAGCATGGTTGGTATCGTGGATGTGGGAGGGAAAAGACGCCACTAGGGGGGCAAGGACACGGTCGAGGTATTTAGAGATGAGCTCCGTGGGGCAGTTACAGGCGGAGACGATGGGGCGGCCAGAGTTGTTGGGTTTGTGGATTTTGGGGAGGAAGTAAATGGTGCGGGTGCGTGGGGTTCGCACAATTAGGTTGGATGCGGTGTGGGGGAGACGGGAGGACGAGATGCGGTCGTGGACAGTAGAGGATACCGTCTGTTGGTAGCTACGTGTGGGGTTAGAGGACAGAGGGGAGTAGAAGGAGGTGTCATTGAGTTGGCGGAGAGCCTCGGCCCTGTAGAGGTCCGCGCACCACACCACCACAGCTCCACCCTTGTCAGCCGGTTTGATGATAATGTCAGCGCGCCGTTGGAGGGAACGAAGAGCCTAGAGCTCGGCCGGGGAAAAGTTGAGGCGGCGGTGGCGCCTGGAGAAGTTGAACCGCTCCAACGCACGCTGACAGGCGCCTGTGAAAAGATCCACTGCTAGGAACTGGCCGGGGGCAGGCGTCCACGGGGATGGTCGGCGGCCCAGGTCAGTGTAACAGTCCTCATCGTTGGATGCGGGTGGTGAGTCGCGGAAATGCGCACCCAACCAGACGCGTACAAAGCTGTGGACATCAGCTCGCGTCTGGAATTCCTTACAGGATGGAGTGAGGGGGATGAAACGCAGACCCCTACTAAGGACGGAGCGTTCCGCCGCAGAGAGGGGAAGATCGGGGGGAATGGTAACAACAGACGGAAGTGGAGAAGGGGTGGGTGGAATAGAAGTATGAAGGGTGGATGGAATGGGAGTAGGAGTAGGAGTGGTGGGAGGTGGTGGTAGGGCTGGTGGAGGTGAGGTTGGGGGGTTGTGTGGGGGGGGTTTTGGGAGGGGCAGTGGGGATAGGGGTGGTGTGGATGAAGCCTATCAGGAGGGGAGAAGGGTAGTGGAGGGAGGAGTTGGGGGGTGGTGGCGTCGGGTGGGTGGGAATTGAGGAGTGATTGGAGTTTACGAAGTTGGTATTGGAAAGAAATTAATGGAAGAGGTGATTCAAATGGATAATGAAGCGTAGCGTGTTTGGAGCATAGAAAAGCGGCAGAGAGGAGAAAAATATGGAGAAAGCAGGAGGGAGAAGGCGGTTGATGGTATGTAGTTTAGAGACATTGGAGCGAATGGTGGCCCGCATAAGGCGGTAAGATATGGTGCGGAGTATGGGTAAGATGGAAGAAGCCGAGTGGAGAGCAGTGTTGCCATAGTAACGAAACTAAAGCACGCAGAGTAAAGCTACTTAGCACACATTGACCTTAAACTCTGTTGTGCAGGTGCGCTAAGTTTTAACGTTCTAATTAACTCCCGCTGTTTACAACAATGCTTGGGAGGAAGGTGTGTAACGTGTGATCGTCGCATTGACCATGACAAAGTTGAGCAGAGAATCTGCATCAAATTTTGACAAAAGTTTGGCAATACCTGTTGAGAAGCTTACGCAAAGTTTTCAAAAAGTTTTCATTGTTCTCGACATAATCAAGGAAACCTTGTGCAACTGAAACCCGAGTGTCTTTTTGGTAAGCTGAAAGCAGTTTTGGCACAAACTTTCCGGACACGCGTCTCATACCCAAATCTTCAGTGATAAAGGATTGAACTGAACTGTAACTAATCTGCACATCCTCTGATAACTCACGGATGTTAATTCGACGATTTCCCTTCACAGCTGCACGCACATCAGCGATGTTTTTCTCAGTGCTGCTGGTTGCTGTCTCCCAGAACGTTCGTCAATATCGACATTTTTTCGGCCATCTTAGAAACGTCGGAAACCACTCGTACACTTGTGTGCAGCTCATACACCCTTCTCCATACTCTTCCTGCAACTTTGTGTAGGCCTCTGAGCAGGTATCACCATGACAACTTTCTTTGTCAAGGTCGATGCGACGATCACACGCCACACACCTTCCTTCCAAGCACTGCTGTGAACAGCAGAATTGATCTAGAATGTTAAAACTTAGTGCGCATGCACAGTAGAACTCACAAACAATTTTTGCCGAGCGACTTTACTCTGCGTGCTTTAGCTTCGTTAGTATGGCAACAGTCCGGATACTTATTGATCAGACTTAGTATGTATGTACATGTACTCTACATCAGTAAATAATTGACATCCTTTGCTTAACAACCAAAACATCGAGATATATGTCTGCGTGTGAGTGTGTGTGTGTGTATGTGTGTGTATGTGTGTATGTTTGTCTCTGTGTGAGTGTATGCATACATGTATATGTACGTATTATGTATGTGTATCTGTATAATCTTAATATATAAAAGTTATAAGGTAGGCGACCTTTTCTAATAACTTTAATATATTTACAACGAAGAATATAACCATACAGAAGTATTTTGGTAAGGAGAGAGAGGGGGGAGAGAGAAAGAGAAAGAGAGAGAGTATACCTTTTAAGTTATGGAAGGAAACTATTCCCACCAACCAGTCGTCATAATATGCATTGGTATTGACTGCCTATTTATCTATGTATGCATATAAATGGAGGAAATTATTTTTGTATGTATAAAAAAACAAGAAATTGTTTCTGAATGTTTATTATCTATGGACGGAAATTGATTTTGTCAATTAAAAATCTTCAAACTCTTAAAAGACATCTCCATGTTAGATGTCTGTATGGTCTTTATTTAAATGACAGCAGGAAAAACAATAAAATGATTTTTCTTTTTCATGAATAATATAAATGTACAATTCGTTTTATTCCACATCGTACTATATACAGTTCAACTCACTTCTCTAAGATAGTTGTGTATACATGTATGAATATAAATATGTCTGATTAAGTGGTAAAGGTGGAAGAAAATAAATACGGCCTATTGTTTTCTGTATTCGTATTCACTGCATACTTAACGTCTTCTGCTCGTGTTTTATAGTCCTGTGTTAGTTTCGGATATTTGTTACCTGAAAATACAAATTTTACATGGTACAAACTTACTTGAATATCACAGTTTTCGTAGTATGAAGCGCCTTGAATATCACTAAGTAAATTTGACCTGAACTACAAACATATTTTAATTTACTGGTAAAATTTTCGCTTTGGGCTACTCTTTAATATGAGTTTTTCTCATTTTTTTTTGAAAATTTGGAAATTTTTAATGAAATTGAATTGGAAACCATGCTGCGCAGCAAACAGCGAAGTGCTCTAAATACCTGTAAAATTGGCCAGTTTATATCTCAAATGTTTGGTTCAAATTTTGGCACAAAGTCAGCAAGTACGTGGGCGGGATTACATCGACCTCAGCAGTTAACTGGTGCTTATTTTATCGACCCCGAAAGAATGAATGGCAAAGTCGTTCTCGAAGAAATTTGAACTCAGAACGTAAAGACTGACGAAATACCGCTAAGCATTTTACCAGGCGTGCTAACGATTCTTAAAGGCGAAGTCGACCTTGGCGGAATTTTAATTCAGAATGTAAAGATGGACGAACTGCCAATAAGCATTTTACCCGGCATGCTAACGATTCTGTCGGTTCGTAGTCCTTTTCGTCTCAAATATTAAGAAATATCCGAATCCAGGTTAAAGTTAGCTGGATTGCAGCTCGAACAGCACTGTTTCTTCCATGGGTAGCTCTGTGAGAAGACTAAACAATCCTTGCCTAAACGCAATAAATGAGGAAAAATACCTTGTTTCTCACAAAGTCTTTAATTCATAATGAGCCGTTCTTTGTAAATTTATATTTTTAAATTCCTATATTTTACGAATGCCGAATAACTGAAGGAGATGGTTTTAAACAATACTTATATATTTTGGGAAACATAGATATATTAATTTCCTCTGCTGTTTACAAGTGTTTGTGCCTAAAACAGTTAAAATTTCTTACTTCTATCGAGGAAGATTAAACAGAACATTCTTTTAAGCTACTATTCTTGAAAGACCCGAACGGTAAAAGATTCCAGGATTTCTGAATCGGAGGAAAAGGCTCAAAATGCTGTCAACGAATCACAAAAGGAGTGCAATAACTAAGGATTATGGATCAGAATAACAAAGAACAAAAAAGCAACAGAAATAAAAGGAAAAATGTCAAGAAGAAAGATGGAATTGCCTTCAAGAAACCAAGAATCACTTCTTTGAACAACCAGAGGTGGAGAATAGCAAGTTAAAAGAAAAAGCAGACTTCGAATATAAAACTTAGATTATGGAACTTATCCAGTTGGATTATGTCCAAATGCAATGGTAAAAGTTACTGCTCCCTTTCCCCTTCTTTCTTCTCTTCTTTCTCCTCTTCTTCCTTCTCTCCCTCCTCCTTCATATTTTCCTCTTCTTTATTTTTGTCTTTCTATCTATTTTACTTATCCTTTTCTTTGTATTTATCTGTCTTCTCTCTCGTCTGATTCTTTACTCTTTCCTCCTTTTCTTGCTCTTGTTCCGATTCTTCAAGTATTATAACCATTGCTCTTGTTCTTACCTTTCCTTGGTCCCTATATTATCAATCTCCATTTTGTCTTCTTTCTTCCCGATTTTTTTTGTCCTTTGACTACACGCATCTAAACAAATAGAAGCAGCCATGATTTTACCTTTTCAAGTCATGAGAGGATACCACAACGGATTATATTTGCGGTGATATGCTTCTGAGACTGACCGATCGTATTTCTCAAGAATTATGTCTCCTCTATAAAACTCATGCCTAACAATTGGAATGTCAATCTCACTGCTTAAGCAATTGTTGAATGGAAAAACAGCAGAATCATAAGACTTCTTTTCTGTACCAAGATACAACTCTTGCTTTGAAATGATTTCTTTCATTATAAGATACCGGGATCGATAAAGGAGGATGGTTGCCACATTTAAAATACAGGGCAGATTTATCACCACTCAAAGTAATATTATCCATTTCCGACTGCTAATCACATATACTTGCAGAAAACGTAATGCGTCGCAGACGAGAATAAAGAAGGGAAACTGTAACACCATTCTTAGTGTTTTGGAGAAATTTCTATTTGATATTCAGAGCAAGTCATATCAAAATAGTGACTATGCAATGAAAACATGAATGGAACTGACAGTGAAGTTTTAGAGAACATGAACATGGTTTTAATGCGATTAATTTTGTAGTTGCCTTTCCAATTTTTGGACAAGTGCTTCATAAAAAGACAAAAATACAGAAACGTGAAGAGGTTCTCTTCAGTTTCATTTGGCAATGATCAAACATCAGCTAACAATTTATTGCCTGAAATAATTACAAATACCACCTCAGTGTGGACATTAGGCTCAAGATGCACATGAGATGGTGGCTAAAGTACACCCAAATATCCATCTCAGCTTCAACGATGGTAAATAGATTCAAGAAAGAATTAAATAACCATGATAAATGAAACAGTAAATGATATTAATTTTATGTTTTTGGATCTTGAAAGTCTATAATATATAAACTTTTGAGCTCTGTGGAAAATTCCTCTGAATTGCCGAATTATCACATCAAGCTTTTTAATATTCATCGAATCTTTCTGTAATCGCACCACATCGGCTAATCTTGAAGAAAAGAGCCCTCACAATTATTCTTAGAAACCTACAAGCTCATCGAGTTGGCAATGGCACTCACTGTATGAAAAAGATAAAGGCGGCGAACTGTCAGAATCGTTAGCCTGCTGAACAAAAAGCTTAGCGACATTTCGTCCATTTGTACGTTCAGAATTCAAATTCCACCGAGGAATTTCATCCTTTCGGGCTCGATAAAATAAATACCAGTTGGGCACTTGGGTTCATATAACCAACTAACCACCTCCCCCTAAATTGCTGGCCTTGGGTCAAAATTTCAAATCAATATATAAGGAAAATACTTCCACACGTCATAAAGGCAATGATGTTGACAAGTTATGCTAAGAGGAAATATGTCCTCATTCCAAGAGTTCCCTTGATCCCAACGGACGTGTCCTTCGAAGTTTAAACCACTTCAGCTTCCATTACCCCATTCAATTACAATGAACATCAAAATGGCACAAGGACAAAGTTTTTGAGTTGCTTGGAATCAATTTGAAATTACATTATTTTCTCCATAGACGTTGCTTCTTCAAGCGTTCAGAAAAGCAGAAATTTGTTCATTTTAGCTCCCGGCAGAAAAATTAAGAATATTATACAGCCCAAAGCACTGCAACAGAAATTAGAAAATGTTACTGATTATAAAATTAATTTATTTAGATTAATTATGTAATTACAGATTTTTTAAAAATCATTTTTTCCTAAAAAAATTTTAAGAGTACTATTATATTTCACGTTCTATATTCATTTTTTAAAATTTTGTGTATATTTATGAAGCTCAAATCGAACTATCTGATTTGCTTGGATGCAAAAATTCCAAGAGAATCATCATCCCAGAAAAACAAAGATGGTCAACAACTTATTAAAACAATTTATCCAAACTATCATGAAATCATATTATTGAAATAATCTTATATATATTATATACGTGGTAGATAATATCATATTATATTAGTTTCAAATGTTGGCACAAGGCCAGCAATTTTTCGGGACGGGGTGAGCCGATTACATCTACTCCAGGGCTCAACTCCGAAAGGATAAGTCGCTTTTATCGACTAAACCTTTCAAGCGGTGCCCCAGCATGGCCGCAGTCCAATGACCGAGACAAGTAAAAGAATATATATATATATATATATATACTCTTTTACTCTTTTACTTGTTTCAGTCATTTTGACTGCGGCCATGCTGGAGCACCGCCTTTAGTACTTATTCTATCGGTCTCTTTTTTGCCGAACCGCTAAGTGACGGGGACGTAAACACACCAGCATCGGTTGTCAAGCAATGCTAGGGGGACAAACACACACACACACACATATATATATACATATATACGACAGGCTTCTTTCAGTTTCCGTCTACCAAATCCACTCACAAGGCATTGGTCGGCCCGGGGCTATAGCAGAAGACACTTGCCCAAGATGCCACGCAGTGGGACTGAACCCGCAACCATGTGGTTGGTTAGCAAGCTACTTACCACACAGCCACTCCTGCGCCTATATATATATATATATATATGTATATCCTTTACTTGCTTCAGTCATTAGATTACGGCCATGTTGGGGCACCGCCTTGAAGAATTTTAGACGAGTGGATCGACTCCAGTACTTCCTATTTCTTTGCAAAGCCTGATACTTATTCTATCGGTCTCTTTTGCTGAATTACTAATACACACACACACACACACACAAACAAACACACACACACACACACACACACACACCACACACACACACACACACACACACACACAACACACACACACACAGACACACAGACAAAGACACAGACACACACACACACACGCACACACACACATATATATACACACATATATATAAATGCGCGCGTATGTGTGCAATCAAGCATCCTTAATTTCAGATTAGTTTGTGCATGTTTTTCTTGCTGTAAAGCTCCAGGTCTGATCTGAAACCATTAAACCTATGCTCGACTTAGGTGCATCTATCCCTCGTTAACTCTGACAAAGTGTATGTTGGACTACATTATTTAACATGCTACTTTTGTATTGCCATTCTGTAACCTCAGAGTAGTCCTGATCCATCATATTTAATATTCAAAAGTGTTCTAACCATCAGTAGGCAGCCTTACAACCACATACTGGGTGATTTGGACTGCATTATTTAATATTTATTATATATAATAAATGCTTAGCGGCATTTCGTCTTTACTTTCTTTACGGTCTTTACGTTCTGAGTTCAAAATCCGCCGATGTCCACTTTGCTTTTCATCCTTTCGGGGGTCCTTAAAATAAATTCCAGTTGAGCACTGGGGTCGATGTAATCAACTTTTCTTCTCCCACGAAATTGCTGAGCTTCTGACAAAACGTGAATTCATTTTTTACTAATTATCTAAGTACGGTTGCAGAACGGCCGAATGGTTAAGTATTCCGCTTCGCAGCCATAAGAGCCCAAGTTCGATCTATCTGCGTAATATCATGAGTAAATGTCATTTAGTGTAGCCCCATATTTTGTGAATATTTAGACGAAAACTACGTTGAAGCCCGTCAGATGTGTTGTACTTTTCCTTTCAAAAAGTGCAGCTTGTGCCACACTGACACGGCCTCGGAACTGCATTAAGGAATACTCAACCACTTACACGTTAGTTCAATGAGTAGGTAATTCAGTGGATCAGATAACAGAATCCTCATCGTCGATATCAGTGGAGAACCAGCCAGCCAGCCAGCCAGCCAGCAAACGAACGAACGAACGAACCAACGAACCAACGAACCAACAAACCAACCAACCAGCCAACCAAACAACCAAACAACCAACCAACCAAACAACCAGCCGCCCGACCGACCAGCCAGCCAGCCAGCCAGCCAGCCAGCCAGCCAGCCAACCAACCAACCAACCAACCAACCAACCAACTAACCAACCAGCCAGCCAACCAGCCAGCCAGCCAGCTAGCCGATTATCCCTGGATGTATGTATGTATGTATGTATGTATGTATGTATGTATGTATGTATGTATGTATGTATGTATGTATGATGATGATGAATGCAACAACAGCGGCAATAATGAGAAAATTTATGATCATGACGATGATGATGATTATAATGCTGATGATAATGATGATGACAACGATGATATTGACGACGATGACGACAATGATGACGAGGGTAATGACGACGTTGATGATGGCGATGATGTAATGAACACGATGAAGATGATGATGACGATGATGATGATGATGATGATGATGATGATGATGATGATGATGATGATGATGATGATGATGGTGACGATAATGATGATGATGATGATGACGATCATGACGATCATGATGATGACGATGATGATGATGATGATGATGATGATGATGATGGTGATGGTGACGATAATGATGATGATGATGATGACGATCATGACGATCATGATGATGATGATGATGATGATGATGATGATGATGATGATGATGATGGTGATGGTGACGATAATGATGATGATGACGATGACAACGGTAATGACGACAATGACGACGACGACGCAGAACATGATAACAATGATGATAACGACGACGACGAAGACGACGATGATATTGGCGATGATAATGACAATGATCATAACGACGATAATGACTATGATGATGATGACGATGATGGTGACGATACTTATATTTGCGCTGTATTTGCTGTTGCTGCAGTTGTTGCTGGTCTGTTGATCACCGCTGTGACTGCTGCCAGCGGTTCTACTTGCTGTCGTCGTAGTCGTCGTCGTCACTGTCGTTGCTGTTGTTATTGTTTTTGAAGATGTTATTGCTGTCATCGTTATGTGTTAACGATGTTTGTTTTTGCCACATGTTACTCCATGTGACAGCCGAGCGTTGGTAACCAGCTCGGCTGGTTTGACTGATGACGTCAAAACAAGGTTTGACGTCATCACAGCTCTGCTGAGAAGGTAGGCATATGTTGACGTGTTGCCAGTGCGCAGCAGCACTGATGCGCAAGTACTTCCTTGTATTCACATCCTACCACGTTTTCCATTATTGAAAACAAAGAGAAATATGGATGTATGCATACATGAACATACATACATGCATGTATACTCACACGCACATACACATATGCATACAGTCATATTTCATATTTATGCATGAATGTGTGTGTGTATATATATGTATGTATGTATATATATATGTATATATTATATATATGTATGTATGTAAATGTGTGTGTGTATGTCTATATACATACATGTCTATATATATATGTATATATATATATTATATATATATATTCATATATATATATATATATATAATATATATATAATATATATATATATATATATATATGTAGGTCCCGGGTTGATCCGGGGTTAACCACAGTAAGTAAGGTACTCAATACATAGCAGAGTAAAATTAATTTATTATATAGAAGGAGCTTCTACAGGACTAGTACTGTTTCATTCAAGAGAAATCTTCAGGAAGCTCCTGAAGTGCTTCCTGAAGATTTCTCTTGAATGAAACAGTACTAGTCCTGTAGAAGCTCCTTCTATATAATAAATATATATATATATATAGATATATATATATATATATATATATATATATATATATATATATATATATGTATATATTATATATATATATATATATATATATATATATGTAATATATATATATATTTATATGTACATCTATACATACACATATATGTGTGTATATATATAAGCATGTGGTAAGAAGCTTGCTTTCCAACCACATGGTTCCGGGTTCAGTTCCACTGCATGGCACCTTGCGCATGTGTTTTCCATAGCCTCGGGCTGACAAAAGCCTTGTGATTTGGTAGATGGAAACTGAAAGAAGCCTGTCATATATATATAATATATATTATATATATATATATATATATATATATATATTATATATATATATATATACACACATATATATATATCGATTTTGTATTTGGTTCGCAAGATTCTTTATGTAAATTCGTGTGTTGAAGCATATTTTATTGTGCCAGGGGAGAATCATTCTCTTTTAGTGCCTTATTATTTAACACACTCACCGATTCGATTTCCACTCATTTACTTATTTATTTATTCTAAAATTTTCGTTGCCTCTTGCAACCTTTTCAATAGCTGTTGACTCTGTCCGTTATCAGAGCTGCGCTCTTTTTGGTTGTCTGTGCTCATGTGTCAATGTGCATGTGTATACACATATGTATGTATGTATGTATGTATGTATGTATGTATGTATGTATGTATGTATGTATGTATGTATGTATGTATGTATGTATGTATGTATGTATGTATTCTCCATACTCATGTGTTCGTTTGTTCACGTTTGTGTCTTTGTATGTGTCTGTGTGTGTATTTGTGTCTCCTCGTGTGTGCTTGTTTGTCCGTATTACCTATGTACCTGTCTATGTTTATCTATCTATTTACCAACATATCCATTTCCCACCCACCCATTTTTATACACACACACACACACACACACACACATATATATATATATATAATATATTATATATATATATATATACATATACATACATACATATATATATATATATTATGTATATATATATAAATATAAATATATATATATATATATATATATATATATATATATATATATATATATATATATATATATATATATATTTAGTATTGGGGATGTTTCATATATGAGGACGTAGTCCTGAATATATTTGAGTGTTGGCTCCTTCGGACGCTTGCATAAAATGAGTGTGTCAAGTTGACCCAGTGTACCTCCATGGTGGTCTTTGGCATGTTGGTAGAGTATAGAGGACTGTTTTTTGTCGTCATATTGTCTCAAATGTACATTTGGTCTCCCCGCAATGCTTCAAGATGTCTCACCTATGTATATCATGTCCTTGTCTTTACAAGCATCCTCTATGCACCTTATACTGTAGATTACATTTCTAATTCTACAGATAATGCCCGGGTTAATCTTACATACCATGCAGTTATCATTAGTGAATGTTGTATTCTCAAAGGGGTACGTCTTACATAGTTGTGATCTGATGGAACTCCCTGGCTTTTCAACGATATTAATGCTCAGTTTGGCCTCCTTCAGAGTTTTCTTAAATCTTAGGGCTAGTTCTCCATGGGCTGTGGCTTCTATAAACATCATTCCTTGATATTTGTCGGTCTTGTACCACGTGTTAACCCTGTTTGCTTTGTCACAACCTCTTTGTATGTTATTCCAGTCTTTATTTCTATATCTGGGGCAGGTACCATTGTTTTCATTACATATAATGGCTTCATTACATATAATGCTATCTAACTTTTTTCTAGTTCCCCTGTATACCCGAACCCTATCTTTCTGATCATATCGTGAGAATTGCATACGGTGCATGAAGTTCTGTACATGTTTCTTTGTTTCATAGAATTTGCATAGTGGGGACACGTTGCACATTATCTTAACTAAGTGTGCTATTAATATGTTGATTTTCATGTTGTGTAACAAAGCCGAGTTCTTGTGAACAACATATTTAGAAGCTATGGGTTTCATGTAATAGAAGTGGAGGAGTTGCACTCTGTTGTTCACAGTCTCTAAACAAAGTTCAGTATCATGGGCAAGGAATCTATTGTTAGGGTGCCTAGTGGGGCAACCTATAGCTACCTTGCTACTTTGGTGGGTGGAGTTAACTACGTGCTGGCTGCTCTCCATTATGCTCCCCTCGGTTTTTACATTACAGTTGCTAGAGTTTGTCCTGATTGGAATATTAATGTCATCTACATACCTACGGTAAAGCAAAACAGTTGTGGATTTTCCGCTAAGGATTGTTTAAGTTTTCTGTCCCACCAGGTCATGAAGAGGCCGGTCACATCTCCAGCCACACCGACACCAATGACTTCACCTGCATCTATAGTTTTTTTGTAAAACTTTACTATGTGGTTCTTCAAGGTGCTTCTTATGCTAGCCCCTATTGCATGTGCAATCATTCTTTTCACCCGACTGCTGTTATCAGGGTCCTGGGTGAGTATAGTCCAGCCACTCCAGCGCTTTGCAGTGCTTTTCTTCAGGGCCGAGGTGATGGTGGGTGATCTTCCCCTCTGTGACCTGGTGGGGTAGAATCTTCTAAGGTCATGGTTGTCTAGATAGTTACAGCCATAGCTTAGTTCCCCCGTGTTGACTTCACGGAACTCTACTTCACTCCCACTGATAATCTCAATGCATTTTTCCACAGCAAAATCTGGGTTGTGTGAAATTACAACCATACTACCCATTACACAACATGTGAGGCCGTTGGGGTGGTTGCAACTACTGATTCTACCGAGGAGATCCTTCGTGCTCGCACAGATATCTGGGGACATTTCAATGAGTGTTCGTAACACCCGTGAGAGGGAGTGGGATAATCTATAATTACTGGAGATATTCGCTTCGCAAACTGGTCGAGTTGGGGGTTCCATAACAGAATTTACGTAGGGTTTATGGTCTTTACGTAACCTGTATAGCGTAGGAACATTGTTGTTGAATGCTTGGAAATTTTGTGTAGTTGCACCATATTCCCGTATATGCATTGAGGAGTTTTTCTACACTTTTATGTTCCTGTGGTGAAACTTCTCTCATGCTACTGATGTGTTGTTGCATGACCTGGGCATAGTTCTGTGGGCTGTCTATTGACAGTCTGCCAGACTTGTCCGTAGAGAGGCACACTAATTCCCTGTTTCTAATTCGTTGTTTCAGCTTTTGTAGGCCTTTGGCAACAGATGAACTGAGTTGATGGGTCTCCCCTTCATTATGTTTCTTAGTGGTTTTGTTGTACTGGTCTAAGATGTGTCGGAGTCTATTTCTAGCTAAGGAAATATTTGCCTCTGTCTCACTGTCAATCTGTGGTGGGATACATACCGTTTTGTTGAAAGGTAAGTCTGTGGGGGTAGATCCTACATGTTGTGTGATTAGTTGCTGGGGTTAGAGAAGAGTTATACGGAGTGTAGGCTGCTACCGGTGTTACTATCGTTGCGGTTGTTGTTATAGTTGCTGGCATTGTTGTTGCTAGTGGTGGTGGTAGTGCTTGTGTTATGTTCATTGTCGTTATTGTAGTTGTGGTTGTTGCTGTTGTGGGTGGTGTTGATGTTGGTAGTGGTGTGGATGATGTGGTTGATATTGTTGTCTGTGTGTGGGGTGTTGCCGTTATCATTGTTGTTGTTATTATCGTTATTGCTGTTGTTTAGGTTTCGTATGATTGTGTTGTTGTTATTGTTGTTATAGTTGTTTGAGTAGGGAACGTTGTAGTTATGATTCTTGTTATTATTATTGTCACTATTGTTGTTGTCATTTACATTGCTATTGTTATTGTTGTTGTTGCTTTGGTTTCGTATATTTGTGTTGTTGTTGTTGTTGTTGTAATGTCCTAACCTCCATCTTACTTTTAAGAATGTGTTTTCTATCTCAGATAGACAAGTTTTCTGACCTTTTTGTATGTAGCAAATTTTGGTGGTAACTCTAAAGCATGCATTTCATCCGTATCTAGCTGTTCCGCACCGTACATTCCAGAGGTGTAATTGTTGTTGTTATTGTTGGTGGTGGTGGTATTGTTTTTCGGTGTCCTGGTGTCGAAGTCCTTTGGTAGTTTACATTCCAACATAACGATCTTGTCAATACTGCTTGGGTTTCTGTGTTGATTCTCACCACACTGAGATCATTGTTGTTGCTCTTTCATCCACTTGAGTTTGTTAAAGTGTTTGTTACAGGCATGATTTACTCGGTGGTATTCTTGTTGGATATTTGGTATGAATCTGTCGCTTTTGTGTGATGCAATAGTGTCTTTCAGTTCATGTGGTTTCTGGTACTGGTTGATTTCTGTGTATATTTCTTTTTGTTTTTTCTTTTGTAACATCGTGTGTTTTAGTTTTCTTGCTTGATGTTCTGTGAGTCATAGCCGCTTGACAACTGAATTAATATGTTTCGTGTATAGCCTGGAGGAGATGCGTCTTGCTAGATTGGCCAAAGCTTATTTTATTTCGTTTTTTTTTTATTTGGTCTGCAAGGTTCTTTATGTGAATTCATATGTTGAAGCATATTTTATTGTGTCTGGAGAAAGTCATTCTCTTTTATTGCCTTATTAAACGCACTCACCAGTTCGATTTCCACCCATTTACTTATTTTTTCTAAAATTTTCATTGCGTCTTGCAACCTTTTCCGCTATCAGAGCTGCGTTCATTTTGTTTGTGCGCATGTGTGTGCGTGAATGTACATGTGTATACACATATGTATGTATATGTGCATGTATGTATGTATGCATGTTTGTGTGTATGCATGTATGTGTATGCCTATATATATGTATGCATGTGTGTACGTTTGTACACGGGCGTACATCCTCATAAATGAAACATCCCCATTACTAAATAGGAAATATACGTAGAAGGTAGTCATGCTCCAATACTCACAGTTTATATATACACAGGTAGAGTTGATAGTAGGCTGTTATGTAGACGTATATATATGTGTGTGTATGTATATATATATATATATATATATATATATATATTATATATATATATATGTATGTACGTATGTATGTATGTGTGTATGTATATGCCTATATATATATATTCATTTATATTATATATGTGTGTGTATATATGTATGTGTGTTTGTTTGTATGTGTAGGCAAATGGATATGTAAGTAAATAGATAAACAAATAGATAGGTACATAGGTAATACAGACAAACAAGCACACACACATACATACATATATACATACATGCATACATACGTACGTACATGCATACATACATACATACATACATACATACATACATACATACATATGTGTATACACATTCACATTGGCGTACACACATGCGTACAAACAAACAAACAAACAAAAAGAACGCAGCTCTGATAACGGACAGAGTCAATAACTATTGAAAAGGTTGAAAAATGCAACAAAAATTTTAGAAAAAATAATTGGGTGGAAATCGAACCGGTGAGTGTGTTACATAATAAGGCACTAAAAGAGAATGATTCTCCCCAACATTATGTATATATATAAATACTAACTTTATACATCTATATGAGTAGACATTCATGCAAATACATACATATGCACAAAAAATATACACATGCATTTTATTGTACATAACTAAACCAATTATAGAAGTATATATATATATATATATATATATATATATATATATATATATATATATATATATATATATATATATTCAAAAAGCAATAAAGATTCGAGTTAATTTAAATGAATTTACTTGAATATGGTACCTAACTTAGATGCACCAAAAAAAACTATACTGTTTTAACAATACAGTAATGTGGGGTGATTATAAGCGAGAAAGAAGCAACAAGAATGGATAGGTTTTTAGTACAATCGTTTCATACAAGGACAGGCTTTATTAAAAGTTGTAAAAATTACAGCATATAAACGTGTCCCGTAATCATCAGCTAAAATACATGTGAGTTCTCTAGACATCCTAGTGGTTGAGGCTATACTCATGAAGTAATGTAGATAATTAAGTAACATAAACAGATTTCCAAAGTTCATTAAAGTTCTTTAAAGATGATGTACAGTCTTATCACAGAATTTTAAAAAAGTTCTATTAGCATCACAGAGAAGGTGACCTAATCCATAGAGCACATATGAATTTCCAGAGATATGATGAGGGATTACATACTCACAGAAGACAAATTTATCCGTATATATGTATGTATAGTATAAACTGAGTTAGTGGTTATAATAACCGACTAAGTGATAAAATATCCGTATATACTATCGGTATACGCTACCAGTCTTATCGCCGGGCGTTGGTGTGCAAGTACACTATGCACATAGAGTGCAGGTAAGAACAGGATAAACAAGAGTTTATCAGGAAACAAATATAAATAATCAGAAAATGGAGAAAACCTCAGATTAACAAACACATCGACTAGACCACATTTATAGATTAGTTTTTAATACAAAGCATGACATAACAGATCGGTGACGTAACAAGTAACAAAACTTACGGCCGTTTCTGCATCAATTGCCAAACGCTGTCTATAAATAATTGCGAAAATAAAATTCTTCATCTTCATAGGACATTCGAATTAAGGCACGGAGTTTCATCAGAGTAAAAAACAAGGGCATCCTATATAATCAAAGGGAAGAAGGATTAGGAAAGAAATATGGTCTAGAAAAGAAGTCTAAACTGGGCTTCTAGACTTCTTTTCTAGGCCATGTTTTCTTTCCTTTTTCTTTTTCCTATTATTTATATTCGATGCTCTGTTGAAGCTCCGTGCCTTAATTCGAATGTCCTATGAAGATGAAGAATTTTATTTTTGCAGTTATTTATAGACAGTGTTTGACAATGGATGCAGAAATGGCCGTAAGATTTGTTACTTGTTATGTCACCTATTTGTTATGTCATGCTTTGTACTAAAAAATAGGCTATAAATGTGGTCCAGTCGATGTGTTTGTTAATCTGAGGATTTCTCCATTTTCTGACTATATATATATATATATATATATATATATATATTATTCGGTAGCCATGATAAAACTCCGAGTTTCGGATGCCGAGGTGGACAACCACGCCGCCATCCCCCTATAGTATTTAAAAATTTAGTTAAAAACATTAGCAAGAGAATTTCTAGCCTCTCCTCCGATAAGGACATTTTTAATAGCGTTGCCCCAGTATATAATAAGGCCCTAAAAGATAGTGGTTTTAGCGAGGAAATAACCCATACACTTGCCACCAGCTCAACAATAAAGAAGAGGAAACGTAGGATTAGAAAAATTATCTGGTTCACACTCCCCTACTCACCGAGGTGACCTTCAATATAGGCAAGTATTTCTTAGCACTGATAGATAGACATTTTCCAGGCAACCATACTTACAGGAAGCTCTTCAATAGACACAACTTAAAAATCAGTTTCAGCTCAACTACCAATTTTAAAAATATAATCGCATACAACACACAAAAACCACAATACGAAACCAGCTGTTCATGCAGGGATAAAAATTTGTGCCCGCTAAATGGAGCTTGCATGTCCGAGACCATCATACCCACTAAAGAGACTCTATACCCACTAAAGACACGGTTTCGACGAAGAAGTACGTGGGCCTTACAGAGGGTAATTTCAAGGCCAGGTTAAATAGTCCCACCTTGAGCTTTAGGCACTGAGATAAAAGGAAAACGACCAAATTATCCAGTCATATATGGTGATTAAAAGATAAAGGTGTCAGTTACAACATCCATTGGAAGATCTTAGCCAAGTGTAAGCCTTACACCAACGGCAGTGGAAGTGTGATATGGAAAGATGGCTCATTTGGAAAAGCAGCTTAGACCCCGCTACATGTCCGAATTCAAGAACTGAACTTTTCGGATCATGCCCATATGTGGCCAAATATTTGTTACGTTTTTGGTCCCCCCGAGACTACCGATAGAACTTGCTTTCTATAGTGTGTCCACGCACAAGCATTTTATCTCTTTATACCTTTTATTTATATTTCTTATATATTTTTTATACATATATTTCTTACATAATTATAGAGATATTGGTTTATAGGTTTATTGCTTATATATTTTTTACACATAATTTTTCTGTATTCTACCTTCCACCCTGCATTTTTTCCCTGTGCGTATATAGACGTGTATATGGAATCTTTTGTGCACGCGTGTGGATGTGTGCGTGTGTGCGGGTATGTGCGTATATAGATGTGTGCGTATGTGCGTGCATGCGAATACGTGCGTATATAGATGTATGTGCGTACATAGACGTGTACGGGTATGTATATATATATGTATATATATATATATATATATATATATATATATATATATATATGTATATGTATATGTATATATATGTATATATATATATATATATATATATATATATATATATATATATATATATATATATATATATATATATTATATATATATATGTATATACAGGCTTTGTTGATGGTCATGACAAAGCTTAGACGTACGGAGAACTGTACTCTTTTCATTGGGAATACACAGTCAGTTGGAATTAGTGGTATTCGGAAAATGAAAACAGTGTCACCACCCCTTGACCCGTTATGATTTTAGTCAAGATACCGTCATCCAACAATTGGGTTACAACCAACCGGGTGCCGTTGCAAAGTCGAGGAGGTTCCAAGTTTCTCAGAATAATTGAGCATCCAAGTCTGAGGCAGAGTTTGTGAGGTGGCATTTCCGACCGTTCTGTTCGGTAAACCATTACTTCCGTTGGATCCATTATTGAATCGTTGGACGCATAGATCCGCTCCTGGGTTGGAAGTTGACGAAGGAGGCACATGTTAAGAGCTTGGACGGTGGCTTTTGTTGGAGCTAAAATGGCTCTTTCACACATCCATTGGTGACTAGCGTAGTTTGTTGAATGGTCGGGGTAAACTGTTCTGCAAAGATCCTCACGGCTGGAGGCGTAGTTACCAATGGTACTTATGTCAACCAAACCACTTGTGTCCATCGGTTCCCATTACCAACATCCAATAACTTTGTAGCAAAGTCATCATCACCCTATTGTTGTTGAAGAATCGAGCGCATGTTAATGGTTAACTTTCTCGACTGGACGAAACGCCAAAGATGAGTATGTTTGATGCAAACTTCTATTTCCTCACATGGGTAGCCTTTTGGGACAATGTGAAGAGTTTGACGAAAGTCCCCAGCAATACCAAATAGGTTTTTACACTTCATAATCCAAGAATGTGGGATCATATCGTACACCTTACGATAGTCGATCCATGACATGGCTAAGTTACTTTTCCTCCTCTTGCAGTCTCTAAGTACAGTTTTGTCTATCAGGAGTTGATCCTTGATGCCTCTGCACTTACGCTTGCAACCCTTCTGCTCCTGTGGCAGGACTCCATTTTTTCTAGATGTTCGTACATTGACTCTGCAAACAGGATATCAGCCTGTAATTGTCTACCGTATTGCATTTTTCAATGTTTTTCAAGCACAGCACTGTCCTACCCATTATCAACCACCTTGGTGTTGCTTGGTCGGCATTTAACAAGGTGTTGAGTTGCGCAGCTATTCGTCCATGACATTCACTAAATCTTTTGATCCAGTAGCCTTGAACTCCATCTGGTCTCGGGGCCTTCCAGTAACTCATTTTTTGCTGATTTCATTCACTTCCCAAATTGAAATGACTTGTTCTGTCTGTTTCTTGTGCATCTTTCTTGTGCTCCTTGTCTTTGCTCCAGATGTTACTGCAAAACCTTTGACTTTCATTGTTATCTGGTATCAACTTTTCATCTGTACACTCTTAATTTATTTCTTTATAGAATCTCTTCTGATCTACTCTGAATAACCTATTCTGGTGATAACTCTTCATTCTTTGATCGTATCTTACCATTTTTACTTTCTTTGCAACGAGGCGCTGTTTCAGTTCCTCCATTACTACTTTCAGGCCCTTTCTTTCACTATTATATTTCCTTTTCAGCGCCCTGTATTTTGTTCGCTTTTAAGCTCCGTTTTCTCTTTTCGGTCTAACACAGAGATTTCCTTCGAGAGCATTGCTAACCCTACCTGTATTCTTCTTTTCCATCATGGATCTTTCCTTTTGTCACTCCCATTATGTTTCTTTTTCTTGACATCAACCCCCACGTTTTCTGCTATAACAATACTTGCTGCCTTGATCAAATTATTTGGTTCTGTAATGTTTGTTCTGATGTATTTCAGAATTTCATTGACATTGTTCGTTTCTTGGTTCAATTTCCATCGATCAACCATTTTAAGGTTGCAAATAATGTCGCTATCGTTCTCCTGTAGTCTTGCCTCTATTCTGTCGTAGATTGCCTTTTGTTTATCTATCATATCGCTATTAGTTTTATTGTCCTCTTTTAGATCATCTATATGTCTCTTATCAAGTAAACTACCACTGCTCCTTTCCTGTGCTATGAGATTACACTTATTAGTAAGAACTGTATTTTCATTGTTATCTATGCTGCTATTGTCGATGACCCGTCTTTTGATAGCTTCGAGCTCTACTTCTGTGAACCAATAATTTTTCTTATTGCTCTAGCTTGATCTCATAATCTCTGTTCCGTGAGTTGAAATAATCCTTTTTCTCTCCAATGTTCATACATAAGTTGTCGGTAACCCCTAATTTGACCACCATTTTTATCTACCGGGCTGCTCAGGTAGTAACACTCCATGACCACAGTATTAATTTTTTTGCTCCATCTACGCCGTGTGTGGTGGTCCCTTTCTGGATATCGACAGGCTGGAGCCGGACCAGAATCTCTGAGCCTGCCGGGTGAAACACTGTCACCATCATTGGCTTCAGTTTCATTACCACCGTTATTCACAATATTTTTTTTTCATTGTCACTCATATGAAGTAGCGATTATCAGGTTGCGCAATTTCCAGCGCTTTTATTGTGACACCATCACTAGATGTGTCATTAATCAGCCCATGAGGAGGCTCCACCCGTTTCCTTTCATTATTATTGTTATCATCACTGATAGCACTGATATTGTTTTTATGTGTAGTAGCAGCAGTAGTTGCAGCAACAGCAAGAGTATCAGGGGTGGCGGTAGTGGTAAGGGTGGTAGTTGGGCTTCAGATTCCTGTGCTATCATAAAAGTAGTAGTTGTAGTATTATTGTAGTATTAGTAGTATTTAGTATTAGCAGCTGCAGCATATTATTATTATTTTTATTTCTATCATTAGCACTATCACCACCACTACCATTGTTGGAGGGAATAGTTGGATAGTAGTTTGGTGAATAGATCATATTCTACAGGTCTATAAGTAGATTCGGCAGATGGCCACTGAGAGCGATGCCTTGAAAAAAAGCAATTCAACCTGTTCTATTTGCAATTACTGGTAGAAAAACAATAACAATAATAATAATAATAATAATAATAATAATAATAATAATAATAATAATATATATATATACACACACATACACATACACACACATACACACACACATACACACACACACACACACTCACACACACATATACTGATATGCACGTCGTTGAATTTTTGAATTTCTGAATTCAATTGTGTGGTAATAAAAGGTGTATTTGCGTATCTGGGTAATACTCTTTACTCTCTTTTACTCTTTTACTTGTTTCAGTCATTTGACTGCGGCCATGCTGGACCACCGCCTTTAGTCGATCAAATCGACCCCGGGACTTATTCTTTGTAAGCCCAGTACTTATTCTATCGGTCTCTTTTGCCGAACCGCTAAGTGACGGGGACGTAAACACACCAGCATCGGTTGTCAAGGAATGCTAGGGGGACAAACACAGACACACACACATATATATATACATATATACGACAGGCTTCTTTCAGTTTCCGTCAACCAAATCCACTCACAAGGCATTGGTCGGCCCGGTGCTATAGCAGAAGACACTTGCCCAAGATGCCACGCAGTGGGACTGAACCCGCAACCATGTGGTTGGTTAGCAAGCTACTGACCACACAGCCACTCCTGCGCCTAATATATTAAAGTTTTAAACTTTTCTTGAGATGTTCGTTTGTCTGTCCAGTTGAAGAATACAGTAGGACCTTTGCAATGAAAAGGATGTTTACATATTCCCATACTCAGGGAGAGTGAAATAGAAAAGAAAACAAGTTTTAGATAGTAAAGTTTTAAGATTTACTAAATATGGTCTTTTGTATGACCGCACAGAGAGAAATGGTAGTGTTCTTAGAATAAAAAGGAGGATGATGTTTACATTTTCGAATACTCAGTGAGAGAGGAAAGGATAAGTATTCATACGGTAGTTGTAGATATTAAATTTTTTTAAGCTGATCGTTTGTGTGTTCGAAAGCTGTAGGTATGTAAGTTTCCTAACTTATTTTATTTTGAGAGAGATTCAAAATATTCACAGGAAATTGTAGATATTCCAATCTTTGGGAATAGTAGGAGGAAGAGATGTTCACCTTGTTGGATGTTTGAATTTCTGAATTTCTTCTTTTCCTTTTGAAATTTTTCGTTTTAAAAGTTTTGCTGTAGTTTACAGTTTTTGTAGTTGTGTAGTTTGTATGTATTGGCAGCTGCTTACTTCCTTAATTTTTTTATTGTGCATTTAATTGTGTTGTTACAATAAAAGGGGTGTTTACATATTCTGTTAGTCAGGGAAGGGAAGACAAAATGTTTACACAAAATTGGCGATATTAAAGTTTCTAAATTGTTTGAGGTGTTCGTTTGTATGTCCGTTCAGAGAAAACTGTGGTGTTTTTTTTTTACAATAAAAAGGATGTTTACATTTTCGAATATTCAGGGAAAAGGGAACGGAAAGGAAAGGAAGTTAAAATTTTTTCACAGAAAATTGAGAATACGAAGTTTTTAAAATTTACTAGAGATGATCTTTTGTCTGTCCGAACAGAAAACTGTAATGTTCTTGGAATAAAGAGGATGTTTACATTTTCGAATACCCAGGAGAGAAGTTGTAGATATTAAAGGTTTTAAAGCTAATTGTTTATGTGTTCGGAAGCTGTAGATATGTAAGTTATTTAACTTATTTTGAGGGAAATTCAAAATACTCACTGGAAACAGGAGATATTCCAGTCTTTTAGAGTTATGTTTTTCAGTTGTCCTGCTGGGTTGTATTAGTGTTTCTGTGTCTTCAGCTGCTGACAGGTCGGAGCAGCGAAGAACACGTCCAGCCGCTATTATTATTATTATTATTATTATTATTATTTATTATTATTATTATTATTGTTGTTGTTGTTGTTGTTGTTGTTGTTGTTGTTATCATCCTCATCCTCATCCTCATCCTCCTCATCATCATCATAAGCTGGCAGAATCGTTAGCACACCGGGTAAAATGCTAAGCGGCTTTTTGTCCGTCTTTACGTTCTGAGTTCAAATTCCATTCATTAGTTTTTATTTTCTGCCTATAGTTTTATAGATTCTCAGCCTAAAATATTACAGCTATAAAGTATAACTTGGACAGAGTTGTTGATGTCTACTACCTTATAAATGCTTTTCTAAATTTTTCTTTTGATTGTATTTTGCACATAATTTGGTTCGTTGAATCCTCAGTTTTTGCAAAATCTGTGCTTGGCGTCTTTATTTTTCATATACCTTTGTCATATATGGCATATGAGATCCTAATTTTCACCCCTTCAATTCATTTAATAAATTCACGTAGTATCTGTAGTAGTGTTTGTAGTTTGGGGTGCTCATGTACAAATGTCATACCATAACATTTATATTCACATCCATCCGGTTAAACACGGTGGTTAAAGTCTTAATTCCAAGCAGAGGAGGGAAAGAGAGAGAGTTCAGTTGGAAAATTCTTCTAATTGAGATAGGCTTTGTTTTACAATTCCTTCTTTTGTCTGTACCTGCAGTATCGTTTAACATTTATCCACGAGGTCTTTAATACAAGTGTCAAAAGCATTCTGTTATTCACTCAAGCTCTTCACTCTTATTTTACATGTTGCAGCATGGTTTTGTTAATCAATAATTTTTCTTTACAACCATAGAAATCTTTATTGCATCCGTTCTCTTTTTCTGAAACTAGTTTCCTTTTTTATTCTTTCCAGATGTTTATTTGTGATTTAAGGCTTCATAGGTTGTAGAATAACGAGTTATAGATCTGTAGTTTTATTGTCTGCCATTTTTTTTAAATCTTGAAGATTAAGATGACTTTCTTATCAATGAACCAGTCAGGGGTTTGGTGCAGTTCCTTCAGCTTCTCATGAAACATCTGCTAGCACCTTAAGAGCCCACGTTAAATATTTTAACCGGAAGTTTGGAAACTTATTACACCCTGATTTCTTCCTCGTGCTTTTTTTTTGTTGTGCATCTTATTGGTTACATCTTGTCTTGCTAAGGTTTCGCACGATAATCCAGATGCTGCATTCGTTGTTTTGAATAATCTCATAACAGGGTGTTTCTCTGCTGTTTATACTCTTCCAACGAATTCTTCTACTTGTCTTGTTTCTAGCGCTGTATTTGTCTCTGTTTTAGTTCCACATTATTCCTGATAAATTATTTTTTGTCTTCGAGTCAAACTTTCTTTTCTTCAAGATATCATTATCGCTCTTCACAACGATGGATTCTTAGTGATTCTAGTGAAAATCTCTTATTTCGGGCATCCATTAATTCCAAATGATATTTTTTTCTGTTATTTTATATTCCTGTATATTTGTCATTTATTGTTTTTCAATTATATCTCTTCGTTGATTTCATTAACGATTGAGACATGTTTACATTTATTTTCTTTTTCTGTTTGTTTGTTTTACATGTTGTTTGCTTGTTTTGATATTCCAAGATCACAGATATTCCAAATCTGAGAAAGTAACACATTTCCCTTATAATTACCGTGGGTGCCACAAATATTATTGCGTTTAACTTGGTGAAATTGATACTCGTGTCTGATTTCATTATGTTTGGTGTGACCAGACTAGCGATTTTTATTGTTGTTACTATTTCATCAATACCCTGGGAGACACGCTCGCTGGCCCATACAAATATTTTCTACTGAATTTATTTCTTTAAATATTTTCACTCTCAGATTATTTTCTTATTGGTGTTTTCCATCTTTGAAATCATTTATTCGCAAATATAGCTCATATTATTTTGTATCTATAACTTGCTTGTGTTGTTCTAATTTTGGTATTTGTTGAGCAGTATTCTGTAGGTGTCTAGGAATTCGATTTTGTTGTTTTCTTATTTAATTTGCATATTTTGCTTGCATTAGATAGATCTTAAGTTAATGAATTTGTTGGGATCCAACGTTATGTTCCGATCAGTGTTATCTCCTCTCCACAGTCGTAGTTACATTTCAAGCAAGTATGCATGCAGAATAGAAACGTACCTTTTACGTATTAATTGGTACCTTTTCTGCTTTAGCTGCCAGAATTAAAAAACAAAGACTGGACCTCTAATTAAATTGTCACGATTTGCGCCAGGTGCCGTATTATTTGTATTCAACGATATCGAGTTTCGTACGCCCCATTTGTGTATTTTTTCATCATCAGTTTCAAAGTATACCTCTTTTAACATGGGGTTGAAATATGCCTTAGTTTGTATTGGTTGTCATATTTTATGGTGAAGGAACTGAATATCTCTGGTGTTGATATGAATTATGTTACTTTGTTTAAACCCTATATCTAATGGGCTGTGGGTACGAATCTTTGTAACACATTAAACTCTATGAAATATTAAAAAAATGAAAGCCAATGTATCATTTACACACTTATCTTTCAACGCATGCGTCATTTTTTTATTTAATTCGTTATTTATGTGGATATTTTGTAGATCAGTAAACGACCGTTCTTCGCATCATATATCCCAATTATCTTTATTATTCAGTAATAGGTCTTATTTTTATTACGTACTTTCACTACTCTACCGAGTAGTTCTGCATACTTTATGTATGCGCAATGTTTTGTTTTGCTCTTGTATTTCCCGTTGTATTGAAATTGCTCTGCGTAATGTATGCAGCATTTAGTGGTGCTTGTGATTTCGTTTATTTTATTTTGTCACTATTTCCCAACGATTCCTAATCATTCCCATTTACTCACGAGGTCTTTAATACAAGTGTCAAAAGCATTCTGTTATTCACTCAAGCTCTTCACTCTTATTTTACATGTTGCAGCATGGTTTTGTTAATCAATAATTTTTCTTTACAATCATAGAAATCTTTACTGCATCCGTTCTCTTCTTCTGAAACTAGTTTCCTTTTTTATTATTTCCAGATGTTTATTTGTGATTTAAGGCTTCATAGGTTGTAGAAAGGCGAGTTATGAATCTGTAGTTTTAGTGTCTGCCATTTTTTTTTAATCTTGAAGATTAAGATGACTTTCTTATCAATCATTCCCTATTGTTATAAGGATTACGCCTGCTTTCAGTCCCTATCATTCGTGTTACCTCATCGTCATCATCCTAATCATCATCATCATCATCATCATCATTGGTCTCGACTCCCAAGACTCATGGGGCCGGGTAACTCATTTAGAGTTGGAGTAACATGAAATGAAGTGCTTTCTTCAAAAGCCCAAAACCAATGTCTGATTAGTCGAAAAACACAGTTTCGCGATTGTCTGTGCAACACCCAAACCACAAAGCTACGCACCTTCACTTTTCCCTCTGTTTCCAGATCTTTATATTTTGATAATTTCTGCAGTCTTTTAGAGATACGTTACACTGGGGAACATGATATAAGCTATGTGGTATTGGAGATGTTTCCTAGTAATTTGGGGATACTGATTTATAAAACGAAATCCATTTTGCTCTATCACGTCAATATTTTTCCTAAACTCAACTGTCCCTTTTTCAACATTTCCGTTACTGTCACCATTGCTAAGGACATATTTAGCTTCATCAAATGGAGACCTTTGTATGGAGCTGGACATAACTTTGAAAACATAGTTTTTCAATATCATTTCAAGTAAAAGGCGGCTAGCTGGCAGAAACGTTAGCACGTCGGGGGAAATGCTTAGCGGTATTTCGTCTGTCCTTACGTTCTGAATTCAAATTCCGCTGAGATCAACTTTGCGTTTCATCCTTTGGTGGTCGATAAATTAAGTACCAGTTGCGTACTGGGGTTGATCTAATCGACTGCCACCCCACACCAAAATTTGGGGCCTTGTATCTAGAGTAGAAAAGAATATCATTTCAAGTAAATAGTAAAAATAGAAGTCGTAATTTAAATATCAGTAAATAAAAAGCATCAAATTTGAGCAACTTTCACTATTTTTATTCTAACTGGTTTTAAATGTCATGATGATAACAGAAATGTCCTTTATACAATTAGGTGTTGATAAACAACACATTTCTGTGGTCCTTTACATAAGTTCCTCATATCTGTGAAACTTTTTTGCAGATATGCCCACGGTGTTCTTAATTTAGTGTGACTATCATTGCAAACCAGGTGAAACATGTTTAACTATTTCTGATGAAAATTGGTATTTTGAATTCTCCCTTAATATTCTAATTGTGAGGTCACAAGAGTCAAGGTCACTTTAGTCAATCATGGTCAAAGAACTGTGGAAAGAACTTTATGGATCTTTGCCATCACAAATCTGCATTTGCTTACTTTATAACTGCTGACAATTCTGAAAGTGTTTTTCCCGGGTAACAATTGACTTAACTATATGTTTTGAATCTCAGAAATATAGCCAGTTGCGAGAGAGGAAAATGCAAAAGCAGCCCCGATGTTTTCTGCTATATTTGTGGATGTTACAATTTACCTAGGCAGCGAAACAAAATCACTGATTTTGTGAAGAAAACTTAATTTGATTACTTTGGCATGAAACTGGGTGAGCAAAATGATATCTGAAAATCCCATATTGTGTTTAAAACACGTGTTGAAACATTGAGACAGTGACTGCTTCAAACACTTATGCAGAAAGTTTCCACCGTTGTCTTGTAAAAAAGTTAGGGTCGATGTGTTTGACGGGCTGTGTGTAAATGGCTATTGCTGTGCGAGCAGTTGTTGGAGACCATGTCTGGCATTGAAAAAGAAGCACGGAATGCTTTTGCTGTAGTTGTGTCTGATTTCATGGGGAATAGGAAGCCATCAATTTATGAAGAACTGCTTTCGAGCAAAATGCTACATGAATGTAAAAATGCATTTCCTGCAGAATCATCTAATCTACTTCAGACATCGAGACCATGGAGACGAGGTATGAAGGCAGGTGGAACACAGACATGATGACCGACGACTGTTGGTTTCTGCAAAGAGACTATCATGATGCAAGTTATGCATGCAAAGCAGCAAAGAAAAGTTCACTTCATGAGTAGCTGAAACTCCAGTTTGACAGGAATATCTATCCTAAGATGTGCAATTAAACATTTTGTGTAATACATTTGTTAAACAATAAAATGTACGATTGATTTTTATTAGGTTCTTGCTTCAGTATTGCATTTAATGGAAAAATCGGACATCTTTTGGTAAACAATGAATTGCTGTTTAACAAAGAACTTCACGTAATAGAAAATTTCTGAGGGCATTTCGGAACCCAGCACAATCAAATTAGATAGGATTTATTATAAAATGCAAGACAACTAAAAATTATTTCGAAAATGCTCTCCAGTGTTGTCAATAAAATAATAAAAGCAGCTGACAAGCCCTATTACTTATGAATAAACAACACATTGGTGCTTATACAAAGTGTAAGCTGTAGAAAAAAAAAAACTTAGAAGAAAAGTGACTGTATTTTTGTAATCAGTATGTTAACTCAACAGAAATTATGTTCAAAATCGTCCCTTTGTGTTATCATTAGTTGAGATTGACATTTCGATCATGTTGCGACTAACAGAGTTAGACAATGGGATGGGGGAGTGTAAATCCCTTACACTCTATAGGCTAGTGGAAAGTGTAAAAAACAATAACCTGGAAAGAGTGTCAACGAAGACAGTCCGAGTAGTACATAAAAGTAGGTTTTCATGTCCGAGAATATGAACATTTTAAAAAAGTCATGGCCTGAGAGTACTGCAGTGGATCGTTGAGGGATCAGGATAAATTTCGCAAAGAGGGCCAAGGGGAGCCGTCAGCAATCTGAAATCTGTGTCCAGTTATTGAAGATTTGTAAATTACTTCGTGTAAGCAGAATCTGGATACTCTCTACATATGCGGCATCATGAGCGGATTTTATATTTCAGGAAATTACTCTGGTAATTCATAGTTGGAAGGGACTGGTCCCGAGAAGCAACGATATACCCCTCAGTTTCTGGTTTCAGACCAGAGTATTACAGCCACTGTTGAGTAAGGACTTTATCTACATCAGAGTCCTTGATTTTAGTCGGGTATTTTCCATGCAGTGGATTTCCTCCCATTTCTCCCTAATATATAGGAGGCTGGTTTGTTTGGCTATGGTTTATTTGTTTTGCCTCGTCAGTTAGGAACACATTTTCTTCTGGTACAGGTTCGTCTAGTTGCATTACTTGGAGGTATATTTTCGCGTTTTTCGTCATTGAGTGAAACCTTTTGGTATCTTCATGTTTCATAACCAGCTTTAACATCCAGTCTTTTGCTTGTTGAAGGTTTGCAGAAAGTACCATTGTTGCAATTTTCAATGAGATTTGAGATTGTATTAACCCCTGATAGCCTTCTTTTCTTGGGAGGTATATTCAGTATGTGTTTGATTTTGAGTGATGCGTACAATGCATTCTCCTCAGCTTTCATAATTTGACAACAAACTTGTTGATCTCAGGAAGGGGCCAGTTTATATCATTGAAGCTATATATGATTACAGGCATGGCCAGTGTGTTTATGGTCACAATTTTGCTTCTGCCATTCAGATCGGTTTTCAGAAGGCTTCTCATTCTTCGGTAGCACGCCTCCCGTATCTTTCCTCTCATTAGTGACTGTTTTATTCCATTTCCTTCACATATTCCTAGATTGTTATAACTTCTCTTAGGTTCTAACTATTTTATCTCCATGTCTCTATCTGAGGTGATGTTGCATGCGTTTGATATTTTTTCCCTTGATAAATGTAGTCTTGGCCAAGATTCAATTATGATGCTATCACTTAATTGTTTGACTGTGTAGGAGGGCTTGCAGTTGTCATCCATTCAGAGGAGATGTCTAACTATTTTTCCATGCACATTGTATCCATAATTTGTTTCATCCAGGAGTTTACTTAGAGGAAACAGTGCTAAGCAGAATAACAAAGGAAATAATGAGTCACATTGAAAGGGTCCACAATTAATATTGAGTCGTTCAGTGTTTATATTTGTATTGTCGATGTTGAGAATTAGTATCATTTTTCAGAGTTTTGTGCTGTGACATACAAAATTCCTGAGTACTGGTGAAATTCTGAACATCTCCAAGCATTCTTTCATCCAACTGTGAAGGAGAATATCAAAGGCCTTCTTGTAGTCTATCCAGATCATTAAAAGATGTTTTCTCCTGTTACGACAATCTTAAAAAACCATTTTGTTAATTAATAATTAATATTATTACTTTGTTTTAAGGTAGTGAGCTGGCAGAATCGTTAGCACGCCGGGAAAAATGTTTGGCGGCATTTCGTCCATCTTCACGTTCTAAATTGAAGTTCTGCCGAAGTTGACTTTGCCTTTCATCCTTTCGGAGTCGATAAAATAAATGTCAGTTGAATAAAGGGGTCGATGTAATCGACTTACCCCTCCCCTAAAATTACTGGTCCTGGACCAATATTTGAAGCCATTATTATTGTTTTCATATGAGGCTGCCATTTCGCAGAGTCGTTACTGATACTGCTGTGATTATTGCTCATGTAATCACGTTTACCCTTCTTGTGTTTCTTATATTCATTATCGTTGCCACCGTCATTATTGTCATGAATATTAGTTACGCGTCTTGTCTGAATCATAAAAAAATGAATTTTTCTGCTCACCTATCAGCGTATCTACCTGTCTATCTATCTATCTATCTATCTATCTATCTATCTATCTATCTATATCTATCTATCTATCTATCTATCTATCTATCTATCTGTCTGTCTGTCTGTCTGTCTGTCTGTCTGTCTGTCTGTCTGTCTGTCTATATATGTGTGTGTGTGTTTATATATATATATATATATATATATATATATATATATATATATATATATATATATATATATATATACAGAGAGAGAGAGAGATATATATATATGAACATACATACAAGCATGTATGCATGCATACATATATACGTACATACATTCATGTATACACGAATGCATGCTTCCATGGAAATGCATATTTGTATTAATCACATATAATGCTTCTATGAGGGTTACTGCCAGAAGGCAAGAACAAATCCATCAACGCGAGACAAAGCTCGCAATTTTTCTATATGTGTATAGTGTGTATATATATATATATATGAAGACATGTACATGTCATGCGCAAATGCTCACTCATGCAAGTATGTATGCATACTTTGCATGCATGTGTATTTGAATATTTTCATACCTAAAGGCACACACACGTGTGGTTACGTGCTAAGAAGCTTGCTTCCCGAACAACTACATGGCTCTGCGGTTTCAGTCCCACTGTGTGGCAACATGGGCAAGCGTATTCTTTTATAGCCTCGGGTTGACTAAAGCCGTATGAGTGGATTTGGTAGACGGAAACTGAAAGAAGCCCGCCGTATACACACACACACACATATATATATATGTATATATTATATATATATATGTGTGTTATATATATATATATATATATATATATATATATATATATATAATATATATATATATATATATAAATATGAATATATATATATATATATACATATATATATAGGTTGTGTAAGATATAAGTTAGAAGTACTGTAACCATATTGCTGTATTTCTTATTGTCTTTATATATATATACTAGCTTAAGGTGACCCGCTCTACGCGCGGGTGAGGTTGTGGTTGCTTCCTTTCTGTTTCTTATCGTCACATTCTCCCTCTTTGTTTCTCTATCCTTTCTTATTTTCCCACTCTCTTATTCTTCCTTTCTCTCGGACTTTCCCTCGCTTTCTCTTACTCTTTATCTTTCTCTATCTATCTTTCTGCCATTTATAAAAAAATTAGATTTCCACGTTTAAATTACAAATCCGCTTCCACTTTACCATGTTGAAAATTTGATAGAAATCGGGCAAAAGGTGCCCGATCTAGACCATCAAGTGTCTCCCCAAATCAATAAAATCCCAGTTTTCACACCAAAGCAACCACTGTAGTGCCAAAAACGTCTCCCAATCAATTTTCCCCCTCAAGTTACCCCCTCCTGTAAATTTGAATCCCCTTCCAGCCCCATTTAGACCCCTTTTTACATAAAAATGCAATTTGTATCAACGTTCGCCTTATAGATAGGATTAGATGCCAATCGCGCCAATCTGGGGGGGGGGCTAGAGCCCCCTTGAATCTTCTCACCATAGCAACCGCATCTTTCCAGATGGTGAGTTTTAAACCTATTCAACTCTGCCTCATCACGCCTTCTATGTCAATTTTCAGCTCGATCTGACCACTGGTGTGGCCGCCAACCTCTGACGTACCAAAACGTACACACAATTTTGACCCAAAGCCTCTTTTACATATATAGAGATAGCAGAGAAACCCGGATTGCTCGGGATTAAAATATTTTTTCATTGTTTTATTTGTTTCGGGATTATAACTCGATTTCATTCGGGTCTACGCGGGCCACACTTTAAAGATGAGGAATTTTGCCCTAGAGGCCACACCTTTCAATTGAGCAAACTGAATCCTACCATATTTACTAACACTTTTGCCTGTATAACTGCTTGTGAGACAACATCTGCCCTTTTCACAAATATGTAGTAGACCTACAGAGATACCCGACCATACTTGGGATTAAAATGGCATAGTTTTCCATTGTTTTACTTGTTTGGTTAATATAAGCCGATTTCATTCGGGTGTAATCTGGCCACATTTTAAAAGATGAGGAATTTTGTCCTAGAGGTTACGCCTTTCATTTGAGGAAAAAAAATAGTTGCCATGCAAACTCGCCAGCACTTTTAACATAGGTGTGCATATTTTCAGCTCAACCGACCACATAATACACACATAATATATATATATATATATTATATATATATATATATATATATATACATACAGATATATACACTTTGTATATATATATATATACATACAAATATATACACTTTGTATATATACATTATATATACATATTTATATATAGATACAAACTCACACACACATATATAAATTAACCCGATAAATATCTGATTGAGAATATCTGTTCTCATGATTGTGTGGTGGTGGTGGCGATAATAAAACTCTCTATGAATGCAGCCAGACGTACAGAGAGAGAGAGAGAGATAGAGAGAGAGGGAGGTGGTGAGGGAAAGAGTGACAGCGCTGGCGAAGGCGGCGGGGGAGAAAGATAGTAGTAGCTGTCAAACGTCGTTATAGAGAGAAAGTGAAGGGAAGGGAGGAAACAGAGAGAGAGACAGGGGAAGACAGACAGATAAGAGAATGAGAGAAGACTTGTCAAAGTGTGCCTTTTTTGCCCTAGTAACCACACCTTTTAAGATAGGGATTTCTAATTTAGCCCACTCACATCCTCACTTCATTTTACATGTCCCTGTAAGTTTTGGAGTCAATCCGACGCGATCTAGTGCCCTTTAACCCGTTCCAATGCCAAAACCAGACAAACAAACTTTCTCATTTCAGATTTATAGATATTGATATATATATGTATATATATACGTATGTATATATTCAACATGTGACCTCGTGAGTACCGCCAGCAATTTGTTTTCCCCTGTCTTCCCTTCTCGGGATCTTTCCTTCTCCCTTGTTTCCGACGAAGAGCTCCGCTCGAAACGTTAAACCCCCCTTCTTCCCTTCTTTTCTGAGCGTCCAATAATACTTTATTTGTTCTACGTCCTCGCGTTGCTGTGTTTTTCTTTGTGTTTTCTTGTTTGGATTAACTGTATGTATATATATATATATATATATTATATATATATATATATATATATATATATTATATATGGGTGTGTGCGTGTGTGTGTATCTATGTGTCCGTGTCTTTGTGCTTGTGTTCCTCCCACCCACCGCTTGACAACCGGTCTTGGTGTATCTGCGTCCCCGTAACCTAGCGGTTCGGCAAATGAACTGATAGAATAAGTACCAAGATTTAAAATAAGTACTGGGGTCGATTCATTCGACTACAAATTCAAGGCGGTGCCCCAGCATGGCCGCAGTCTAATGACCAAAACATCTAAAAGATAACAGAATAAAATAAATGTATGTATGTAATAAAAACATTACTATACCTTTGGAATTCAAGTACTATTTCTTCCATCTTGTTTTGCATTTATGTGAATGTATATGTGTCTGTGTGCGTGAGTGTGTATGTTTGTGTGAGTGTGTGTGTGTGTATGAATATTAGATCCAGGCAGGTTACCGTTCAAGCACTGTAGTATGATCCAAGTTATAGCTAACCACATCAAATGCAATGGAATAACCTGGGTCTATTCAAAGTAGCAATCCCAATGCTTATCCATCGGGTGAAATATATATATATAATTAATAATATCAGGGTAATAAAAATTTTAGAAATTTCTACCATTGGCCTAGCGTGTAGAAAAATTAGTCAATAGACAAATATTATTCATATAAATACACTGTACATTTAAACACATAAGAGGTATCCGTCATAGGATTCCTGGCACGCTAGAAGGAACAGCCAGAATCTAGACGTCAGAAACCATGGTCCAGGAGATAGATGGTAAATGTTTTTATTTTTCATTCACTTCGAGGTTTATCCCTAATAGTGGTCTGGATTTTGGCTGTTCTTCTAGCGTGCCAGGAATCCTATGACGGATACCTCTGTGTTTAAATGTACACTGTGTGTGTGTATATATATATATATATATATATATATATATATATATATATATATATATATACGTTATATATATATAAATTTACATCTAAATAGGATAAAAGTTTTCGACAAAAATTCTATCAATGGCCAGCATATTAAAAAAATACCTTTAAAGGTTAAATTTATAAACAACTTATAAACAAGGGCAAAAGAAAAAAAATTCTAATACTTAAAAATGCCGAAAATAGACAAATCGTCAATAACCATATAATTTATCACTATAAGCACGCGTATCGAAGTAAGCCGACAGAAATTTCTAAAAAATTCCGTTATTATCGTATCGGTCCCAATTTCAGAGTTAATTCATAAGAATTTTCTCCTCGTCAGCGATAAATACGGTAAGAAATAAATGAAATACTCACTTATACCCATGGAAGAAGCAAACACTAAGTCATGTGCACACTTAAGTGCCCCAAATATAGAATTTTTTTTCTTTTGCCCTTGTTTATATATATATATATATATATATATATATGCATGTATGTATATATATATAATTCATTTGCAGAGATAAACATACATATGTATACACACTCGTTTCTACATGTCTAACTGTAACCTGGAGTTAAAGTATATATAATCCCTCGACTATCGCGGGTGTTACATTCCAAACCCCCCGTGAGAGATGAAAATCTTAGAACTAGAAACAATACTGTACTGCATATTTTTAATATTATTTTTATAATTTGTATATATTTATTTTAATATAAATACAAAACCGTGAAAGGTAAACTGCGATAGGCGAATATATATATATATATATATACGGAGTGGCTGTGTGGCAAGATGCTTGCTTCCCAGCCACATGCTTCCGGGTACAGTCTCACTGCATAGAACTTTGGGCAAGTGTCTCCTACTATAGCCTCGGGCTGACCAAGGCCTTGTGAATGCATTTGGTAGACGGAAAAAGAAAGAAGATCGTCGTGTGTATATATATATATATATATATATATATATATATATATATATATATATATATATATATAC
>NC_043001.1:72587327-72597327 GCF_006345805.1 Octopus sinensis
ATGTTAGCATTGAACTGTATTAGGTAAGACTCAGAAGGGTCTAAGAAAAAGGCAAAGCAGTTCACCTTTGATGACCCCACTTTTTATTATAAGAATAAAAAATACCTTACAGAGCCAGTAAGTACCGTATTTATTTTGCATCATTCTTTTCCACTTACGT
Organism: Octopus sinensis; assembly: GCF_006345805.1. Lineage (NCBI taxonomy): Eukaryota > Metazoa > Mollusca > Cephalopoda > Octopoda > Octopodidae > Octopus > Octopus sinensis. The sequence continues at coordinate 72,587,488 of NC_043001.1, forward strand.
TTTACCTTTTTATTTTTTACTCGTTTTAGTCATAAGACTGTGGCCATGATGGAGTGGGAAGCAAACACGTATAACAACTCTTGAAGAATTTTAGGAGAATCAATTGACTCCAATACTTATCTTTTTAGCTTAGTCTATCGAACTCATTTGTCGAACCGCTCAATTACTGGATACGTAAATACACAAACACCGGTTGGTGGGGTGGGGGTGGGAAAGCAAAGACACAAAGATACACCCATACACACACACACGCATACACATACACACACTCACACACATATATGTATACATATGTGGATGTATGTATGTATATATATACATATACATGGTTGTATATATATATATATAATATATATATATATATATATAATATATATATACATATATAAATATATATCCATCTGTCTGTCTGTCTATCTATCTATCTGTCAATATATATATATATATATATATATATATATATATATATATATAATATACAAGTGAAATACAAATAACTTTGTTCAAATTATTTTGTATAAGAGCATCTGTGTTTAAAAAACGACATTATGAACCTGATGATCTATAAGTATCTGAAAATATAATGTCATCCAAACTTTATGCACACACTTTACTAAAGAACAACAACAGCACTGCCCAATGTAAGTAAAAGAAATCAAAAGAATGAGTGACAACGAATGAAAGGTATTGTAGACAGGGTAGACTGAATGAATGTACAGTTCTTATTTCTTTCAGTCATTAGAATTTATCTGCGTAAAATCTGTTTTAATCTCCTCTGATAACAACGTTTCACTTAGCGTAGTAAAAATGAGGTGAAACATATTGACTTCGTTAATCAAAGTATTGGTGCACATCCATCCATCCATCCATCCATCCATCCATCCATCCATCCATCCAACAGTTCAACAGGTAAACAGAATTTTATCATTTAAGTATATATGAACATGTCTAGACATGAAGTTGTATACACGAGGATACTTACATAAAACATAACATTCAAATCTGCGCACATACATACATACATACATACATACATACATACATACATACATACATACATACATACATACATACACACACATACCCTGTTGATGTTGAAATTCCAGCTCTTTCTCTATTGGCAAGAAATCTTGAAATAAAATTAAATAACCACAGACACACAGACACGCAGACACACGCGCATGTTGATGCTTATGTGTATTTGCAGACATGGTTCTGTGGTTAAGAAGTACGTTTTGCAACCATGTGGTTTAGGGTTCAGTCCTACGGCACGGCACCTTGGGCAAGTAAGTGTCTTTTGAGTGTTTTTGATAGAGAGAAATCGTGTACAAGCCCGATATATATATATATATAAGTGAAAAAATTGGAGTCAAGAAAAAGGGGTACGGTTGGACATTTATTTTTTAATCACTACAATTGTTTTCACGCAACGTAGTTCTCCAGGTGTGCTGGTATTTGTTTATGCAACTGTTTCCTTGTATTATAAGATCTAGTTGTGTTTCCTCAGGTGATATGTAAATATTGTTTCTGTAAGTTTAAAATCTTCGGCTTGAAGAACATCCTATCTGTCTATCGTGGCATGAATTTAATAGTAGTCTCTGAGTTTATCAGGGTGTGTTTCTGCTGTAGGGCCGTTGGCAAACTGCTACGAATGTGTAAATGTAATGGGATGGCGAGTAGGTGCTGTTGAACTGGTTGCCGTTTTAAAGGGATTGGTCGGTCATTAGGCGGTGAGCTTGCAGAAACGTTAGCACGCCGGGCGAAATGCTTAGCGGTATTTCGTCTGCCATTACACCGTGAGTTCAAATTCTGCCGAGGTCGACTTTGCCTTTCATCCTTTCGGGGTCGATAAATTAAGTGCCAGTTACGCACTGGGGTCGATGTAATCGACTTAATACCTATGTCTGTCCTTGTTTGTCCCCTCTGTGTTTAATATTGTGGGTAATAAAGAAATTGGTATTTTATTTCTTTGTACTGCTGATTTTTTCTTCATGGCTGGTTACACATGTGATTGTCCTTAGCTGGCCTTTAAGATTCGGATACATGCATGCATATACGCGCGCGCGCACGCGCACACATACATGCAATCACATACACATACAGTATCTCTAGGATGCTGAATGAGGACTTGTGGTTATTAAAGCAGGTTCTCAAGGGACTTTCTGTTGCCCCCACATATTTCCGTACGCTCGGTTGTCCACTGGGTCATGTTGCTGTTACTTCTGCCTCGTAAACAACTGTTTCTGTATTGCAGTGGCAGTTTAGTGGACAAGTTGTGCTACCCCTGCATGAGCATCCTGCCTCAGCCTCGGGTCTGGGCCTACCTGCTAAAATCTTTTTACACACTACGTGCACAGTTAAAGATAATCTCAGGGTATGTGTATTAAATATTTTGTTGACTCTATTGATATGGGGGAGGGACGAGAAAAATAGGACGAATGCTGCCGTTGATTAGCTCCAAGAGGCCATCACTTCTAGCCAGCTATGTGACACACAAACCTGTGTCCTATTTTTCTGGACTGCTATGTTAGCTTGGCGATGACTATTAATATCTAGTACCGCTGCCGTAGTCTCCTTTAGAGAGAATTAGAAATAATGACATTTATATATATATATATATATAGTGTATATGCAATTACATACCTACTGGTTTTCAATGTGCGTCTGTAAAATCTATACACACTCACATGTGCAGAAAAATTCACGAATACGTACTTGTGCTTTCAGCCACGCATTCGCATACAGCCATATATATATAATAAATAACATCGTATTGTACTTCCGTTATATGGTAATCTAAAAAAATGTCACTGGTCAATATTTGAAAGCCTAAGAAAAAGATTATTTATGAGAATAGTGTGGATTAACTTCAATTTATATCTTCTCCTCTAGAAGAATTCTTTTGCATAGTTCAACGTCCCTTACTGGTTTTACTGTCTGTCACCATGTACACACGCATATACGCATATATATATATTATATATATATATATATATATATATATAATATATATATATATATATGTATATATATATGTATATATATATATGTATGTATGTATATATATGTATATATATATATAGATTCATATATATACACATACATATATATATATATATATATATATATATATATATATCACAATCAAGGAATTTTCTCCTGGTTTACGGAATTGATGTTATTTTGCGGTTGAAGCTTTGGCTGTTATTTCTAGTGGTGAATGGCCTATTATGGCCGTTCCTTGATTGTGATGTTGAACTTAAAAATGGTCTATGACTATTTAATTTTTTCCCACTAGGCCGCTGGTGGCAAAAAAATTCTACAAAATTTTTTGCCACCCTATATTGATTAATTATAAATATATATATATATATATTATATATATATATATATATTCATATATATATGTATATAATATGTATATATATATAATATATATATATATAATATATATATATATATATATAATATATATATATTATATATATATATATATATATATATTATATATATATATATATATATATATATTATATATATATATATATTATATATATATATATGTATGTATATATATATATATATATATGCGCGCGCGTGTGTATACACATTAGTAGTAGTGAACAATAGAAAATGTACTTAAATGTTGAATATGAATAATTTAGCTTGATCACCATAATCCCTTTCAGCAGACCTAATTATCTGTCTATTTATATACATATATGTATGCATGCGTGAGTATATAAATATGTGTATATACATACATACATACATACATACACACACACATATACACATGTATGTATATATATATATCTGTGTGTATGTGTATTCATATACACATATATATGTACATATACATACATATACACATATATATATGTGTGTGTGTATATAAATATATATAAATATATGTATACATACGTGCACTCACACACAAACACGTGTATATATATATATATATGTATACTCATATACATATATCTATATACATACATATGCATATATATGTGTGTGTGTATTATGTATGTATATATGTGTGTATGTGTATATGTATATGTTCTTATATATACATGTGTGTATACAACTATGCAGAAATTCATAATTATACGTATATACTCACAGCATTAATAATATATTACATATATGTGGTACAGGGAATTAATACTTTGTTCCTCTACTATTGCTTATTCCATTTTTAACTTTTCTTCTGTGTAAAAACTTCTCCCTTTAATAACTTTCAGGCATACCTAACACGCCTCCACATTCTTGCTTTTCCTTTGCCTCAGCTACAATTGTTTTATTGGTTCCTCACCATCCATTGGAAATTCTATCAAGTCTCTCCAGACATTTTGTCAGTGCCTTGTAGTTCTTTTTGCCGTATTCTTTAACATTTCTTGTCAAAGAACTCCATCCTTTTTTCTTTCCATTTTTATTATTTCATCCGTTTAAAGGTGTTTCATCCAAATATTTCATCCGTTTAAAGGTGTTGCATGCACATCTATCACATCATCTACGTTCTTCTTCCCTTTCTTTTTACCTCACGCACGCGCCCTCCTCAAACCTCGTCACACCCACGCTTTCTTCATACGCACTTAACCCTTACACACAAACATACATGCACCAACACCTCACATCCCGCTCACCTACACACTATTCTTCTGCAGTTATGCACTTCTAGACGTATGCACACACCCTGCAATGCCCACTAACCACCCAATCCATTTTCCAGCTTCTAGATATATATATCCTTCCCTACTTGCACACACACACCCACCCCCTCCGTATTTTCATCGCTTGCTCATTTTTCTCTTCTCTCGCGGACTATTTTTTCCTTCTTACTCCCACTACGCTTTTCTCATTTTTCTGATGAAGGACAGAAGTTCGAAACATTAAGTCTCTTTCTCTTCCCGTTAACACGTAAAATTAAAACTGTATTTGTTAAACCATGTGACAAGATTTAGACATTATATTTCCACTACGCTAAATAACTACATCTGCTATATCATCCTTTCCTGGGATCATTCTTGAGCTGAGTTGTATAATAGCAATTTTAATTTCCTCTATGTTAGGATTATTACCCATTTCTCCAGTAACTATGAAATAGTTACATAATTCGTCTGTGGCAGACGAGATTGAGAATTTTTATGCAACCCTTCGTTCAACCATTGAGCAAGTACCTCTCCATAATTTTCTGGTTATAGCTGGTGATCTGAATGCTAGACTAGGACCCGATGAGACCAAGTTTACTTTCAACTCTAAAACCAATCGGAACGGAGAAATGCTCAAAGACTTCTTGGAGGAATTTAATCTCTACACCTCCAACAATTCTTTTATGAAACCAAAAGGTCAACTTTGGACATTTGAGTCCCCACTTGGTGATAGGGCACAAATTGACTACCTCATCTTTCGAAAGAAATGGCGCAATAGTGTTAGAGACTCGAGATCCTACTCTTCCTTTAGTTCTGTCGGCTCTGATCACAGAATTGTATCAGCTACCGTTAAGCTTAGTCTTCGCTCATCCAAAAAAGCTAAGCCTCACCCGATGAAAATGATCGACTGGGAGGAAGTCTTATCTAACCCCGATATGTCCAAACAATTTACTATTGAGGTCTATAACACATTTCAATCTCTGTCTACTTCTGAAATAGATGCTGAGAACATTGAAGAAGTATACAGCAGCCTCATCAAATCAACAGAGGAAGTTGCACTGGCTACTCTTCCCAAAAGGAAGAGTAGGGGCCAGAGCAAACCTTCTAATTCCCCAAATGTCACCGAAGCAAGAAACCATCTAAAGTCTATATCACTAGCTTACCACCGTTCTCCATCCCAGTCATACTTGAACGCCGAGGTCGACTTTATCAATGGCAAAATTAGTAAACTATCCAAAGAGCACATTAGTAAAAAAACACCATCTCGCCTGGAAATCCATCAAAGACCTATCAGGCAAAAATTCTGGGTCATCAATTAGAATTAAAGGGGGATCAGCTAAGAAGTGTTTAGAAAATTGGTCAACCCATTTTAAAAACCTCCTTGGGAAGAATGCCAAAATCCCTGATAATCCCACTCTTCCAAGTGTGCCTATATCAGACACGCTGGACATCAACACCTCCCTTTTACCATATTTGAACTAACAGCAGCCACCAAGCAACTAAAAGCCTCGAAAGCATTTGGTCCCGACAATATCCCGGCTGTAATTTGGAAGGATGATAGATTTCACACACTTTTGCTCAACCTCTGCAACCACACACTTTCCACCTTTGTCGCTCCAAAGATTTGGCACCAATCTCAAATCATTCCAATACCCAAAAAAGGCGATTTATCCCTCGTCACCAACTACAGGGGTATATCTCTAATGTCAATTGCTGCAAAACTGTACAACAAACTGATCCTAAATCGTCTTGTCCTTTTTGTTGAACCTTTGCTCCGAAAGAACCAAAATGGATTCAGACATGGACGCTCAACGCTGAGCCAGATACTATGCCTACGCAGACTTATTGAAGAATCAAAAGCATTTAATCGCGATCTTGCAATGGCATTTGTAGACTTTTCTAAAGCGTTCGATTCTGTAGATAGGTACGAGATGTTTGAAATCCTTAAGCTCTATGGGATACCAGACAAAATCAATTCTGCCATCAAGGTTCTCTACACAGATACGTCTTCAACCATCTTAACCCCTGACGGAGAAACATCATCTTTCTCAATCGGAGCCGGAATACTGCAGGGAGACACACTCGCCCCATTTCTTTTCATCATTGTTGTTGATTATGTGCTACGTATGTCAGTTGATACCATCTCTGGAAAGGGCTTTGAAATAAAACCAAGAAGAAGTTCCAGACACCCAGCTGAGTACTTGACAGACACTGATTTTGCTGACGACATCGCTCTTATCAGTGATTCTCTCTCCAATGCCCAGTCTCTTTTACAATCTCTTGAACAAGCTTCAAATTGTGTAGGTCTTTACCTCAATGAGGCCAAAACTGAATACATAAACAAGTGCCTGTCCAACAGTGATTGCATCATCCATACTATCAACAATGCGCCTTTAAATATGGTTTCTGATTATAAATATCTTGGGTCATACATATCATCATCTGGAAAAGACTTTCTAACTAGAAAGGGTATGGCCTGGTCAGCCTGTAATGACATGCATAAGATCTGGTCATCAAATCAAAGTAGAGACTTCAAACTTGAAATCTTCAAAGCCACAGTCGAACCAATTCTACTATATGGCTCAGAAACCTGGACGTTATCAAAGAAGCTTGAGAGGCGGTTGGATGGAACCTACACTCGCCTCCTTATGAGAGCTCAAAATCTCTCGTGGAAGCGCCATCCAACCAAAATGCAAATATATAGGAAACTACCACCTGTGTCATCTCTTGTGAAAGGTAGGAGAGTCCAGTTTGCTGGACATTGTTGTAGAGCTGAAAAAGAAGTAATTTCTACTCTTCTCCTCTGGAAGCCATCTACTCGCAATACCAGAGGGCGCACACTCTGCTACCCTGATGTAATCTCCAGGGATACAGGCATCCAGCAACAGGACCTCCGTAATGCCATGATGGACCGTGAAGTCTGGCGTAGCATGGTAAATTCCATTGTCTCGACCACGGTCGAACAATGATGATGAATGATGAAATATTTTCTGTAACCTTCTCAACTCTTGTGAGTGGATTGTGAGAAAGATCTGTAAAATACACGTCTTTTCAGAATATCTTCAGCATCACTGATTAATGTAGATCCAATTTTTGGAACGCACTAGAGAAATAGTTGATTAGCGAAAACCAAATTTCTACTTTAACAAACTATTTTGGCGAGCGGTGAACAAACAGAATCGTAAGCAGTAGGCGAGGACCACTACTGTTCATGTTATCTATACCAATGCATGCGTCTCAAACTATAAACCAGTATTGCAGTCACGCTCTATTCTTGTATGATTTTATTACCTTTCAGTGTGGAAGTAATGACATCTTTGAAATTCATCTAGAAAAGTAAAAGTAATTTTTTACTGAGTGATGCGTTGGTACATGAATATGAAAGAAAGTTATATGAATACCACAAGACACCGGTAAACGGAATTTAAAGATTCAATCATTCATATAGGATGGTCACTCATCTGGTCTAACAGCTAGGTTCTTCCCGATCATAAAACCAATACCGTTCTTCTATTTCTCATCTGTCAGTTTGCCAACCCAAAAGAATCTATTGCCACGTTCTATCTTACTTAGCTGGTTTCCTTGATAATCATGATTCAGAAAGGGCAGCAATATCGATCTCATATCGATTAAGTTCTTCAGCAACGAGTACGGCCTTCTGGTCATATGGCTTTACGTGAGTTAATGGAGCTCACACATTCCAACAACCCATCTGTGCAGCTATCGTATGTGTTTACGTTTACACATTTGTTCTTTCCGCTGAAATTAAACAAACACCAGTTTCAGCAGGCAAGCTTGTAGAGTGGGTGAGCAGTGCACTCTTTAGATAAGGCTGCTCAGACATTAAGATTCTATCCAATTCTAACAAGATCGAAGACAATAATTTTAAGATACAAGTGTAGGGTTACGGGAACAACTCCAAAGTTCTGAAGATTTGTTATATAGAACACACAAGAGATAGACTCGCTATCATTTCCATCTGAGAGATTCTGTTGGTAAGGAACCAAAACTTGGCATGCACCAAGGAATAAAATAATAGAACGGCAATATATTGTCAACTGCCAAATATCTAATTAAATGCCTTATAAAAATAGAACAACCACCGAAAAAAAAAATTTTTCAATGTAAGATGCTATTTAACGATTGCATTGTTTTTCTGAAAGCTAATCTGTTTATTTCCTTACCCCCACCCCACAAAAAAAATGAGGGATGTGACTATAGCCTGTGTTGAAGATTGGAATCATCTTATTAAGTTTCTATGGAAGATCAGCTGTTTAAGAGGTTGTAATCAGTTTAAGATCGTCGTTAATGGATAACTGACTACATAAACACACAAGAACATTGAAATAGCTGTAATAAAGCGCCTAAACAATAACAGGATATAGCGAATGCAATGCTATTCCAGCATGATCGTACATACACGCACGCGCATGCACGCACTCACGTACACATACGTGTATAGTGTGTGTACTATGTAAAATGTTTCTATATCCTGGGTTTCGGCAGTAGGTGCCTGGTCTGCTTTTTAAAACGGTGGTGCCCCAGCACGACCGCAGCTTTAAAGCTGAAATAATTTAAAGAATTCAAGAAAAAACTACGTTACAACTCTTACATTACAATATACTTATATGTATTGTAGGTATCTATATAAGCACATATACTACAAACACACAAATGCGCATACACATGCATATCTATATATGTGTATATGTGTGTGTGTGTGTGTGTACGGATGGATGTATATGTACATATCTATATACATACATACGGTGAATTCTATCAGCATTTTCTCTATTTCAGAAATGTTACGTATAAAAGTTAAGCATATCTGGTGATTTGACATTAATTTGCATTATATAACTAATAATAGTCTTACGTTAATGAGACATACGTAAGATGGTGTAACTAGACTATCTTATAAACAATCTCTCATATTTATGTGTGTGTGTGTGAGTGTGTGCATGTGTACATATTCTCTTTTTCTAGTTTTATCCCATTGCTGCGGTCCTGCTGGAGTACCGTTATTACTGTAGGTACTCTTTCTTCAGCTCTTCTGTCCTTGACTTTTGGAGAATCAGGGAGTTTGAAACTCCTGTCCTCATTTGCGTTTTTGTTTTTGATATAATGTAGATTTATCTGGGTTCTCACTTAGTAGAAGCTGTAAGTGTGTCTTGAATCTATTTACATA
>NC_043001.1:72607327-72657327 GCF_006345805.1 Octopus sinensis
CTCTTTGACAAAGAGAGGGGGGTAATTTTTCTTCTGATGTTTGAAAGATTGAGTATACAGATCTTTGTCTCCAAAGCCAAACTTCATCAAAGTTTTCCAGTAAAACGTGAAATGGAAGATGCATAAGCGGAGAAAGTAGTCTTGTACATCTGCCTAATGAAACGTAAGTACAATGGGTAAAACTGGGGCGTGGAAATGGTCGAATTTTGAAATCTTGTAGTACAATCGACTGGGGTGCAAGAATACCAGAGGCAGAAGATGATCAGAAGCGTGAGGTACCTCGATATTCCTAAATAAAGGTACCACCACTTTTGTGGGTGTAGATGGTACCACTCCCACATCCCCTTTTCTCTTCATCATTTTATATGATCCCCCACTCCCATTAAATTGTAAATTCTCTTTGTAGTATGCCTTTCAAATAGAAGAAATCATCATCATCAGCAGTAGTAGCTTCGTCGTCGTCACCATCATCTTCCTCCACCTCATCATCATTGTCATCATCATCAGTAGGAGTAGTTGTCTGTGGTGGTAGCATTGATAGTAGTACTAGATGGTAACGACAATGGCGGTGGTGATGGTAGTAATAGTAGTGGTAGTGGTGGTGGTGGTGGTGGTGGTGGTGGTGGTAGTAGTAGTAGTAGTAGTAGTAGTAGTAGTAGTAGTAGTAGTAGTAGTAGCAGCAGCAACAGCAGTAGCAGTAACAACAGCAGCAACCACAACAGCAACAGCAGCAGTAGTAGTAATGCTAATAGCTCTTGAAATAGTGATATACATAATGGAAACCAAAGTGAACGTGAGAACGGTTGAGAAATTATCAAAAGTAACGTGTAAACCACGTGACAGTATTAGTGTTGATAATGTTTCTGTCGCCGTCAACTACAACCCCCTCTCCCATCATTATAGTAACTACTACTACAACCAAAACTATATCAACCACAACCATTACTACCACTACCATTATCACTTTTACAATCACTGCAACCACCACATTGTTAATCATTACAACTACTACTACCATTATTAATTCATTAACCACCACCACCACCACCAACAACAACAACAACAACAACAACAACAACAACAACAACAACAACAACAACACTATCACCAGTATCGCTAAACCACTGTTACTATTACCATCATATCGTTAATATCAGAATTATCACCTTCATATTACCGTCGCCACCATCACTAGCAGCAGCACCACCACAATTGCGACAAGTGTATTAACCACAACTATCACCTCAACAGCCACCATTACCAATATCTCCACTCCTACTGCCACTCCAGTATCAGCCATTATTACTCCCTAACGCGCTATATTGAACACACCACCGTTACCACCACCACTACCACCACCGCCGCCATCACCACCACGACGACCACCGCCGCCGCCATCACCATCACCATCATAAATAATGATGGTAGCTGAAGTGGTGGTGGTGGCCATCGCGGTAGTGGTGGTGGTGGCGGTGGTGGTGGCGGAGGTGGTGGCGGTGGTGGTGGTGATGGTGGTGATGTGGTGGTTGCGTTGATTGTAATACTTGTTAACGTAATGGTGGCGATGGGGGTGGTGGGGGTGGTAATGATGAAGGTGGTGATGGTGATGATAGTGATGGTGGTGATGATGATGATGGTGGTGGTGGTGGTTGTGGGGGTTGTGTTGATTGTAATATTTGTTAACGGACTAGTGGTAGTTGTAGGGATAGCGTTGACCATGATGTGATGGAGATCGTAGTGGTAACAGTGATAGCTTTAGTGGGTAGTGATGGCGGTGATGGTGGAGTTAACCTTGTTGATGGTGATGTGATCGTGGTAGCGGTGGTGCTGGTAGTAGTGGCGGTGGTGGTTGTGAAAGTAGTTATAATGGTAGAAGTGGTGAAAGTATTGTCCCTATAACCTTTGAATGGATGCGTACGGGAAAACATGGTGGTTAATACTTCAGTAACGATAATTACATAAATATCATGTGTGTATGTGTACGTGTGTCTGTATGAATGTGTGTGTGTGTGTGTGTGTGTGTGTGTGCATGTACATATATGTCTGTGTATGTATATAAATGAATATATAAACATAGGTGCAGGCATGGCTACGTGGTAAGAAACTTGCTTCCCAGCCACATGGTTCGAGTTCAGTCCCACTGCGTGGCACCTTGAGCAAGTGTCTTCTACTATAGTCGCGGACCGACCAAAGCCTTGTGAGTGGATTTGGTAGATGGAAGCTGAAAGAAGTCCGTCGCGCGTGTGCGTGTGTGTGTGTATATGTGTGTGTATATGTATGTCTGTGTTAGTCCCCCAACATCACTTGATAACTGATGGTGATGTGCTTACCGGCTCGGCAAAAGAGACCGATAAAATAAGTACTAGGCTTACAAAGTATAAGTCCTGGGGTCGATTTGTTCGACTAAAGGCGGTGCTCCAGTATGGTTGCAGTCAAATGATTGAAACAACTAAATGAATAAAAGAATTAAAAAAAGTAGATACACACACACACACATGCACACACACACACACACACACACACACACACACACACACACACTCATATACTTAATATTAAACGAAACAGCGTTGAATAAAAACATTTGGTGTAAAGTCATATTTAACACGTTGGAGAATATTCGGACGTGATAAGGCCTTTCATTGTGGAAATATCAATCTAGACATGCGTGAAAACACATTGTGTGTGTGTATCTGTGTGTGTGTGTGTGTGTGGTGTGTGTGTGTGTGTGTGTTGTGAATGACATCATTGGATAGTGGGAAGCATGCCTTTCTGCGTCGTTCCACATCGCCTCCAACGAAAACCAAATCTTTCATCCACAGTCCGAATAAGAATGAAATTATTCTTATTAAAACAGCATGTGAAATGTAATGCTTGTTGATGTGAGTAAAGCTTCGTCAAGCTACAATTTAATAAATAACGTCGCTCGAAGCAGTGCTGATTTAAAAAAAAACGGTATGAAGTTGTATTTAACGTTGTATTGTATTCGGACTTGTGAAGACATTTCACTACGTGATAGTCTCGGCAGAGGATTCTTTCCCCCGGACATGTGTGAAAACAAATTTCTTGGGGCTGGATATGTGAATATCACCTTTGAAACGTAAGACGCATGCGTTTCTGAGTCTTGATTTTCGTAGCTGACGGAGTGGGACGACACAAAAACACACGCGACCTACGATAATGTCATTCATGCAACAACTCCCAAGAAATGCATTTTCACACGTGCCTTGGTGGAAAATTTTCTCCCGGAGCTATAGCCGCAGCGAAAGGTTTTAACACGTCCGAATTCATTCGAACGTGTTATACATACATGCACACACATAAATAAACAAATATATACATACATACATACATACATACATACATACATACATACATACATACATACATACATACATACATACATACATACATACATACATACATACATACATACATACATACATATGTTACGAAGGGTATAGGGTTACCAGTTTTTACTAATGTATCTATCATTGTACAATGTTATGTTATGTGTTCGATGAGCGTAAATAATTAATAGAGTCAGTCCTTAGAATAAACATTGAGACTTTATTCCTCTGTAAAATTTGCATAATAGTTCGGACACAATGAAACATTAGCAAGTTCTGTTAGACTGTCGATCTCCATCATCCCAGTAATTAAGTTTAGACCATCACTGGTTATGAATCCGTAGTGTGTCAATTCTCCTCTGGGAAGGCTGGATCCTGCAACTCGTCTCAGTGACAGCTATGACCCCTCTCACTCATAAAATGTCTGTCGAGCCAATTTATGGAGAAAAGGGGGCACCAAAGCACATACAGAATTTGTCGCTTAAAATATGTCACGAGGAACGTGATTGGACTTCAATCTAATTTTCGCGCAACACTTAACTAATTTCAGTACAGGACTCATTAACCTGGCCAAAAGCTTATGTGATGGATATTTTAGCCAATCGCAACAAATTAGTGTGGTGAGCTAATAATTAAATGATCGCTACATTTATAAGTAAAACTCAATGCTCTTTTTATGCAACAATACAACATATATAGCAACCAATGCCCGAGAAATAGTAACTAAATTTCCGTCAAATAACATCCCTACCGCCTTGAAAAAAGAAAGACTCACTGGACAATTTAGTCCCTGGTATAGGAAAGGGAAACGATAGAAAAAAGGGGATGGTCCACCTGGAACGGTTCTGGTACGGTGTTTGATATGTGGTTAAACAGTTAAGATAATGATAGGAAGAACACGAATAACAACTATAATGCAAAAATGACCACAATAACGGTAAGGATGGCGGCGGCAACAGCTGCGACAACGACCACGAGGCGAGGGCAGCAGTAAGAACAACAACAAAAATGATAACACCAATAAGAACAAGAATATATGTTGGAGTTGCTAATATTTCTCTTTGAAATTATTTTCCATACTCACAATCAAGTATAGTCTTAGAACTGCAGCACGGATGCACCAAGGTGAGGTGACCACATGGCTGCGATTGGAAACAGACACAACCTCGATACTACTACTTGGCTACTATGACAGAGCAGATAACCTCTTCTTTGGCCAGTAAATAACCAAAGAAGCAAAGTGAATTCAAGCTTTAAAAAAATGATGTGGAGTTTATTTACTTTAGAGATGTCTGTGTACCATGCACACACACACACATGCACATGCACATATATTTGTGTGTATGTATATATATATATGTATATATATGTATATAAGTATGTGTGTGTTTATATAAAAACACATATACATGTACACACAAAAATATATTTAATATGTAAGTATGTATGTGTATATATATATATACATACACACACACACACACATATATATATATATCCACATCCATACAAGTGTAATACATGTGTAATTAATGTATGTAACGTATGTTATATAACCAACGTTCATCTGATATTCGGCTGCATACAATTACAATACATTGAATTTAGTTGGAAACACTTGAATGATTCATAATTCATAGAGATAAATGATTCATAATTCATGGTGATAGATGGTTAAATTTAGAGTCACGTTAATTACGTTACATCAGCAATATTTAAAGTGTAATTTTTTTAAAAATGTACAATTAAAAGAGTATAGTTAGAAAAAAAGTAGTTTGAGAAAATTTATATTCTCATGTAACGTAATCCATCGTCCAGTTTAACCTCACCATCAACACCACCCCTCTACTACCACCAGCGCCATCACCACCAACGCCGTCAGTAGCGCCAGTGTTCACCGCCACCGCCTTCACCGCCACCATCCTATCTCCGCCGCTGCTGCTATCACGACTATCACTACCATCATCACCATCACCACCCTTACCACCACCGCCGCCAAAGTCGCCAATGCCCGCCTCTGTCATTACCCCTGCTTCCATCACCATCACCACCACCACCATGGTCTTGAGTGTGTTTGGTGGAAGCCACTCTCCATCAAGCGTTCGAAGTAGGTGTCTGATCCGAAGTTAACTCCCTTACTCCCACCAAAGAAACCTTGAAAGGGATTAAAGATACTACCCTCTCTCGTTTGATTAAAGCATTTAAAAATTAAGAAAAAGCCTTCAATGATTATCTTATCTTTTATTTAGACATATTGCATCTAGGAGAACATTGTTTAATATGCGCTGTTTCAGTGAAAATTTTTGTTATTTAACTCCAGGTTAGTACTGATCCAGCAGTATGCAGCCGCTGGACACGTGTCTTCCTCATGTTGACCAATAAATTCAAGTAGAATCTGATAGGTGGACATTAGGCAGAAGCTGCGATCTCTAAGCAGGCTGAATGTCTGTCTCTTTACAAATATAACTTTTTAAAGTTTTCAGAATATGTAAAATCTGTAAATGTTGGAATAATGTGGTTGTTACAATATACAAATTAAAGGGAACCGTTTAAACACAACATCAACGTTTCAGATGTTTCGTTAATATATACCTAAGGATAGACAAGGGGGAGATTAACAATTATCCGTCATTTTCGACAGCGTTCCTCAAGAAGTACATATAGTTGGTCGCAATTTACCTCTTCAAAAGTGGGTGGTTGACAGTCACGAAAAGATTATGATAATCCTAACCAGAAATAATTTAAGCCACTTTGGATGGGCCTCTACTTATGAATTATGAATGAAGGGGTACATTATCTAATTTGAGCTGTTTTATTGTTAATCTCTGTTATTTAGTTTAAATTAGTACTGATCCAACAACCATAAGTTTAAAGTTTTACATGTAAGGACGCTATAAATCAACTTTCTAGGGTTACACAGCTTCTAACAACCCCTGTCAAAAGAACGGTATGGCCAACAGATCTGAAAGAGGCAACAAAGTACCTGCTGAGAGAATCATCAGCACTAAAAAATCTCCTTGGGGCTATACTTTATTTCTAGATTCAATGGATGGCTGTCGAATTCTTGCTGTGTTCATCTACCCTTTTAGAAAAGTACTGTTTACTTTTTTTCCTTTTTTTTTTTAACATGATAGGATATCCAACAAGCACCCACCGACTATATAACAAGTTGCACTGTTTTACATGTTTACGAGTTGTAGAAAATTTTTAATATGACCAAACCTTAAACCAGGAAAGAACGAGAGACTGTCTCTATATTGTTGTCAATTATCGCGACCAACTTTTACTACAAACATCGAACGGTGAGGATGGATGGGTGAAAGCCAGTACAAAAACTGCAGTTGATGTCCTATAGATCTAACGAATCCGTGAACAAAAGAACTGATGTGGAAAAACATAGGTTATCAAAAAACAAATTCTTATCCCCAACTGGAAATGGTTTCTACAAATGTTTTCATATCGGTGCTTTCCAAATTCTTTTGTCCAACTGCAAATGTTTTCTTAAAATGTTTTCATATCTTTTTTTATAGTATCATATTCCCTGAAATTAATGTGTCCAATATCAATAATTATTTAATAGGTATTTAAAAGCTTTAGTTTACTAAAGCTTCTTTTTCTTGTGTTGTAATTATTATTCTTAATGCAACGCGCAGATTTGGCATTACATCCTGCATCTTATTATTGTGGGTGAATTTAACCGTTTCTATTGGAAGCATTAAATCTCCAGGAAATAATTCCATAATATTTGGTTCAGTCGAGAACTGACATCTGTTAATGTTACCCATGCAACATCTAAAATAAGCTTCACCTCATTCGAGGAATTTTCACGTTTTGGTTTTATTATTTTTTTTTTATCAAATAACTCCATATTTTTCGTATTTAGAAAACTCCAAAAACAACATATGACGTCGCGCCACCTATTGCGTATTGGAGCTGCCAATGGATTTCCCCAACCTTGTGTATGGATAGGTAAATATTCTTTTCTATTCGAGGCACAAGACCTGAAATTTTTGTGCAGGGGGCAGTCGATTAGGGCGACCCCAGTAGGCAACTGGTACTTATTTAATCGACCCCGAAAGGATGAAAGGCAAAGTCGACCTCGGCGGAATTTGATCTCAGAACGTAGCGGCAGACGAAATACCTATTTCTTTACTACCCACAAGGGGCTAAACACAGAGAGGACAAACAAGGACAGACAAACGGATTAAGTCGATTATATCGACTCCATTGCGTAACTGGTACTTATTTAATCGACCCCGAAAGGATGAAAGGAAAAGTCTACCTCGGCAGAATTTGAACTCAGAACGTAGCGGCAGACGAAATACGGCTTAGCATTTCGCCCGGCGTGCTAACGTTTCTGCTAGTTACCGCCTTTGGTACATATATTAAAAACAAAATATAAAAATAACAAAAATACAAAAAACGTTCACATTTAATATTGGTTTCAGATTATGACGAAAAGCCAGCAATTTTTGGGGAAGGAGTAAGTCGGTTGAATCGACTCCATTGATTAAATGTTACTCATTTTATCGACCACGAAAAGATGAATGGTAAAGTGAACCTCGGTGAAAATTTGAACTCAAAACATAAAGGCGAAATGCCGCTAAGCATTTTGCTCGGCGCAGGAACAATTCTGCCAACAATTCTTCGTTCACCTTTAATATCATTAGGCTGACACTCAAGGAAGAATAGAAAGAGTAAAAGTCACAATGTTTCGGACACAGTCTTTCTTCAGATACTAGAGGGAAGTCCAGGAGATGGTGAGAAGAGAAAAAGATGAAAATAGAAGAGAGCCAGGAAAAAAGGACGTGGGTTAGATTCATACACGCACGCACACACATGCACACCACACAGATGCACAAACACACACAGACACACGCACACACACAGACACACGCACACACACACTTATATATATGCATATACACGTATATATACATATATATTTGTATATATATATATATATATATATATATAAAATAGGTGTGTGTAATATATATGATACATGTATGTGTATACACACACACACACATATATATGTGTGTGTGTGTGTGTGTGTGTATGTATATGTATGTATATATATATATATATATATATGAATATGTATATATATATACATATGCATACATACATACATACATACATACATACATACATACATACATAAATATACATATATACACACATACAAACACACACGCACGCATATTTCCGTCTATTGTCGATTTTTGGGTAAAAGATCTGTGAAATTCTCTGCTCTCTGTCTATCGCATGAGTACTTTTGGAATCATTGATTAAAGTGAAACCATCCGTCTTTGGCACAAAGAAGAGCAGTAGTTAATTGCTAAAGGCCAAATATCTGATTTAACAGTATGTGCGTTGTTCGGTGTGTCATCAGTCTTCCCCAAACTACATCTCATCGCTTTACATGTGAGAAAACTCACATTAGATGTTGTAGTCTATACACTCGTCTAGAAAAACAGGCAGAAGCTACAGATGGAATGCTTTCCATCTTATATGTACTCGGTCAGGAGAAGCTTGCGTTCAACATTAACAACATACAGATCTTCTGAAGGACACAAAATATCGCATAATAATTTCTTTCTTCTGCACCATTAATACAGAGAGTTGACGGAATAAGAACGTTGGAAGATACTTTCCAGAGTATCAAGTAATCAACAAGGTCTCTTCTCCAATAATTGCTATCTCTGTACCAAATAAGGCTGCAGTCATGTTGGGACACCGCCTTGAAGCTTTTTAGGCGAATGATTTGACCCCAGTGCTTTTTAAAGCCTGGTACTTATACTATTGGTCACTTTTGTCGAACCGCTAAGTTACATGGAGGTAAACACATTAGTACCGGTTGTCAAGCGGTGAGGGGGACAAAGACAAACACAAAAACACACACTCAAAGATATATATACGACTGGCTCCTTTTAGTTTCCGTCCACCAAATCCACTAACAAGGCTTTGGGTAACCAGAAGCTATCGTAGAAAACATATGCTCAAGGTGATACGAAATAGGACTGAATCCAGAACCATGTGATTGGGAAGCAAAGTTTTTATCACCCAGCTACGCCTGCGCCAGCGTGTGATGGTTTGTATGCTGATAGTTGACAAGTTGAAGACTGCATATTTGACCTTTCTAATGACGGAGTCGTCAAATGCAATAGTTGTCAGGATACATGGTGGAAGTCAGCTTACCAAGAATGAAACGGATAAGTTGGTTTTCTCGAATTCCATCAAAATAAATAACAGAAGGAACTGATATTTGAAATGGCCCTTAATTTACTGTTACGATGTAAAGAGAGCTGCTTCGAGTTGTATAAAGAGTAGTAAACGTTCTGTTGTCCATTTCGTAGGTAGTCTGTAGTCTGTAGTCTTCTAGGAGACAGAAGGAAGAAAAAGAGAAGAGTAAGAGAATTTACCTTTCTGGGTTGATGAGTAGAGAGAATAAGAGTTGTATGGCCCTTCCTTGACATGCCACGAGAGAAGAGATGGAAAGAGAAGGTTGACCTTCCGACAAATGCCGGATACAAAGAGGAAGAATTGTAGTTGGGTTCTTTATTTATAATATTTTCCTAGCTAAATTAGGTCAGGCTAAGCAAAGGAGTCTTTTATCTGCTTTCAACTGTCGTTGACCCAAGAACAGAACTTATTTAAGTATTTTAGTTAACTCTCGTAAATTTTAGTGCGAATGCCGAGAACAATGAAAAGGAGTTTGCAGAAAAATCTAGACCAAGGTTTCAATTCCTTGCTAAGAATCCGGGGAACGATTTGCTTCATATGTATGTGTGTGTATATATGCATTCATGCATGTATATACGTACGTATATATGTATGTATGTGTTGTATAATGAAACTGTATCGCCCTCCCGGTAAAAAGTGGTAGGAGTCGTCTATTATAAACAGACCAGTAGCCAGTCGTCAAGAGAAGGTCGAGAGTCGAAGAGTTGAGAGACGACAATTCTAGTCGGTGCCTTGTGGAACTATCAGCGATGGTAAGACTGAAGTTAGTGTATTACTATTCCGGTACGAAGAGATACATCGGTATCCGATAACTAGTAACTGTTGTGGCTACTGGCCAAAAACAGCAACAACAGTACATTGGCAGTCACACATCAGACTAGTTGGAGGAACCCACTTTACAACAGTGGCGACGAGGAAAAACAAATTTACGCGGAGTGAAAAAAAAAAACATTCACACGGAGAGTATAATTCACATGCAAAATTAAATAACTCGACAAAAAGAGAAAAAAAATTTTGTTGTGCAGACATATGAAAAATCGTAAAATATTGTTAGCTTGTTAGTTGGGGTAGTTGAGTTGCAAAAACAGCAATAACAACAACTCAAGGAACAACGAGAACAACAAGTATTGCAGCAGAAAATGTTACAAGTAATGAAGTTGATAACCAAACCAGAGAATACATTTTCGTCTGACCATGTAGCAAATTCCATAAGTGAATTCAAAAATGACCCCGAAGAAGGAGTAACTTTCGAGACTTACTTTCGAAGATTCGAACAAATTTTTGAAAATGAATGTCAGGATTTGGACGGACGAAATGAAAACGCATCTAGTGTTAAGAAAACTAGCGACAGCAGAGCATGAGAAGTATAGTAACTTCATGTTGCCAAAAAAAAAAAGGGGGAAAGAAAGAAAGAAAAAGCGTACAACATAAATTTCATCGACACATTTGACTTTTTGTGCAAAATGTTTAGTGAAAGAGCTCACTGTTTAATACTAGATGGAAATGTTGAAACATGTAAAGGAGCGAAGATTAAGACTTCACTACTTATACAGAGTCAACAAACAACGTGAGAGATTTAGGCTAGATATGCTTACTCCAGGTTCTTTCAGGTGTTTGATTTTGTACAAGAATTGACAGATAAAAAGGATGCAGAAATTCGAACAAAAATTCTAGCAAAACTGGAACTGAACCAAGATTTGACATTGCAGAAACTGTCGGAAGTGTGTGACATGATATTAAATTTAAGGCAAGACACGGAAAAAATTTAACAGAAAGAGTATTTTCACATAAAACCAGTGCAAAAAAGTAGGAAGACAAATAAAGTGTTGCGGGAAAAAGAAATATTGATATGTAGATCCATGTATAGCATGTGGTGGGATGCATCTGAAAAAAGATTGTTCGTATAAAAAAACAAAGTGTTTTCGCTGCGGGGTTTACAAGACATATAAAATTGTAATGCAAAACTAGAATGATAGGAAGTTGGAACAAACAAGAAAAAATTGTTCGTCAGCAGGAAAAGTTGGGACTAAAACAAACAGAAAATTCGTGAATGTGATAATTCAAACCACTAGTGTCAGAATGCAATTAGAAACGGGAAGTGTCATCACAATCATAAATGGGAAAACATGGGAACAAATGGGTAAACCAAAATTATGTAGTCCAAACAAAATAGCGCATGGTGTTACAGGAAGAAAATTATATATCACGCGTGAATGCATTTCTAATATAGTATTCAAAAGATCGAACCAAAAAGTGAATGTTCATGTATTGAAAAAATCCATGAATTTATTTGGCACTGAATGTATGGAGAAATTTAATTTATGGGATATACCTATAAGCGTTTTGTGCAATAACGTAAACGGAGCAATCAAACGATAAAACAAAGTCGATGAACTGAAACAAATAAAAGTTATGTGAAACATCGAGCGTGAACTGCCAGTAACTTTGGAAAAAATAAAAACAAATGCGAGAAATGGCAAATTTATTAATGAGACAAAAGGAAAACTGTGGTCGGCAAAAGAAAATAAAGGTCTGATGCAAAGAACCGCGAAGATGTGAGCGTGTACTCTATTCTATATATGTTGGTGTACTAATGTACGCTCAGAGGGTGGTCATACCACATACATTATAGAAGAGAATGCTAAAAGAGTTTCATGTGGGATACCCTGGCATCTCTAGAGTGAAAGTGCTGATGCGAAGTTTCGTATACTGGCCAAGCATAGACAAGAAAGTTGAAAACCTGGTGAAAGGCTGCAGAGGATATACGCTGGCAACAAAACTACCTACTACAAAATGTGAACCTTGGCCGGAAGTGAAAATACCATGGTTCCGATTGCATATCGATTTTGCAGGTCCGGTAAATGGATATTATTATTTAATAGTTGTGGACAGCGACACAAAATGACCTGAGGTTGCGAGGTGTAAACGACCAACCTCATATACGTACAGTAATAAACTTCTTTCACAAGCTGTTCGCAAGATTTGGTGTACCGGATATAATTGTCTCTGATAACGAAACACAGTTTGTATCCTGTGAGTTTAAAAGATTCTGCTAGATGTTTACGTTAGAACATAAAATTATAGTACCGTATCACCCTAGATCGAATGGAAGGCTCGAACGGTTCGTGGACACTTTTAAGAGAGCTTTAAAGAAAGCTAATAAAGAAGCCACAGACAGGGTCACTATCCAACAAATCTTACGGTAACTCCAAATCCAAATACGTCAGAAGGAAGTTCACCAGCAAAATTAACGTTTGCTAGAAAGGTAAAGTCAGTATTCGTTAAATTGTAACCGGTGAAGAAAAAAATATGTGCTAGTAGAGACATGCCAAAATTCTTTAGAATCGTTGAGAAGGTATATATATGTATACTAGCAGTATCGCCCGGCGTTGCTCAGGTTTGTAAGGGAAATAACTATAAAGCATTTTTAGAGAGTTATAGCCAAAAAATAGCAAAAAAATGGAAAAAAATGATGGTAAATTTTTTTTAGTTAAAAAGGTGGAGTTGCGTCCCCTAGACAGTTTGCGGTTTGTGTTTCTGATTCTCGACCCCATGTCGAATTCATCGATTTTTTTCAGAACTGGGGGAACTTTTCAAAATTTTCGCTGCGTTAGTTTTGAATTATGACATTGGGCTATGTGTGTGTCAAGTTTCATCAGAATCGGTTGAAAGCCGTGGTCAGGGTGAGGGTACAAGCAAACAGACACACAGAAACACGCACAGACAAACTGCCGTTTATATAGAGAGAGATATGTACAAAATGGCAAGTAATACTGGGAAGAAGGATAAATTGTAACATACATAGGAAGAATGATGTATGGTGTAAGAAGCAGAAATGGAAAGGAGACATAGAAAAAGTCATAGAAAGGGAACCAACAAAAGTAGAAAGACTGATGGATTGGCTATATGACATTTTCAGGCTCCATCACCGTCACAAGAAATCGAAACCACACGTACAAGGAAAAGGAAGAACACTGAATTCCTAAAAGCAGATACTAAGAAGATAAGATATTGAGTATATACGTAAAAAAATAAGAGGTGGAGTGAATAAAATAATCGATTGTTAAAAATTATTCAATTTATTGATGAAAGTAAAAAGGCAAAAACTGGAATGACTTGTTACATATATAACACGTATGTATATGATACATACAAAAGAAAGACAAAGAAAAACAAAAAAAAAAGAACAGAAAAGAAATATAAAAAAACATCAAAGCAACATCAAGTACTTCAATTGGTTGCACAGCACAAGTTTCAACGGAACCTGTTGAAGCAAGCCAGCACGCTCGCGGCATTACCACAAACGATGGCGAGACTAAGGCGTTGGAAAAGCCAAGCACCCTCACGGGCATCACCAGACAGCGAACTGCCAACGATGACAAGAACTTTGCGGTTAGTGGCCCAGTTACCCCATACGTCTCAAATGCCTCAGGTTGGAAGAGATAGTTCACTGCTAGGTGCCGGTACTTCAGGAATTTGTTCCGTTTGGCTATGGAAACAGTGACACTCCCATTTACCGCAGCTTCCAAGATGTAGGAGTCACAGACCGTGGTGTTCCAGATGAGCTACCTACCTCTTACTCAGGGGCAGAAGATAAGATCATCTAGTCTCTTCCATCACTTCTGGATATTCCCGCCGGCTCTAGAACTGAGGAAATATCAATCCGAGCCAGGATCCGCTTAATGATTAAGTTTAGCTCGGTGTGACGAAGGAAGCAACCAGCATTTAGACGGCGAAACAGACCTGGGATCGCGAGACCTGTCACAGCGACATCTCAGTCTCCTACAGACGTCAGCTTCCACTCTGAGTGCGATGAAGAAGCGGAGCTCATCCAGACTGAGTAGATCTCCAATGTTGGCCACAGGCAGGGCATCAGTCCAGTCCTCCGAGAATTTTGCATTAGTAGAAAGACACCTTGAAAATTGATCAAGGAGAAAGCTGAAAGGGGAACCTGAACGCAGACTGTCCCATACTCTCTGCTTCAGTCTATCCTCAACTGCAACAGGAACTGACAAACCCACCTCTCTCCATTGTAGCAGAGCTTCATCCATCTCCCTGTTGGAATTAGTCCATGCTTGAGAGGTGAGGATGTTGCCTACTAAAGGAAAACAAGCATGGATGGAGGAAAGAAAACAAGGAAGAGATAGAGACAAGCACTCGTGGTTGAGTAAAGCAGCCTGGTTGAGGGACTCTGGAGAGAGTTTGACATTAACCAAGCATTCGAGTTTCCTGAAGATTCGGTTGTTAAAACATTAGAGAAATGACGAGAATTCATAAGAGGGACTAACTCTGAGAAACTACAATAACTTAGGAATCGACTTGTTTTCAAAATAGACAATGACCTTCTTTCAAAGTTTCGACAAAGTTTCGTGAGAATTGAATTTAAAGTTGTTCACAGCTGGGGTAATCTTTCCTTTCAAGTTGTTTTTAATTCTACAATTGTATTTAAACATACATATTAAGCGGTGTTTGTCTTTTCCGTAAACTGTTAGAAAAGTTACTTAACTTATTTCTTCGTGTGTATCGTTACTGCGCTATGTTTATATAAATATGTTAAGATACACATATCGTTTATACGGATATGCTGCAATATATGTAATGTTTAAAATTCTGATGTAGAAATATTTGTATGGAATCTTAACGCACTTTGTACCTCAACTTCACCAATATTTGGTACATGGTCTTCATACGAGCAGTAATTACGCACGTGCAAATGTCGGACTAACCATAACGGTCACCGTGATTGTGTGTGTGTGTGTGTGTGTATGTGTGTGTGTGTTTCGAAACACAAAAACAAAAAACAAAACATACATCTACTGAGGGAAGCTTGGTCTGCAATATCTGCGGATGTGTATGTTTATCAAGAGCTAGTCTTAAAAATCACCAACGCAGTCTCAAGTGTAAAGGATAAATTGGTCTCAGTGCACAATGTCCTTAGTGGTCAGCGATGGTCTTCCTCGGTCACTAATGGACAGCTACCAACGCCGTGTTTGTGTGTATGTGTGTAATTATGCATATTTACGTATCTATACGGTATCATAACCAATTACGGTTGACTACAGAATCGGTATTGGCAGCAACTCAGTAGACTTATTCTGGTGACAATTTTTCAGGAATTATTGTGCATTGAGAATAGTAAAGTAACAACTAGAGATATTTCATAGTTCTTAAAATAGTAGACAACAACAGCAGCAATCTAGGATAATGAATTACAGATTCATTATTAATGTAGACTCTTTACAAAGACGTATTGCCTCATTAGACAAATTAATTACTGTTGTTGCTAATCGCTATATGATAATAGCCTATATAAATGTCGGTGGGTTGGTTAATCTTTTTCAGTCATGTTTCATATCGTATAGAGGGGAGAGAAAGAAGAGGGAAGAAGGGAGGAGAGGTGGAGGGAGAGAGAAAGAAGCGGCCAGAGAGGAGAGAGGGGAGGGAGGGATAGAGAGAGTTAAGATAACAGATACAGGATGACTGCATATACTAGGCTTGGCGGCAGGCTATGAGTAAAGGAATGCTTCACACATACACACACACACACAACGAGAGAAAAAGAACCATATGGTGGAAGATGGGAAGAGGAGAAGGAGGAGGAGCAAATGACAGAGTAGTAAATATTTTCCATTTGAAAATTAGTTTTTATTAACTCATTTTGTATAAGCAAAGAAATTTGATACAAGTCAAATTATAATGATTGTATGTGTGCCATATTTCTTGATGTTACCCCATGGTAGGAAAAATATACTTCCAAGGTTACTCGTCATATGACTGGTGACACTCTAATCTTCAAATAATTTGTTAAATAAACAGCAGTAATGTACACAAAACTGAATCGTCTGTTATAATTCCATTCATAGTTTGGGTATTTTATCTATAGAAATAATACATTGACCCAAAACTTGACTGGAACTTTTTAATTTATCGACTAAAAAAAATGAAAGGAAGAGAAATATTTTGTGATATAAACCAAGTAGAATTTGAACTCAGAACGTAATGGTTAACTAAATACTAGTGGAAGTGGAGGAGGAAAGTATCACCAAACTGGAGACCTGGCTCGAATGCTTACAAATAGAATGATTCCGTTAAAGGCAGCCATAGAGCCAGACGGTGGTGTTCTACCAGGTGACTGATCGAGACTGCTAAAAAACAGGCCACAACAAAATCCAAACTAAAAATGCAGGAACGAATACCATTAGGTATCCGAACCGAGGCTTTAGTGATTCCACCAGGGCACTGTGCTACACTGGTACTTTATTTATTGACCTTAAGAAGAAGAAAGGCAAATTTTGACATTGGCAAGGTTGAATTCAAAAACACAAGATAAATATATTTTCTACCATAAGCGCAAGGCCTGGAATTGTGGTGGTGAGGGCGCTAGTCAATGCCACCAAGACGCAACTGGTACTTTATTTTATCGACCTTGAAGAAATGAAAGTCAAAGTCAACCTCAGCGGAATTCAAAGCCTGAGTGTAAAGACGGACAAATGCTAACAGCATTTTGTCCGGCAAGCTAACGATTCTGTCAGTTCAACGCCTTAAAAGTACAGAACAAATATCGTAAGGCAATTCGTCCAACGCTCTAACGACTTCACCAAGAGAAAAGCATGAACACCACTGAATCTATATTACCTTTCCAATATAGTAAATACTAATGAATTCTAGAATTGTAAGAAACGTCTAAAAATGCTTAGAAATGGCTGGAAATTTCTGGAAATGTCTGGAAGGAAAACAAATATGATAACATTAAATGTCAGGGATAACAGATAGGTTGAACAACAGGGTTTGTTGATAAAACCGTAACAGAAGGTAGTAGTAGTAGTAGTAGTAGTAGTAGTGGTGGTGGTGGTAACAGTTGGAGTAATAGTAGTAGTACAAAATAAATAATTGATAGTCTGATAAGGAAATTTATCATAATGCTGCTGCTTAGAGGAAACACACATACACATACACATACAAAGACACACACACATGCATGCGCACACATCCATACATATATTTGAATACACACATATACACACACGGAACTAGTGGTGTCTAAAGATAAAAGGTCGACATTATTACACAAGCGCGTACACACAGACGTACACAACACGCGCGCATGCGCACTCGTACTAATATTTGAGTGTCTCGGTTTCTTTCTTTCTCTCTTTCTGGGTCTCTCTATCTCTCTCCCTTTCTTTACCTTCCCCCTCCCTCTCTGCATATTATATATATATATATGTGTATCTATCTATCTATCTATCTATCTATCTATATATAGAAACACATACATATGTATATATATATATATATATATATGTGTGTGTGTGTGTGTGTGTGTGTGTGTGTGGCTGTGTGGTAAGTATCTTGTTTACCAACCAAATGGTTTTCCGGGTTCAGTCCCACTGCGTGGCACCTTGGGCAAGTGTCTTCTACTATAGCCTCGGGCCGACCAAAGCCTTGTGAGTGGATTTGGTAGACGGAAACTGAAAGAAGCCTGTCGTATATATGTGTATATATATATGCGTGTGTGTGTGTTTGTCCCCCTAGCATAGCTTGACAACCGATGCTGGTGTGTTTATGTCCCCGTTACTTAGCGGTTCGGCAAAAGAGACCGATAGAATAAGTACTGGGGTCGAGTTGCTCGTTTAAAGGTGGTGCTCCAGCATGGCCGCAGTCAAATGACTGAAACAAGTAAAAGAGAAAGAGAGAGAGTATATATCTGTATGAGTATATACATATACAT
This sequence comes from Octopus sinensis, assembly GCF_006345805.1. Lineage (NCBI taxonomy): Eukaryota > Metazoa > Mollusca > Cephalopoda > Octopoda > Octopodidae > Octopus > Octopus sinensis. The sequence goes on from NC_043001.1 coordinate 72,625,658, forward strand.
ATATACACAGTACAGGTGCAATGACCTAGTGGTTCGAGCAGCGGACTCGCGGTCAAAGGATCGCGGTTTCGATTCCCAGACCGGGCGTTGTGAGTGTTTATTGAGCTCCAACAGACTTCGGCAGGGTATGGTGGTGAGCACTGCTGTACACATTCACCACAACTTTCTCTCATTCTTTCTTCCTGTTTCTGTTGTACCTGTATTTCAAAGGGCCAGCCTTGTCACTCTCTGTGTCACGCTGAATCTCCCCCGAGAACTACGTTAATAGTACACGTGTCTGTGGAGTGCTCAGCCGCTTGCACGTTAATTTCACGAGCAGGCTGTTCCGTCGATCAGTTCAACTGGAACCGTCGTCGTCGTATATATATATATATATATATATATATGTGTGTGTGTGTGTGTGTGTGTGTGTGTGTGTGTGTGTATAGGCGCAGGGGTGGTAAGTAGTTTGCTTAACAACCACATGGTCCCAGGTTCAGTCTCACTGCGTGGCACATTGGGCAAGTGTCTTCTACTATAGCTTTGTTAGTGGATTTGGTAGAGGAAACTGAAAGAAGCTCGTCGTATATATATATACGGCAATGAGAAAATGGAGGGGATCAAGAGGTGGTATTCATCAACTTTTAGATATTATATTATGTCTATTTATTTATTTAAAAAAAAACAAAAAACTATAACAATTTACATATATGTATAACATATAGAGATAGATGCACCCTTTTAAAGCCTAGCCAGGCTCATGGACCCGGGGCTTCCCAGTTTCAATGGTGTATGTGTTCCCCAGCTGGATGGGACGCCAGTCCATCGCAGCGTTATTCATTTTTGCCAGCTGAGTGCACTGGAGCAATGTGAAATGAAGTATTTTGCTCAAGATCACAACGCGGTGCCATGTCCAGGAATTGAAATCACAATCTTACGATCATGATGCTGACACCCTAACCACTAAGCCACGCACTTCCACACAACATATTATGCTTTACTTATATAATATATAAAATATAAAAATACCAGTAATTATTAAAACTTATAACGTATATACGTTATATATTTTAATAATTACTGATATTTTTATATTTTATATACTATATATGTAAAGCATAATATGTTATACATGTATGTATATTGTTGTAATTGTTTTTTTAAAATAAATAAATAGACATAATATAATGTTTAAAGTTGATGAATACCACCTCTTGATCCCCTCTATTTTCTTATTGCCGTATAAATTAAGGGTAAAATAACTTTTTACCCTCACCCATTTTGTTACAGTTGTGTAATTGCCATGCAATGAAAACACACTTGTGTAATAATGATTGTGTACTCTACCAGCAGTATATTGGATAGATATTATCCCTTAGTTGGTTGAATTCACAACCTCTAACTCTCTTGGAACTATATATATATACACACACATACATATATATATATATACATGTGTGTGTGAAAATATATTTATGTGTGTGTAAGCGTAATACATACGGACATAAACTAGACAAAACATGTGCCCCCATATCATACATAGCGCAGGGATATATATATTTGCGCAATCATTCTCAGGCGAAAATCTATATAGATACGTGAACGCAAAACCATACGCACATCCACGTGCAAGCCACTAAATAAGAGCTTCAATGGAAGCATAGTTCTCTCTCCCTCTCCCTCTCCCTCTCCCTCTCCCCTCCCCCTCTCCCTTTCTCTCTTCCTCTTTCATTATTTCTTTCTCTGTACCTTTTCCGCTCACCTTTCTCCCATTCTGTGTGAGAGTATGAGTACGTGTGTGTATTTGTGTGTGCGTGTTTGCGTATTCGCACACATGCATACATACACACTCCCAACCATCTCAAGCAGGTGACGAAAAAGGCAGTACTTGAATTCAAACAGCGCATAGCAACCAACCCTGACAGCAAAGTGTTCTGGAAGTATGTACATTCAAAACAGAGACCTCACTCTCCAGTTGGCCCCCTTCGCAATCCCACACAGGCCAGATTACTGACAATCCCAAAGATTGTGTAGAAATCATTGCTGGATTCTATGCAGGCATCTTTACTGTCGAAGATCAAAATGTTCCATCTCCATCACCTCTGACATTGGACTCTATAACTACTATGAAATTTACACCAGCAATGCTACAACGCCACCTTAAGAATAAACGTAACTATGCCTCTCCTGGTCTCGATGGTGTTTCATACCTACCTCTCAAACGCGGTGGGTACTTTCTTCTAAACCAGCTTTCACTATTCTTTCAATTCTGTCTTGACAATGGTGTTACTCCAGAGCAGTGGAAAACTGACAGTGCTATCCCTCTGTCCAAAAAAGCTGATCGCACATCGCCTGTCAACTATCGCCCCGTCAGTCTTACTAGCTGTTTCGTTAAACTGATGGAATCCTGTGTCAGAGAAACCCTCTGGAACTTCTGGAAGTTTCACAGCCTCATCCAGCCGTCACAATTTGGTTTTATTCCTAATTCCAGCTGCTGTAATCAACTCATCGAGTTTCTTGAGGACATTACCCGAATCACTGATGGCGGCTCCTGGGTGGATGCTGTTTACCTGGACTTTGCTAAGGTTTTTAATTCTGTGCTACACAAAAGACTTCTGGTGAAACTCCCTGCAATAGGTGTAAGAGATGATCTCTATAACTGGTTGAAGTCCTTCATTATCGGCCAAAGAGAAGTTGTCACAGTTCTAGGACAGCACTCTTCACCCTATGAGATGACATCTGGTGTACCACATGGATCTGTTCTTGGCCCCCTTTTATTTGTTGCATATGTTAATGATATAGATGCCAACTTAAAGAATGCCACAGTGCTAAAATATGCAGATGACATCAAGCTGTACCGCGAAATAAAGAGGACAGATCCTGTACACTATAGATCTTTATTGCAATCAGACCTGGACTCAATACAGCAGTGGATTATGGACTGGCAACTCAAGCTGGCTGTGGACAAATGTACCACCATGCATTTTGGAAGGGAAAACCCAGCGTCTACTTACTCCCTCCACAACACTAATCTTTAAAAGTCCTTGTGAACGTGATCTGGGCAGTATTGTCGACAGCAATTTGCGTTGGGCAAAACATATTATAAATACATATATATATTATATATATACACATATATGTATATATATATATACATATGTGTGTGTGTGTGGGGGGGATGTTTGTAAACATGGCCACAGGTGTTAAACAGGTGGAGTTTGAAAAGGTGCTCAGAGTTATTGTTAGTAAGATGGTTAATAATTTTATGGGATACATTGAAACTCCAACGTCTGGCAACTGACTTGGCAGACACCCATAAAATTATTAACCATCTTACTAACAATAACTCTGATCACCTTTTCAAAGTCAGAAAACAGTACAGCTCCCATGACTTTCGGAAATATTTTTTCACGCTAAGAGTTGCTGAAGCATGGAACAAATTGCCGGCATCAGTTGTTAGTTGTCGGAGCACTGCATCCTTCAAAACTTCCAAGCTTCCTGAGATTCGTCAACACTACACCTGATTTTCTCCCCTCCATACACACGCAAGCATGTATCTGACTCATACACTGTTCACTTCCCACACATTTGTACATTACTACATATGCTTAATACGCACTTTTGACAAGTTGTGGTGCACCTGAGCACTGTATACAATAATTTCATTATTATATATATATATATATATATATATATATATTATATATATATATATATATATAAGCAATAAGGGTTTAGCAACGAGTTGCCTTACCACATACCGAATTTAGAAATAGCAGTCAAAGGGTTATAGCTATTTCTTCTGTTGCCAAACCCTTATTGCTTAGTATTACTTAAATTTTCCTCGAATGAGGCTTTTACATGCCGAAGACTACTTGGTGTAATTGATAATTTTTCCAAATTAATTAATTTCACCCTTCATTATTACGGATAACTATATATATATATATATATATATATAAACATACATATGTATGTAGATTCACAGACGAACAACACCCACCCATACATACACACACATATGTATATATATATATATATATATATATACACATATGTGTATATATATAATATATATATGTATTTATAATATATATATAAATATATATATATGTGTGTGTGTGTTTGAACATTGAATTATATGGAACGAATGGGAGAAGAGTGCTCAATACGTGTCATAGAGTAGATAACTTATTGAAACTGAATTTTTACCACGCGAATCGAGTTTCTCGCTTAAATATTGCAGTGGCATCTCTTGAAACTAGAGATAAGCATTCACTTTCAATAAGCTACATGCAGTGTGTGTGTGAGAGAGAGAGAGAGGGAAAGAGGAAGAAAAAGAGAGAGTGTGTTTGTGTGTGTGTAGGTGCATAGCTTAGAGGTTATGTTATAGGTTTCACTGTCATATATCGAACGTTCAATTCCTAAACCGAGCGTCGGCGTGTTTTGTCCTTGAGCAAGGTACTTCATTTCACGTTGCTCCAATCTACTCAGCTATAAAGGCATACCACCCAGCTGTTGGTGCATCTCTATCTCTGTCTCTGTCTCTCTCTTTCTCCCCATCTCTCTCTCACTTCTCTCTCCCTCTCACACCCACATCTGTCACGTTCTGGTCATTCCACTAGGTCATAGTTGGAAGAGCTTAGTGGGGGGGGGGGTCTATGTCCTCTCACATCTACACAGGCACCTAAAACAATTAGTGAAAGCATGTTTTATGTCATACTGTATGGCCATACTCTAGTATGTCATATTTGTTCGTGTATATATATTATATATATATATATATATATATATGCATATATGCATTCATATCCCCTACACACAAACACACATACAAAAACACACATACACACACACATAATTTATATGTATACAAACAGTTATAAGTGTGTATAGCTATATTTGTGTATAACAGTCTAATACATACTGCAAAAGCAATAACCTGTTGCATTCAGCGAGTTTTGTGATATGTTTTTGTCATATTTTTGCCTATTTATTCATTCAATTCTATAGATGTTCCTTACAGATCTTTGATAAGCTAAACAATAGTACAACCATTATTTGAAACCTCTGATATGTGGCATTTGGTGAATGGGGGGGGGTGCCGCTGGTCTCATCTGTGTTTCCTGCCGTGAGGTAGGCTCATTTGGAACCCTTGACAGGAGGAGATCCAGTTTTGTGTTGAAGACACCTACAGCCACACCATGCAGGTCTCCCGGGCATTTTGGAAAGATATTGAAGACCTGTGGGCCCTTGAAACCCAAGCTGTTGTAGTATCTGGTCCTGTATAATGATGGGGATGTTGGGATCTTTGGCACTATGCAGTGGTGCCCCGTTCTGCTGTTTGTGTAACTTTCAATGCCAAAGGTTGGTACAAGGTCTTCCAGGATTTTCCAGATGTATATCACTGCATATCTTTCCCGCCTTCGTTCCAAGGAGAATAGTTTTAATTCTTTCAGTCTTTCCCAGTAGCTGATACGTTGTATTGAGACGATTTTCTTAGTGTAGCTTTGTTGGATTGCTTTGAGTTACGCCATTAATTTTATATTGTGTGGTGACCATAGTTGGGAGCAGTAGTCCAAGCGGCTGAGGACTTATGCCCTCCAAAGGACCATCATTGTCTCCTTTTCTCTCGTTTTGAAAGTTCGAAGGATCCATCTAGCTAGCGTCTACATTTTATGACCAAATTGGTAATATGCACTTGGAAAGACGCATCATTGCTCATGTCAATGCTCAGATCATGCACTGATTTTAATTCAGAGATTGCAATTCCTCCAGGGCCAGTGTATCCTGTCGGCATGATGTTCAGCTTTGTGTGCTGTTGGCGCAGGGCTTGGAATTTTCCTGTATTAAACTACATGTTGTCCTCAGCCCACCTGTATATTGCGTCCAACTCCCGTTGCAGATGTGCAATATTTCCAGGATTTTGTACTGTCTGAAAGACTTTTGTGTCATCTGCATAGCTAGCAAGGGTGGCTATCTGAGCAACTGAGAGCATGTCTGAGAGGGCCACTATGAATGGCAGTGGACCTAAGACAGTGCCCTGTGTAACACCACTTGCTATTTGTGTTTTCATGGTGGTGGCTCCGTTCGCCACCACTGCCTGACGTCTGTCTTTTAGAAAGTCGTGCAGCCACTCTCCAAGTTTTCCGACTATGCCGAGATCACCCAGATTGTGACATATCTCACCATGTTCGACTTTATCAAAGATTTTTGCAAAGTCGAGATATATAGCTGTTTTAACACCCATATATACACATCCATACGTACATACATACATACATACATACATACATACATACATACATACATACATACATACATACATACGTACGTACGTACATACATACATACATACATACATACATACATACATACATACATACATACATACATACATATTACAAACAAATTAACAGGGTGTAATTTAACTATCATACGCGAGTATATGCGTTTATGTATGTGCATGATCTGTGTAGATGTGTGTTTCAGTAAGCCCGAGTGTCCGTGTTTCTAGTTAAGATCTAAGCTGTCGTGTATTTTATGTCTGTTGTATCTCGACAAATACAGATAGAAAATCCAAAAGTGCTGATTAACAAAATTCTTGAAAGCGGAGCCATAGCATGGCCGCTATTCAGTTCCTGAACTCCCCTCAGTGCAAAGACACACACACACACACACACACACACACACACACACACACACACACACACACACACACACACACACACACACACACACACACACACACACACACACACACACACACACACACATTTTGCACTGCATGACGTTCGTTTAATTGGTTGCATTGATAGGGAGAGGGTGGAAGAGGGAGACAGCATGTTGATGTATATACTGATTGAAAAGCACAAATAAGTATGTCATGCACTTGTATACACACACACTATTTAATCCATAATCGTTAGTCTTCAAAATATATTCCGTTTTACTCATTGCTCATCGGGAACTACATGATCCCGACGAGCCATACGTGAAACAGACTATATTTTGTTGAGCTAACGGTTATTGCTTAAATATTTTATATATTCTCAGACTTGTCATGCAGTTCTAAGTGGCCGGACATAACTTCTTTTTGAACTTGTCGCCGCCCGGAATATGATAATATATCACATAACAACCTCTCGTAATACTACGTCGATGCCTCTTTCATTTCAGTGTCATTAAGATAGTATTTCGTTATTATCCCGTACTCCTGCTTCTCCTTTTGTTAAGTACATTTGATGTCTAACTTCTCTTCTAACTACTTGGTATAATCCACTGGTGTCTTCTTTCTTCCATTCTTTTCATGCTAATCACTTTACCCATAGTCTCTATCTATACTACTATTCCATTACTATGACACTTTCCGTCTGATCGGAACTGTGTCCTGGCCACAGATGTGATCTGTACTTTATATCAATTTGTTCCATAGGAACTCTTAATTGTCTTCTATGTCTCTATCTCCACCTTCTTTTCAGTTTTTCAGCAAATACTTCTCTGAATTTCTTCCAACTATTTTTCAGGTTTCTCTATCTCCTGCCTCTTACTCTAAAAACACGATTCACTAACACGCCCTGGGTGGTACATTCTTCATCGTGGAAAGACTTAGCGTTCACAATTATCTGGCTATCCTATTTCCGAGATAAAACGAAGTATATTTGGCCAGTGTGTTCATTTGATTGGCATATGACTAAGTAGCTAAGTTAGTACAGGGTGTGACAGTAAAAGCACCCATATTTTTCATGGTTATTGATGTGATGCCAGTAAAGTTAAGCATGTGATAATGGTGTTTACAATTAGCTAATGTTTTACGTTTTTTTCTTTAAAACCATTATAGTTTGAACGATGCACAGTGTGAATTTGCTACTAAAAAAAGTTAATCAAGAATGGTGAATCTGAGTGTCTTTTGCGGCACTCTGTAGAAGAAAAAGTGTAGCAAATTATCAGGTCATTTATTGTCACAGAACCCTTTGAGCCTTGATCAGCCTTCGTCTCGCGAACTAAAGCCATAACCTCTATGCGAACCATTGATTCTATCATTTCCAACATATCCGATGAAGCCCTCAGCAATAGTGATGAGGTGATTGTCATTCGTCAATGAAGCTCTCGTAGAATCGGCCCTTCTCTTCGTCAGCCCGTCCAAACTGGCATGTGTGTGTGTGTGTGTGTGTGTGTGTTTATGTGTGTATGTGTGTGCGCACACGTGTTTTCTTATCTGGACCTTTTTTTAACCATCTTCCTCACATACTTTTCTCCTCTTTCGCCCTGCACTACTACTACTACTACTACTACTACTACTACTACTACTACTACTACTACTACCACTACTATCACCCCCCAACCACCACCACAGTTGCCATTTTCTCTTTTCACTCGCTAGTTCTCTCTACGTCTTCACTTTTATACTCCTCTTTCCGTATTTTCTTCTATGTCCTTTTCACACCTTATCACCTCCCCCAATCGTTTCCCCACTTTTCTTTACCTATCTCTCCCTCTCCCTCCCATCCCTCTCTGTCTCTCTCTAACTACTCTGTCTACATCTACTGTCTACTACTCACTCCTCTCTCTTCTTCCTACACATTCTCTCTGCTTTTCTCTTCCCAACTCCTCTCTCTATATCCCTCTGTCCATATCTACTAACTGTCACTCCCACTCCAAACTACTTCATCATTCTCCTGTTTTCTTCCCCTCCTGTCTCCCCCTCTCTTTCTACCCTCTCTCTTCCTCTGTCTCTCCTTCACATATTTTCACTCCCACTCTCTCAACGCAACGAACAATCTCTAGTAATTTTTCTTTCTCCCTTCCTATATTTCTCCCCACCTTATTGTTCATATTTGCATCCCCTCCTCCTCCTCCTCCTCCTCCCCCTTCTCCTCCCCCTCCTCCGCCGCCGCCTCCTCCACCACCACCACCCGGTTCTTCCTTTTCTCTAACCCTCCTACTATCTCATATCTCTACCTCTGTCTCATTATTTCTTCAATCGATACAAATATCCAATTCTTAGATGTTTTTATTGCCTGCTTATCAATAAATTTATCTCTGATACATTTCATTCCCAGATAAAACACGGAATTCAATTCCGGATTACGTTTTATTCAAACTAAGTAAGCAGAAGCAAACAGTGGAGCTCAAACGTTCCTTGTCGTAAAGATAAATAGATTTTCGTTTAAAGTTTTTGAAAATGATACTAGATGTTGGCCGGTCTTCAATTTATAAACAGCCAAACATATTTGAAACACTTGAATAACCTCAAACTTTCTGTCTCTCGACCTAGATATCGTTGTCTCTAGTCAGTTAGTTTGGAAGATACATTTTAATGAAGATATAATACAGCGGCGCAAGCTTGGCTGTATGGTTAAGACGTGGTTTCAGGTTCAGTCCCAATGCGGAACACCATGGGCAAATGTCTTCTACTGTATCTCGGAATCGACCAATGCTTCTGAACTGATTTAATAGATGGAAATTGAGAGAAGTCTGTCGTGTATATGTATGTATATCTTTTACTTGTTTCAATTATTAGATTGCAGCCAAGCTGGGGCACTGCGTTGAAGAATTTTTTCTTAGTCGAATGCATCGACTCCCGTACTTTGGTCGTTGGAGAGAAGACGCAAAACATAAGCAGTGATATATATATATATATATATATATATATATATATATATATATATATATATATATATATATATATATATATATATATGTATGTATGGTGTATGTATGTATGATGTATGTAGTAAGTATATGTACATATATGTATATACGAGGGTGAGTCAAAATGTAATGCCATTTTGTTTAGGACAGGTATAATTTCCAACACAGGAACATGTATCATACATCAAAATGAAGCTGGTCCTCTGTGGATCACATCCCTACTTCTCAGCATAGTCACCGTTTCTCTCAATAGCAATGTTCCACCTTCGAATGAGATTATGTATCCCTGACCCGTAAAATTCTTTGAGCCACTTCTTCACTACAGTTTTCACTTCCTCGTCACTGGAATAATGTTTGCCTCTCAAACCCTCTTTCGTGGCGCCGAAGAGATGATAGTCTGAAGGCGATGATAGTCTGGTGAGAGTAGAGGTAGTGAAGAAGTGGCTCAAAGAACAGACAGCAGAATTTTACGGGACAGAGACACATGCTCTCATTCGAAGGTGAAACTTGCTATTGAGAGAAACGGTGACTATGTTGAGAAGTAGGGATGGGATCCACAGAGGACCAGCTTCATTTTGATGTATGATACATATTCCTGTGCTGGTAATTATACCTGTCCTAAACAAAATGGCATTACTTTTTGACTCACCCTCGTATATGTATGTATATGTATATATATACACACATGCACACACACACACACACATACCACACACACACACACACACACACACATATATATATATATGTGTATATATATATATATATATATGTATGTATGTATGTATGTATGTATGTATGTATATATATAGTTTAAATTTATAGAAAAACAAAATTCGAAACAGGTGTAGGAAAAATGGAAAACTTATTATGCGTTTCGATCCTACACTCTTCAACGGGAAGGAATAAGAGGAAATAAATATGTAGCGGACACTCGAGTGAAATCCCCCTCTCTCCTCTATTATATATACGTGCATTCGAAAGTAGCAGGTAACAGCTAGTCGTTAGCCACTATTTGGTACCGTTGTCTCAATTACTCTGATTGGTTGGTATTGGCGCAATTTGTCTCTTATTCTGTCACGCCAATTTGCAGCGTACAACCAACCGGAGCCTCTAAATAAAATCACGTGAGACAGCCTGTTCTCCACCCAGTTTTGAGCCTACAGTTCCTTATAAAAACTCAGCTTCTCCTCGTCTTGAGGTCTTTGGTTTCAGACCTTTTAAGGTCTAGTCACTGACAACACAAGACACAACCAGTTCCAGCGACAAAACAATAGCAGCTACGTTGAGACTTACCAACTTTGTCCAACAGCATTACGGCAATCTCCTTCTTCGTCGCCACCATCATCTTCTTAACGTCGTCAACATCATCTGTCTGTCTGTCTGTTTCTCTCTCTCTCTCTCCTCTCTCTCTCTCTCTCTCTCTCTCTCTATCTATATTATATATATATATATATATATATATATATATATATATATATATATATATATATATATAGGCGCAGGCGTGGCTGTGTAGTAAGAAGCTTGCTTCCCTACCACATGGTCCGGGTTCATCCCCACTGCACGGCACCTTGGGCAAGTATACATGCGCGCGCACACACACGCGTATATATGTGTGTGTGTGTGTGAATATTTATATCTATGTGTACATACATACACAGCACTCATATGTGTATATATATATACATAGATATATGCACATATGTATGTGTATGTATATTTAACATGTATATATCAAGTTGAAACTGATGAGTATTAAATCCTCAGGGTATATACTTACATACATACATATATATATATATACAAATACATATATATATACATACATATATACATACATATATATATATATATACATATATATATATATATATATATGTATACATACATATATATGTATACATACATATATATGTATATATACATATGTATACATACATATATATGTATACATACATATATATGTATACATACATATATATGTATACATACATATATGTGTATACATACATATATATATACATACATATACATATACATATATATACATATATATATTTTAATCTACGAATAAATGTCTAACATTAATATGTCTTCTGTTATTTCCTTTAGTTTTTCCTTTCATCTGCATGTTATCTCTGCAGAATTTTATATCTATCTATCTATCTATCTATCTATCTATCTATCTATCTATCTATCTATCTATCTATCTATCTATCTATCTATCTATCTATATACACACACATGACACACACACACTCATACGCCACACTCACACACATACATACTTATATACTTGTTTGAATACACATATACATGCTTATATATATATATGTACACACACACACACACACACACACACACACACACGATTGCAGTGATTGAAATGGAAAGGTACACAGTGGCTAAAGCGTATAGGTGTGGGGTGGGGAGAGAAAGCATAAAGGGTGATAAAATAAATAATTTCTATGAACCTCTTTCATTTGTTCCAGATACTTTAAACGTTTGCTTCATTTCTGATGTTTTTTATGCCTAAGGATGGACATTGATGTATGTGAGTATTTTGTTTTTCTTTTCAAACGTAATTCTAGAGAACTGCAAAGACAAATTTACTGTTATTTTGGCCTACTTATTTTGCCCAACCTAAATTTGTCTTTTGTGCGCTCAAAGAGAACGGAGATAATTTTCTGAAATAGTGTTCTGAACATCATTTACTTTATTTATATTGGACGGGTGTGTTGTTCATCTTGTTTGTTGTTACCACAATGTTTCGGCTGATTTACTCTCCAGCCTTCATCAGGTGTCTGAGCAGAATTTTGAGCCCAACCCTGGGTTCTAATTCCTAAGGTATTTTTTTTGCTGATGTTGTAGTTATTATTACTATTATTATTATTATTAATATCATTATTATTGTTAATGTCATTATTATTATCATCATCATTATCATCATTATTATTATTAATATCATCATTATTATTTATTCAAAGCACTACTTGTAATTGAACTTGGAATCTTGGGGCTAGTAGCCCGCGCTCTTAACCATTACGCTATATGCCAGTGGGCAATTATAGAGTATTTTCCAGTGGTGTTCACTGTCTATTATTTTAACTTCATCCCACAGGGGGAGGTGGTCTCCGCTTTTCCATACATGATTAGCTATACCCGATTTTTCAACATCTCGTGTCACAGCTTTACGATGTTCATCTACCCGTTTTTTGAGTGGGCGGCATGTTTCGCCTTTGTATAACCTACCATAACTACATGGGGTGCCGTACACGCAGTGTTTGGTCATATTCTCTTCTATTGGTGATTTTACTCGCAGATATTTGCGAAGTGTTGTATTACTCTTGAACATATGAACCGCATATCTTTTGTATGTTTTCCGAGAGGCCTTTCACTTAAGGTAGACAGACTGTGGACAGTTTATGGGTTTCATCCTCTCTCCTCTTCTTAATTGGAGTGGATAGCATGTTTTTGAGGTAGTTGTTGCTTAATAGATTGATGGTTGTCACAAAGTTGAGACGCTTGTTTAGTACTGCTTCTTCAGAGTTTTCCAGATGTCGGCTACTTACGTTAATTACTGCTTTTACAAGTGGGTGACTTCTTAATCTGGCGAGTCTTCACATTCTCAAATTCTTTCTTGTACGATTTTTCTAGATCGTGTTGGATTCTCTTTCTAATCATCATCCCTGGTTATTCTCCAAAGTAATGAAGATAAACTGTCTCTGATTTCGTTATTTAGTTGATGTTTTTTTCCAATGGTTATAATAGATCCTCTCACGGACGAGGACGTGCCCTGCCCTGTCCGCTACTCTTCGAGCTTTATTTGAATCCACTGCTGTCATTACATTCAAGCATGCGGGTATTAGCTTTGAGTCTCTACATCTACACAGGAAGGTTAGATGATTTGAAAGACGAGCTAGTTTCTGATGGTGTTTCTCTATATGTCTCCATTGAAGTCTAATGTCGGCTCCGTACCGATTAGATAATACTGTTCTGTATTTTAGAGATGAGGAATCCTGAACATTATTTTCATTATTCATATTGGACGGATATGTTTCCTCATCTTATAGAATCAAAATTCTACCAGGACCCCTGATGAAGGCTGGAGAGTAAATCAGCCGAAACGTTGAGGTAACAACAAACAAGATGAGGACACATATCTGTCCAATCTAAATAATATAAATAATGTACAGAATTCCTCATGTCTAAAGTATAGAATAGTGTTCTGAATATGTTGTAGAGTTTGTGACTCATTTAGAGAAGCTTAGTTGTTTAGCTGATATAGTTTTTGTAAGGTAATAAACATTTGTTTAACATTTCTTTTCTCAAATTCAAAAGTGCAATAAATATTACTTATTGTGCCCCACATCCTTACCTGCTCTCAATTTTCAGGGTTTTCGGTTGTGTCAGTGTCAACAGATAGAGATGTGCATTATTCTTTTCTACTCTAGGCACAATACCCGAAATTTTGGGGGAGGGGGATAGTCGATTAGATCGACCCTAGTACACAACTGGTACTTAATTTATCGACCCCGAAAGGATGAAAGGCATAGTCGACCTCGGCGACTCAGAACGTGAAGATTGACGAAATACCGCTAAGTATTTCACTCGGCGTACTAACGTTTCTGCCAGCTCGCCGCCTTAGAGATGTGTATTATTAAATTCCGATGAGCGGCGAGCGTGCGTTAGGGCGTCAGACAAAATACAATACCGCATTTCGTCCAGGTCTTAACATTCTGGTTTGAAACCTCTCCGTGGTTAACTATGCTATTTATCCTTCGAGATTGATAAAATGAAATACCGGTGACGTATTGGAAATCATGATATCAACAAACCTCCATTCTCGCAAACTTGTTGGCCTTGTGTCTAAATTAGAAGCCATTATTAGCAGTTATAGGGTGGTGGGTTAATGGAAGAGTTTTGAGGTATTATTTCCAGTATTTACCTTCGTAAATCTAATCTTCTGAGATCAACTTTGCGTTTCATTCTTCTTTTCAAGATCGACAAAATAAAGTACCGGTCAAAAACTGGGGTTTTTATAAGTGTTTAAGTTCGCCCTCAGCTTGTTGACCTTTTCTATCAGAAAAATCTACATTGATACACATACACACACGTTTGTTTGTGTGTCGTTTTATGTTTACAATGTGTGATCGTGTGTGCGTGAGTGTGTTTATGTGTGTGTGTGTGTGTGTGTGTGTGTGTGTGTGTGTGTGTGTGTGTGTGTGTATGTGTTTATGTGTCTTGTTTCTATGTTTACAATGGTTTACAAACCGGTGTTATTATTCAGGTTGCGTCTCTTTATGTCCATTAATCTCTGCATACACATTATACATGGATACAATCAAAACGATTAATTTCAGTTGGATATATTACATATATACATGCATGCATGCATATACATACATACATACATACATACATACATACATACATACATACATACATACATACATACATGCAAACATATATATATATAAATATATATATATACATACACATACATGCACACACACACACACACACACACACACACACACACACACACACACACATGTATAAGAATAAAAATATGTGCACAGCTGAAAGGAATGAAAAAATGTTGATTTATTAGCCACAACACAGACTTGATAGTTATATTCGCGGAATCAATAACATATGTCTGTATAAAGTAGTAGAAAACTGATTTTTTATATCGAATTTATGATGGTTGCCATTTTTATATATATTCTCGAAGAAAATACGTAACTTTCACATCATACTGATGTCGACGTGGCAGGGAGATAAACTATAGTATCAGTGGCACTCGATAACAACCAATCTTATCTATCTATCTATCTATCTATCTATCTATCTATCTATCTATCTATCTATCTATCTATCTATCTATCTATCTATCTATCTATCTATCTATCTATCTCATTAGAAAGACACCAATTTGTCTATCTGTTTATCTATCTGAAAAGCGAGATCTCAATCTATCTATGTGTCTATCTAGCCACCTACTTTGCTGCCGGCCTGCCTTGCCAGATCTTGTCAACTATAATTGCAGAGAGTCATTTGCAATATGAATTCTGGTTGAGTATAAACTAATTTCCACTAGCATGGAACCTCAGGTTCCAGAAAGGTAACACATTTGCATTAAAAAGAATTATATATATACACATGTGTGTATGTGTGTGTGTGTGTGTGTGTGTGTGTGTGTGTGTGTGTGTGTGTGTGTGTGTGTGTGTGTGTGTGTGTGTTTGTGTGTGTATGAAGAATATACAGCAATAAATAATCCAGGTGGGTACCGGAAGAGCTCTGAGGTATAGTCCAGGTTCCCCGCTAACCACATAAGTAGTAAGAAGCACCAAGGACCGTTTAGGATGAGCAATCTCACCGTAATTCTTCTGTTGGGTAAATTCGGGTTCGCTTCGCTAGATTATGAATATTTTCTGGGCTGTAAATCCAAAACAATTACGAAGAATACGGTGACTGGTACATCTTCAAATTTTTATTTTAATTTAACAGTTAATTTTACAGCATAGATAGTTAGAATGACCGACACATGTTTCTGTTGCATAGAGTATGTGCTGTTATGCATGCAACCCTCGATAATCTGCCATATAGCTTCATTCAGGATATTTCCACAAGCGTGGTTCATGTATGTATGTATGTATATATGTACATATGTATGTATGTGTGTATTTACTTATATGTTTGTGTGTGTATGTGTGTGTGTGTGTGTGTGTGTGTGTGTGTGGTGTGTGTGTGTGTGTGTGTGTGTGTGTGTGTGTGTGTGTGTGTGTGTGTGTGTGTGTGTGCACTGCCCATTTTCCGGATACTGTTAAATGAGAACTTCCTTTTAGCCGGATGAAATTACGACAAGGTATAAGAAATTTTCGCATTCGCCATATTTAGTTTATTTAATTGCTATAGAGAGCGTTGCAAGCTGTGTTCATTTCTCAAATGGTTTACCCTGCAACATTCGGTTAGTTAAGCACTTCATACCTATCTTTCACCCAGGTATCACCGTGAGTTGTTTCGAGCAATGTGATTTTCTGGGGTGCATAAATATTGATGTTGTCATGGATACGTTCGATTCCCTTCTTCATGTGTCCCAGAGCTCCGATGACTACTGCTATTATTTTGGTCTTCATATTCCTCATCCTGTTGATTTCAATGCCTGGGCCTTTGTACTTGGTCACCTTCTCTGCAACTTTTATGGAGGTGTTTCTTCCGTCATGTCTGTTGACTTTTGTCTTTCTGTTAGTGTGGATAGGCATGTACCAGATGATGGCGACATCATTGTTGTCAGCGACCACGTTTGGCTAATGTTCATACAATTTCTTTTTTTATTTTACTTTTACATAACTCCTGCATATTTTCCAGTGTAGGTGCGCCGTAGCCGTGTTAACCCTGTGGATATGTTTAGTCTATGCTAGTTTATAACGATTATTATTTTCTATATATTAATACTCTAAGGCCAAATGCGTCACAGTATCACGTGGTTAGCTGAAAGGCGTGGCGAAAAGCAAGAGAGAAAAGGCAGAGAGAAAAGGCAGAGAGAAAAAGGAGAGAGAGAGAGAAAGAAAGAGGGAAAAAGAGGCAGAGAGGAAAAAAGAAAAGAGGAAGGTAGAAGTGTTAACAATTTGAGGTAGGGGAAAAGTAATAGTCATCACGTGATTAAAAGTTGGCTGAAGGGAGTGATATAAGGAAAGAGGGTTAGAATACTACCTTGAGCAGAGGGGTGATGTTCTGGTGATAAGTTTAAAGGAAAGCAGAAAGAGAGAGAGAGAGAGAGAGAGAGAGAGAGAGAGAAACAGACAAGGGAGGGTAGATATATTAAAAGTGAGAAGCAGAGAAAGAGAGAGAGAGAGCAGTGACGTTATTACCAGCCGATGCATTATGCAGTCACGTTGTTAGTGGAAGTACGAAGTGAAGAGAAAGAGAAAGACAGAAATGATAACGACGTGAAGAGGGAAATGACATGGTTAAAAAGTTTGTTAATGTAAGAGGTAGAGAGAAATAGAGTGAGAGAGAGAGAGAGAGAGAGAGAGAGAGAGAGAGAGAGAGAGAGAGAAATATAGTGTTTAGCTGAGGGAAATTTTAATTTTTTATATCTTCTATTCGTCGATCTGTTCATCTACCCATTCACATTGACAAACACATCGATGGGTGGATGGTAGAAAGAAGGTTTGTATTAGATATAATAATAAACATATCGCAGACAACGTAGAAGGCAAAATATGAATCAAAGAGAAAACAGTGAGTATTTACCACAGATAAGAGGAATATGTTCTAGATAGAATAGAAAATAAAAAGGAGAGAGAGAACGCCAAAAAAAAAAAAAATACTGTAAATACATGGTTGAAAGTTACAACATTGGTGACATGAATATTCTCTGTAATCACTGTGAAGCTCTTAGATTTATAAATGAATCTTTGGACTGCTGAGAGAATAAGAAAGCCATACTCATTCAATAACAGCCATATCCAGAATTGAAAGGTTTTTGAAAATGAAAATAATGTAGGATATACTAATTCAAAAGCAACTAATTTTTATACTATATAAACTTCCAACCGTCTAAACAAATTTCGTATTTACTGTAGAATCTCCACAAGTATTATTATTATTATTATTGCTATTATTATTGTTGTTGTTATTATTATTATTATTATTATTATTATTATTCATAGTGTTCACGAATGTTTTTCACTCAAAATTAATATCCTCGTTACCAGACACAACAAGTTTCCTCAGATATCGAGGTCCTTTCTTACAATCCTTCCAGTTCCCAATAGAGCAGATTTCTGAATTAATGCAACTCTTGTGGTTACACCAATCTCAATAAGGGAACTGCTAAATCTGTTGGTGACGGTTTCTAAGACATAACGCTTTGAAATATGCAAAGATATAGGTTTTTATTATTATCACCATCATCATCATCATCATTATCATAATAATAATAATAATTATTATTATTATTATTATTATTATTATTATTATTATATTATTATTATTATTATTATTATTAGTATTATCTTTTTTTTTTCTTCTTTCAAATTTGCTTCCATTTCTTGTCGAGTGTCTTCCCGACTCCTAGAGCAAAGAAACTCATAGTATACATTGGTAGGCCATTAAACTAAACTCACTAGTTCGTTCATTTTGTTTTAAGTTAAATTAAAATACATGGGTAGTAATAGTTCTCACATCGACAATGCTCTTCTCAATACGTGTGATGTACCAGTTAAGACAATCTTTTGCACTTCTTGCAGGGATGGTAAGCCAGGGATCATTCTCATATAATTTTCGGTTCCCTTCTTGATCATTCCTAGTGCTTCTACGATCACTGGTATTGTAACCGCCTTGAGATGCCACATTTTCTCAATTTCAATGAGCAGATCTTTATATTTTCTGAGCTTGTCAAACTCTTTCGCCGAGATATTATGATCACAGGGGATGCTCATGTCAATCAATAAGCAAACTTTATTGTTTTGGTCTTTCACAACAATATCTGGTTTATTGGCTTTGATGGTTCGGTCTGTATGTACTGGAAAGTCCCACAGAATCGTTACATTTTCTCCTTCAGTTACAGCTTCAGGGTGGTGATTATACCACTTGTCGGCAGTTTTGATATTGTAATGCCGACTTATTAGCCAGTGTAGATATTGGCCAACTCTGTCATGTCTTAATGTATACTCCACTGGTGCTAAGACTTTATGTCCAGAGATTAGGTGGTCCACTGTTTCAATCATGTTGTTGCAGAATCGGCATTTTGGGTCTGCTCCATTTTTCATCACATTGGCCTGGTAGTTCCGGGTTAATAGGCTTTGATCTTGAGCAGCCAGGATGAAACCTTCGCTCTCTGCTTTTAGCCCTGAGCTCCGTAGCCACTGATGGGTTTGCTTCTGGTCAACATCAGCTTGTTTGCTGCGGGCCACATATTTGCCGTGCAGAGGTTTCTCCTCCCACCTATCAGCCAATTGCTCGTACGCTTTTTTCGTTGCCATTATATTCACCTTCTTTGCAACAATAGTTGCCGTACTTCCCTCCGGTTGTTCAGTTCGGGTATCCTGCACGAGATCAATAGCAAATTTTTTGTTTTCCTTTATGATAGAATGAAGCTTCTTTCGTCTCTCGTGATTTTCCACGAGCTTTAGCATCCAGTCATTCGTTATTTCAAGATATTTGGCCAGTCCAATTGTGGTTGTTTTGTAAGCTAGTTCAAATTGGATCAGGCCTCGACCTCCTTGGGCTCTGGGAAGGTAAAGGCGATCTACGTCTGCCTTTGGGTGGTGCATCCTATTACAACTCAGCAGCTTGCGTATTTTCCTATCTATATTCTTTACTTCACTCATATTCCATTTCAGCACATTGTAGCTATAAGTACCAACTGGAACTGCTAAGGAATTTATAGCTAACACCTTGTTACGTGCATTTAGTTCAGATTTCAGGACTGCACGAACTCTCCTATAACATTCCTTCCTGATCTTCTCTTTCATGCTTGCATGCTGAATACCAGAGCCTTCATTTATCCCTAAATATTTGTATGTTTGTTCTCTTATGACTGTGTCAACATCTAACACGACTGAATTTGTGGTCTTCACTTTCCCTTTCTGGAAAGTGGCCTTGGCACACTTCTCAAGCCCAAACTCCATCCCGATGTCATCGCTGAATGCTTTCACAGTGCGCAATAAGCCTTCAAGTTCATTATCGTCTTTACCATAGAGTTTTAAGTCATCCATATAAAATAGATGGCTTATTTTTTTATTGGCAATTTTATACCCATACCCTGTTCTGTTTAATTCACTTGTAAGGGGTATTAGGGCTATGCAGAATATTAAAGGTGAAAGTGAGTCACCTTGAAAAATTCCACAGTTGATATTTATATTTTCTGAGGCAAGTACTCCATTAGAGTGGTATAATTGGAGATTCGTATTCCACAACGACATATTGTGCTTCAGGAAGCTTGCAATCACAGGGGAAATTTTGAAGATGTCCAGCGATCTCAAGATCCATGGATGCGGTATACTGTCGAAGGCCTTTTTATAGTTAATCCATGCGGAGCTGAGATTTCTGCGCTTGTTGTGACAGTTCTCAAGGATCATACGATTAATTAGCAGTTGATCTTTGCATCCGTATGAGCCTCGGCGGCACCCTTTTTGTTCAATGGTGAACATATCGTTCTTCTCCATGAATGAATATGTTTTCTCCGCCAGGATAGATGTTAGGATTTTATACGTGGTGGATAGACAGGTTATAGGCCGATAGTTTTTTTGGAAGGTTGATTTCGTTATTCTTTGGGAGTAGGTAGTAATACCACTTGCTAACCATTCAGGTGTTTTCTTTGGGTCTCTCATAATTCCATTGAGCAGCTGAACTAGCTTACTATTATTTTATTATTATTATTATTATTATTATTATTATTATTATTATTATTATTATTATTATTATTATTATCATTGAGTGAGGAGCAGTTCATTCCATCAAAGTGACACTGGGGTAAAATATACGAAGCCCAATATACCCATCATGACTACCCGTCTGATAAAGGTACACCAGGCACATGCATCACAACCATATGTGCGCGACATGGTGATCTCATGTCAAGATAAACAGCACATGACCTTGCAGGTGGGGCCCAGTTAGAATTTTCTTCAGGTTGAGTAGCCCATCCCGCTCAAACGGTCCCTGAATAAGGGTTGTTTAAGGATGTTGAAAGAACCACCCATGTTTCCAGAGGTGAACTATTCAAACCCCAAAGAATCCCTCTCAACACATGGCTATGATGCTCCCCCACTACTTCTGCTCGTGATCAGAGATGCACATATCGTCAGCCACTAAGGGACATGCTCAACTGGTTAAGGTCAAACAACTGACAAGCAAATCTGTGGTATTGAGCAGAATATTTACTGTAGCCCATCTTTTATACCAGACAAAACAATGTACATGATAACACTTCCAATCAGTTAAGATCAGAAGCCATGAAAGCCACTGCCTGGTACTGCATCAGGGCATTTATTATTATTATTATTATTATTATTATTATTATTATTATTATTATTATTATTATTATTATTATTATTATTATTATATTATTATTAATTGTTTATTATTATCATTATTATTTTATTGTCTTTGCACAGCTTCTAACGCTGGAGATGTACTACTGTGTCAATTATTATTATTATTATATTATTATATATTATTATTTTATTATTATTATTATATTATTATTATTATTATTGTTATTATTATCATTATTATTTTATTGTCTTTGCACAGCTTCTAACGCTGGAGATGTACTACTGTGTCAGCTGTTCACTACCAGTGAACTAAGGTAACACCCTTTATTTTTCGAGCACCACCCGGAGTATTCGAGCGTTTCCAAGCAGTGCTGTTTTCTGCAAGTGCTCCACCCTTATTGCGGCCCCTATTTGTTCCATGTACTTCTCAAAATTTTTACTCACTGTTCCCAGGGCGCCCGACAATTATTGGTACTACTACCACCTTTTTCAGCGACCACAACTGCATAACATCCCAAGCTAACCTGTTAAACCTATCAAATTTTCTTTCTTCCTTATCGCATACCTTGTTGTCAGCTGGGTATGCTATATCTATGATCCAGCAACGTTTGCTTTCTTTCTCAATTAACACTGTTTGTTGGATTATTATTATTATTATTATTATTATAATCATCATCATCATCATCATCATCATCATCATTATTATTATTATCATTATTATCATTATTATTAATATTATTATTATTATTATTATTATTATTATTATTATTATTATTATTATCATTATTGTTATTATTATTATTATTATTATTATTATTATTATAATCATCATCATCATCATCATCATCATCATTATTATTATTATCATTATTATCATTATTATTAATATTATTATTATTATTATTATTATTATTATTATTATTATTATTATTATTATTATTATTATTATTATTATTATTATTATTATTATTATTATTATTAATGTTATTCTGTAGTCTTATTTTTATCACGTGCTTTCATTGCACTACCGAGCACAGCTCTGTGTGCCTTGGGTATTATTATTATTATCATTATTATTATTATTATTATTATTATTATTATTATTATTATTATTTATTATTATAAGTTACTTATTTGTCATGAATTGTATTACAGAATATTTTATTCTTACATTGATGCTGTGCTTTGTTATTGAACTGAAAAGTGCCATAGTGCTTATCATAGTGTTTATCAGTCGTATTTCCTTTTCAGGCTCCTTGTCTTTATTTAAATGTTCTATCATGTGTGACAACAATGAATTCTCGTCATCTTTAGAGATTTCGTAATTACTATCTTTGGTAAATTTGGAATTCTGGAGGAATATTTTCTTATATATTTGTGTGTGCATGCATGTATATGTATTATAATTTTTGCGATAATTTACTTGTTCTTCCGTCTTCTCCATGTATATTATCGATGTGGGATGCCACAATCACCTATTAAAATCATCAGGTCGTTATGGTCATCGCCATCATCTTCATTATAATCACCATCACCACCACTACCACTGCCACCGCCATCACCACCACCACCACCACAATCACCAACACTAACACCACCACCACTCCTATGTCATCATCATCGTCGTCGTCAGCGTTATCATCGTCAGCGTCACTGTCATCATCACTGTCATCACCATCACTACCATTAATTCTACCATTATTACATCCATTTCAACAACCACCATTTACCTCACCACTCTACCATTTTTCATTTGTCACCAAGACACTTAACACATTGACACACTGCAAATAATAACAATCCTTTCTGCTATTGGCACAAAGCCTAAAATTTTGGGGAAAGGAGCTAATCAATTACATTTGCCCCAGTGTTCTATTGTTACTTGTTTTATCGACCCCAAAAGTCGACACACTGGTAACAATAAAACAGTGAAACAAAATTTTTGTTTATTTATATATTTTTGTCTTTGGTCAGTAAGTGTTATTTCCTATTTGCTTCTATCTAGAAATCAAAGGAAATTACTACTATTCCCTTCACACGTTGCTTTTGTGACCTGGACATCAATGTTTTGAAACCGACCTATTTTCCATTACATTTCAGACAAATTCAGCGCTCAGTTGCTGAAGCAGAAATATCATTATAGTAAATATTCTGCTCAATACCACAGATTTGCTTGTCATTTCCTTGACCTTGACCACTTGAGCATATTCCTTAGTCGCTGACATTGTGTGCATCTCTGATCATGAACAGGAGTAGCGGCGGAGCACCGTAGCTATATGCGGAGGGGGATTCTTTGGGGGTTTGAATGAATGTAGGAAAAGCAAAGTTTGAAGGAAATATTAATTATTTTCCATGCTTTCTAGAGGTAAGCAAATAGAAAATAACAGTTCCTATCCAAGGACAAAACTCGTATTATACAGTGTAATAGCAGATATTGAATCATTGACAACAATGCTATTCACAAATTGACACATTGGTACATTGGCAATAAATGTTCCTAACATAAGCATAAAGCCTGCATTATTTTAAGAGGAGAAGTTGTCGATACTGTCGGCCACTGTACTTAACTGGGGTTTTATTTTATTGATCCTAAAGAGATGAAAGGTAAATTTGAACTCGACAGGATTTGAACCTAGAAAGTAAAGAATCAAAACGAATACTACAAAGTATTTTTTCTTATACACCATTATTAATAATAGTTTCAAATTTAGCTCAAGACCAAGGTGTTAGATGATGCCATTGAACGTGTACTTTTGGCGTGTACTTTATTTTATCGACCCCCTAAGGATAAAAGGTAATGTTGATTTCACTATTTGAACTCAGGGATGTAAAGAGCCAGGCCAAATTCTGACACTCTAACTATTCTGTTAGCTCACCGACATTGCGTACGTTGTTAATAACTAAATCTGATATACATACACAAAATAATATGTATGGTCGATTAAATATTGACTTAAACATATGACAACATTCTTTCAGTTTCCACTATCAAATCCACTCACAAGGTTTTGGTTGACCCGAGGCTATGCTAGAAGATACTTGCCCATGATGCAACGCAGTGGGACTGAATCCGGGACTATGTGGTAGAGAAATAACTTCTTTTTTTTCTTTGTTGCCCACAAGGGGCTAACCAGAGAGGGGACAAACAAGGACAAAGGGATTAAGTCGATTACAGCGACCCCCAGTGCGTCACTGGTACTTAATTTGAAAGGCAAAGTCGACCTCGGCGGAATTTGAACTCAGAACGTAGCGGCAGACGAAATATCGCTAAGCATTTCGCCCGGCGTACTAACGTTTCTGCCAGCTCGCCGCCTTCTTACTACACAGCTACATCATAGAGATTCTACATTAAAATCTGGATTTGTCGGACCTGATTTACTCTCTCCGAGATCGATAAATTTGTTCCCAATCGTATACATACATACATACATACATACATACATACATACATACATACATACATACATACAAAAAGAGAACACCTATGCTGAACTACTGAGAAAGCTGCACTTACTCTATCCAGATTACAAGTTCAGGTTTATACCTGTAATTATTGGGTCCCTGGGATTTGTAACACACTGCCTAAATACCAATCTTGAGAAGTTAGGTTTCTCAAAATCAGAAAAGAGAAAGCTATTTCGAAGACTACAGATCCAATCCAACACTGGAACTGTAAATATCTGTAAAACTTTCCAGAAGTTTATCATATAAATATATATGAGCATGTTTAGATTTGTAACTATATGCATGAGAATGCATACATAAAACAAACAAATCTGCACATACATATATACATGCATGCATACATACATAAATACATACATACATGCATACATACATGCATACATACATACATGCATACATACATACATACAAACAAACAAACAAACAAAAATACCCTGTTTCTGATGCTGAAATTCCAATGAAGGAACCTTGGATCTAGGTTAGAAACCGGTTCATTCTCTATTGGCTAGAAATCTTGAAATAAACTGAATAATGACATGCACACACACACACACACACACACACACACATACATATATATGTATGTATATACATACATATATATGTATGTATATACATACAGACATACATACATAATAGATATATATATAAATACATACATATATATACACACACACACGTATATATAATATATATATATATATGGCGGTGCCCCAGCATGGCCACAGCTCATAAGCTGAAACTAGAATCAATCAATCAATCATACATGCATGCATACGCACACATATATGAACATATGTATGTACGTATGTATGTATGCATGTATGTATATATGTATGTATGTATTCTTGATTGGATGGATGGATGTGTGCGAATCTTTGTGTTTCTTATTGTCCTTTCGCCAATTGACAACAGGTATTGGTTAGTTTACGTCTCCATGACTATAACTTGGCTGTTCGACAATAATAACTGTTACAGTAAGTATTGGGCCTAAAATAAATAAGGACTGAGGTGAATCGTTCGACTAAAGGAATCCTTTAAAGCAGTGCCCCAACATGACCATGGTCCAGCGATTGAAATAAGTAAAAGATAAAAGATAATAATAACCAGTATAAATGCTGGTATGTTGGTTGGTTTGTTGATTGATGTCTCCGGTCACGTTCTACATCGTAGAGAGAGATGGGTGGAGGAGTAAACGAGAGATACAAACACAGCTAACACAAGCAGTGCAGAATAAGTGTCTTATAAATTTCCATAAAATAGACAAGTTTTTAAATGAAATTTTGCAGACATAGGTTTTCGATAGAGCAGATATTGTTATTCCATACATACAAACGAATAATTTGTTGTATTTGATATTATTCAAAGGTAATAAATATGTGGTAAGAGGTTTGCTTTTCAACTACGTGGTTCCAGTTTCAGTTCCACTGCGTGGCAACTTGGACAAGTGTCTTCTATTAAAGCCTTGGGCCGACCAAAGCCTAGTGAGTGGATTTGGTAGACGGAAACTAAAAGAAACCTGTCGTAAACATATATACAGGGTGCAGTGGATAAAGTGTGACCATTTTATATTTTAATTTCACGCATGCGCATTGTTTGTTTTTGATTTTGTCGACTACACAGTATAGTAAAGTCAGTTGGGAACCGTCTGTGAGAAAAACAGCACCATAACGCAATTCACTCAGCCAGAAATTTGGAAACGACATACTGTACTGCTTGGTATTCGTGCCGGGAGCTCCAGTACGAACGTTTCAGAGTGTTTGGGTGTCAATCTGAGGACAGTGCAATCTAAAGACATGTACCGAGAGTGATCAAAATCAAGCATCCAGTCAACATCATGGTGTTTGGAGTGATCACTAGTGATGGCGACTTTATGCCACCATTCGTCTTCCCACACGACCTCAGACTCAATACTGAGGCCTACATCAAGTGCCTGGAGGAGGTAGTGCTGTCCTGGGTCAAGAGGGTGGCTGCTGGAACACCCTATGTCTGGCAACCGGAATCTGGACCATGCCACGCAAGCATGAGAACCCAGTTATGGTTGTCAGACAATTTTTGCAACCACATCACCCCTGGCCACCTAACTCCCCAGACAGCAACCCCCTTGATTATTATGTGTGGGGCGCAATTGAGTGAGAGACCAACAAAACTCCCTGTAACACCAAAGATAACAAGCGGTTCGGCAATCGGTTCCGACAGAATTAGTAGCAGGCTTTAAAAGAAATAAGTATTGGGGTCGATTCATTCGACCAAAACTTGCTCAAAGAGATGTCCCAGGATGGCCGCAGTCTAACAACTGAAACAAGTAAAAGGTAAAGATTTTTATTTTGAAATTTAGTATTTTTTTCGTCATTTTGTATTTTATCTCAGACATTAGATAAAATGCATAATTTTTCATTATTGTGTATATGCCATACTTCCTGGTATTACTTGTGGTGGCAAAAGTTACTCGTCATATGACGATTGACATTCTAATATAGAGAAATAGATCTAAAATGCGTAGGTATTTCGTCCAACTTTTTTCCATTTATGAATACAGGGTAAGGAGGATAGGAATGAAATTATGGAAATCAATAGGGTTAATTCCTAAATAATCGATAAAAGAATGATGACGAGTAAAAACGAGGAATATGAAAGAAAACAGATAAAATAATGAAAATTATTTTACATATAAAGTATATGCAAAACTTTAGATATAAAAACAGGCAACCATATATATTGTAAAATATATATGTTTTGTTGTATCCACAAAAATTATAACCATTTTATCGGTGAAGATAAGAATGTTTTAGAACTTAAAAACGGCAAAGAAAATGCGATTTTCCTATCTGAAAGTAATAAAAGAAGGTTAGCTTCAAGAAATCCAATAAAGAACTGTGATATAGAGAAGAGAAAATTGGGAGAAAGAGAGAAGAAAATATAATTGATTATGTTATGTTATTCCGACACATAACAGTTGAAGTGAAGAATGTATAAAATATTATAGTTAAAATTTGTGAATTGAAAATGTTGGAGGATAACAGGCAATAAAGAAAGAGTTCAATTTAGAAAATAAGAGTTTAAGTGTTAGTTAACCATAAGCAGGACTTAGACCGGATTACATTTTAACCAATGATTTAAGCCATTACAAATAGTTAGAAAAAGAAAAACTTATTTCCACTTTGAACAAGAATGTAGAGAGATACAGTTGACAGAGTCAATCGGACTAAGATCTTTCTCTTTCTCTCTCTCTCTCTCTCTCTCTCTCTCTCTCTCTCCTTTTCTTCTCCTGCTCTCTGTTCACACAGGCACACACATACTTACACTTACATACAAATATACAGATACGTACACACATACACACGTACGGATATGTCAAATAAGAATGATTGAAAAACATTTCAATTCAATAAGAACGCAATAGCGCATAGAAATACTGTCTCGACAGGGTCTTGCAGATAAATTGAGACAATTTTTACGATGCATAATACTGGTTATAAATACTAAAATAATGGTAGTAGACAGATATAATTTTAATGTAACATTTATAACGATAGGAACATTTATCACTCAGTATAGCCGCGCTTTTGGGCAATTACTACCTCCGCATGAGAACGAAACTTTTTTGCAGCTGCCGCAACCTCCACCTTTTTGATTTTGCACCTCGCACGCACCGTGCAGCTCATCAAACTGTTGACACTCGAGTGTGGTGAAGCATTGGTCCTTGCTTGAAGTATACTCCATAAAAAGTAATCGAGAAGGTTCAGATCTAGGCTATTACTGGGCCAGATGTTGGCCCTCACAAAAAAATGACACCTTCCAACCAAGAAAAGCCTGTGTTGCTTTTGATCCATGGCATGGTGCAGAATCCTAGATAAGTACCACATTGTCAAGCCCAAACTCCATCCAAGGTAATAGAGAGTTCTTCAGAATGTCCAGATACTCCTTTGTGCTGATCTTCAAGCTAGATTCAATGAAGTGTGGATTCATGACACTTTCATCCCTCGCCATGTCTCCAAATACCTTCAGAGTATTTCTTAGTCAGTCTCAAACACAGGGGAGACGTCAGAAGAGTTGTATGCAATCACTCGAGAAGTTCTACGATACACCTCAGCGTCCACAGTGAAATTCTTGTCCACAAAAGCGAGCGTTTTTCCTGTATTTTGATGCTTGAGGAATGACAAGCTTTGGGCATCTATTTTGGGCTCTGATTGCTTTGGCCTTGGCTGTTAGGAGGTGACGGCGTCGTTGAACATAGCTAGTCATGTCAAGTTTCCTATTCACAGCTCCGGACACCGTAGAAAGGGACACATGACAAAAGTTGTCATGGATGTGAATGGGTTGGCTTCAATCGAGCTTTTGAGGTCAGCAAAAAACTTTGGATTTTGCATAGAATCACTTCGTGTCTTGTGTTCTCTTCTATCAATCTTTTCCTCTTTAAATTCTTTATACACACGATAAACTGTTGCTTTTGAAAGTTTCGTCAATTTAAGAATCTTATTGGCAATGTACCCAGCGCGCGCAAAAACAACAATGGTGGAACGATTATGCTATCCCATACTTTCTGTTGTCGAATCTGTTCACTATTTATCTGAAAAATAAAGAGGAGGATTAGATTTTCAAGCAAGGTTTTGTGAAAAAATGAAATGCTCAACTGATTAAAATTGATCTCAATGTATCTGCAAAACCCCGTATAGGCGAACTGGCCGAGTCGTTAGAGCATTGGATAGATTGCCATGTATTAATCGTTCTGGTTGTTTGGGCTTAGAGTTCAATTCTCGCCAAGCTCAGTTCTGTCCTTCATCCTTTTGAGATCGATAAAATGGTTTCGTACTGGGGTATATTCTTCTCATTTTGCCTGTCTATTTATGTTGCTGGGAGAAATCTGCCCTGATTAGAACTAGAGAGGGATGGCTCCGCTAGATCAAGAGTGCCCAAGTTATGCTCGTGTGTCCCAACTATTTCCATGACTACATCAAGGAGTGGGAGCAAAGCATGGTAATTGTTTCTAACACAATGTATGTGTAATTAAAAAGAATAGATGAGATAACATATCGGACCTTCCATGTATGACTGGGGTTAAGACGTTCGATTCGCAACTTCATGGTTTGGAGTTCAATACTCTTGTGTGACACCCTAAGCAAGATCTTTTGCCATAGCCTCCGCTGTGAGACGGAAGTGCGTTCAACGGGTTCCTTCCAAAGGGTGTCGTGCGAAACAGTGTTGGGTGGAGCGTTTAAAAATCTCCAATTTCCATGATGACGTCTGGTGGAAGTGAGCTGGCGATATGTGCCATCCGGATTGTATCACTGATGATCCACTTCGCAATGAACTGTGTGCTTCAATATGTGCGAACCAAAAGTAAGTTCGTGCGCCTACGATGGTCGTAACTTTAAGGTAATCGCTGAGTAGCCGCCATATCTGCAGATGAAGAAGGCTTTGATGCTTCGTGCATTGGGTGAGACATAGATAGGTCGGAGTACTTGTAGAAAGTTTTATTGTTGTGCAGATTGCATGATTCACCAAGGTTGCTTCATGTGACTTGTGAGGTGTAACAAGTTGATAATTCCTGGATGTATTGATAAAATTGATGGAAGACGGTCTATACTTATCACAGATATTTGTACATACCCTCGGCAACATCATTTGTGATACAGTTTGTCTCATTTTCTTTTGTTTTCTCTATAACCTACACAAAAACAAATAGTGTTGAACTTTTAGTATAAATATTAGTATGATAATATTGCATTTTGGATAATCGTCATTTCATGTAGTCTTAGCTCGATCCATACCTTGTGAGTAAAATTGGGTAGATGGAAATTGTGCGGAAGTCGTAGGGTAGGTTGTAGATGTAACTGCAATGGTACACCCTTGTCACACAATCTATGTTTTGCGGATTCTGTCCAGAAATCACAGCAAGAATATACATTTCCGTAGAATACTCAGCCACAGTGAACAATCAATTCGGTTGATCGAACAACTGAATCTTCATCGTCGAAACCGATGGAAATCCTTTCACGGCTTTACTTAATTAACATGTAGGAATTTAGCCAAAGCTTGGTAGTCATTATCAAATAATATACCATCATATTTTACACCACCATCAAAAAAGTATTCTTTTCTTCTTCTGAAGTTGAAAAAAAAAAAAGAAGAAAAATCTACGGAGGCGTGAAAAAGAATGTTTGGAAAAGTTAGTTACGTGTAACAATGTTGATATTTTTTTATCCAGTTGCATGATATCATTTATCACACTATCACATGTTTAGATAAGATTTCGTATCATGTTACTTCAGAATAATTTCGAAATGTTTTCAGAAAACGATACATCAACCAAGTTAATAATAATTGCAAGTTAAAGAATCACAAGTCACATGATATACATCGACCCAACAACGTGCGGACGCTAGAGATAAATTTAAATCTATAGTCGTATTAAAACCTAATATTTAGGAGATTTTTCACATATGTATAAGAACAAATAATAATAATAATAATAATAATAATAATAATAATAATAATAATAATAATATATTGCTAAATAATATATAGAATGGTAAAATTTTCTGGCAGGTTCTGTTA
>NC_043001.1:72662327-72689827 GCF_006345805.1 Octopus sinensis
ATACAAGGTAACGGATGCTTGGTACCAACATACACCGGAAAAGGTAATGGACGAAAAGGGGAAGGCAAAAATCCTCGGGGACTTTGACTTCCAGACAGACAAGGTATTAGAGCACTGAAGGTCAAATATAATTACCTTTAGGAAGGCCAAATAGGATTGCTTAATAATCTACGTAGTAGTGCCAGGAGATCAACTTTTTATCATGAAAGAAAGAGAAAAGTTTGATAAATATGGAGACCTGAGAATTGAGATCGCCAAGATGTAACAGCTCCGAGAGTTAAGCATAAAGGTTGTCCCTATTGTCATCGGAGCATTGGGTTCAATACCACCCAACCTGAAAAAACATCTGGAAACTTTAGAAATATCCTACAGTTTCGGTGTATTGCAAAAATCGATATTACTTGAAACTGCACTCATATTGCATAAAGTACTGTCCCTCTTTACACGCATATTGCGTAAAGTACTGTTTTAGTTCCTTGTTGTGATTTGACAGACAGTACAAACACCCAGCAGACTCAATATCTTCAATCAACAGCATCGCGATATTGGTTACTGTGCGACATCTTAAATAATAAGTATAACTGCAACGACGCACAAAGGCTTACAGTTTATTTGTCAAACGAACAAACAGCGAATAACAAGTTCTACATTTGTCCGTGCTTCTAACAACAAACGGGTTTTTGAATATGAATATCCTGGCTAAGAAAACATCTATTTAATATTTTGCTAAAATATAATGTTTCTTTGCCGGATTTTTTCTTCCACATGAATGAAAGACAAGTCGCATCGTTAAAAGCGAGGCTAGTTTTCCTCATGTTCTCAAATTAACAATTAGAGGTAACATTGACTGATGCGTAGAGTATGGAGCGATATCTCATCTTTAGGTCAAAGGAAGGACTACTGGACCATATACAGTAACATACATCTTATCCGGCTTCTAGAAATCTGGAAATGCTGTGCAATACCTTGCAATATACTATATTGAGTTGGTTAATTTGCGTGCGGTGTGTTAAAAATAGTTTGGCTCTCTACTTGTTTATGCATGATAAAAATTAAACATATTCTGCCTTAGAAGTGTATTAATTTGCATCTGTATGTTAAATATAATATATTATTCACTTTTCTTCGTTTAATTTTCATCCTGTAAGCATTATTTTGTATTCATGGTACAGTATGACATATTTTAAGAATTTTAAGTGGATTAATGCATATATTCAACAGACCCTGCTTTGGAAATGTATTAATTTGAAATGAATTTATATATATAAAACAGATGTCTGTGTCTGCTGATTATGCATTTCCACATTTTTCAACTGATTTCGCTCAAACTTTATACCCTGATAGCTTATGTTCCAAGGGTGGTCATGATCTACTTATATTTCCAGACCCCCGCGTATAACAAAGAAAAAAGACGCGTAAAACTGTTCAGCAAACCAATTTTTTTGTCCATTATTCCCTGGTTTTGCGAGCGATTTCCTCCAAATTTGACAAGAACATTACTCATGACATAAGAACTGTTTTGTTTAAAATTTTTGTCAAGGTTATCCGCGTCAACAGTGAAAAATCTGCGAATAACTACGTAAAAATCGGTTTTTGCCAATAACTTCCGCAGTTCCAAAATCGATTCGCTCCAAATTTGGCAAGAATATTTAATACCCAAGCTTAATTAACTGTTTTAAACTAATGGTTTGTCAAGTTTATTCACATTAAATTTGCAATTTACTGGATTAAACTTTATTTTTTACTTACAACTTCTGCCGTTTACTCACGCGCCAAGGACTTGTGGGACAGTTTTACCTCACTGATTTGGTCTGTGTACATTACTGCTTACTTAAACCCCTCTATTATCGCCTACGGCCATGATGCCTCTCCCACTTCAGCCTCTTATTTGGTGTGAATGACTGCTTTTACTGCGACCTTATTGTTTACTCTCCCCCCCACCACCACCACCATTATCGCCGACGATCATAATGCCTCCTTTTCACGATCATTTCCCTTAATGACATTATGTCAATGGTCTGCCAATAAGGGGTGAACTGCGAACATGACTTTTGACCTATGCGCGTGAACACTATTGATTGCCCACTGTAATGAGCCTGTCCAATTAATTCTTTGAGTGAATTTCATTGGTGGAACACGGTTCATTTGATCATGCCAATGTCAAATCGTAATTATTGATGCGCTTTTGTGCATATCTGATACGTGCTTCGGCTTACGACGTACATTATTGCTTTAACTTAATACTTTCTGTTGAAACTTTTCGTTGTCTTCATACTCAGTTAAGCTAATTCCTTCATACTGTTGAGCCTGCCAGTTTTTAGCTTATGTGTCGTTAAAAAATATTGTATTCAGTGTCTTTGTATCCACATAGCTAACTGTCTGTCCCTGCTTCTGGCCTTTTTTTTTTAATAATACGTTTAGTAGGTTCACTTTTTATACATCGTGCCAAATAGTTTTTCAGTGTCCCCTTTTGCCCGTTTTTTAAAACTCACAATTTAAACATAGTCCAATACTATCGCCATGCCAGCTAAGAAAGAACGCGCCTTCGTCGTAAAACAGAGTATTCTTCGGCTGCCAAAAGAAGAAGGGTGAGCAATGTTTCTCTGTCGGATGCCACAGAGTCGGAAGCAAACCAGATCTATTCGTAGTTTCCACTAATGGCAAAACGAAAAATGTGGTCTAAAGAGAGGTGTTGTAGGCACTTCACGCGCCAACTGCTTTCAAATTCGCAAACCTGGGTGCCTCCACTACACCAGTGTGGCGCCGTGAGTGCTACTGTAGTCATGCTTACAAAGTTCCTCAACCATGTTTCTTTTCCTTTGTCCAACCTAGGTTTGTCATCTGTTTTCACATAGTTTCACATTTCACAGCAACAGTTACTGCTGTGAGAACGACAAAAAAGCCATTTTCAGGGCTACTTCACCCGTGATTGTTACACCATCTGAGAACGCATTAAAACTCTTCTCAGGACTTCGTATCAAATTGTTACCACTTGGCTTCAGCGGTACCCGGCGACCAATTTTGTTACAATTTAGAGTTAACATTATTTATGACATAGGGAATTTACTAAGTATCAAAAACATTGTAGTATTTGAATCCCGAGCAACGCCGGGTACTTCTTTTAGTCTTTCAAATAAGATTTAGCTCTTTACTTTTCATAGATTATTTTATATTTTAAGTATATATTTAAACTGTCTTCGGGAAACCGGAAAATCCTGATATCTGGACCACTTCCAGTCCCAACTTGCCGGATATTTGGTTCGGTACCTGACCTGGTTTTTAAAATTGAGGAATGAGTAAAGAGGCAGGTAGAGTTGGGATGTCACATACCTTCCTATACACTGGTGCCGCAATACTTAAATTGTCAAACTACGAGTGTCACAAACAGAGATATTAACCACAGTGTCGATACTTAGATCATCGTCAACTTTGTGGTATGATGTGGACATGTAGTGAATATCAAATTGGCTAGGAATGATGTCGGTGAGAAGGGCCTTCGTGAATATACAAGATATCTAAATTATATCTCATTGAAGCAACAGGTGGAAATACCATAAGATTAATCGTGCAAAACAGAAAGTTTAAAACGGTTACTTCTGATGGCTTTCTGCTCAGAAGTAATTGAGTAGTAGGGGAAGTGAGAGAACAACAGAGCAAGCAATAACACTGTTGCCCTTCTCTGATGGTCACAGACCAGCTGTGAAAGCTGCTAGTTCAATAGCAACATCTGTAACTATCGAATAGCGGAGAAGACTGGAGCAACTTAGAAGAGCACAACACGCTTACCATGAAGTCTTTTTTGCTCTCTATTTTGCTCTCTATGTTTCTTATTTAGAATATAAATATCATAGTGTTTGATACTTTAGACAAGATCATTTTAAGTTTCTTGCACTAAGAATATAATACCGTTATTTATTTTACAAAGCAGAATTCCACTTTACCATCTACTAATATTCAGTAAACTATTCTTTTGTACCTACTGTATGTTACTGATTTGGACGTTTACTGTTTTAACTTTTATCGCTACTAATATGGCCGCCAATATTATCACGTGACATCATCATTATCAGCACCATCACTATCGCATGTTAAAATAATACAATGCTGAATGTATGGGCAACAGAATACAAACATGCAAACTAAATATGAAAAAAGTAATAAGTAAACTAAGAAAATGTTTATACTTTTAAACCACTTGTAATTCTCTTAACATCGTTTGCTTCTGGCTTTAATAAACGAAATGTTAGACTAACGAGTTACTCCCTTGGGCTGGAAACTCTTGTCTATTTATATGAGAAATATCAAATAAAACTATACAAGAATGTTTTGATCTCTGTCTTCTTGTATACTATTTAAAGTTGGAAGACCAGGAAGAAAAATATAAAATTCTTTGCGAAGAAATTTTTATACAAGTATGTAATTTTTTTTAATACAAGGAACAGGCTATATGTTATTATTATTATTATTATTATTATTATTATTATTATTATTATTATTATTATTATTATTGTTGTTATTGTTATTGTTATTATTGTTGTTGTTGTTGTTGTTGTTGTTGTTGTTGTTATTATTATTATTATTATTATTATTATTATTATTATTATTATTATTATTATTATTATTATTATTATATACCCCGACATACGATGCATCTTATCGCAAAATGATATTTCTTTATGACTGAGTGGGCTGTTTCTGTTTCTGCTTTTTCTAACTTTTTCGAAAGTTTTTTGCACAAAGTGGTTCTGTAAGTAACTGAATTGTGCTCCACCTACACAAGCATAAATACTTTTAAAGGGACGTAATCAGAGAGAGAGGGGAGAAATAGAGGAAAAGACAGGTGGGGAAAGAGAGAGACTGACAGACAGATCACAGACAGATAGACAGACAAACAGGCAGGCAAGCAGACAGACAGCCTGACAAACAGGCAAGCTGACAGGCAGACAGACGAAGGAAAACAGTTAGAAATTTGAGTTTGAATAGCAGTCATTTTATCTGGATGACTAACAACAATACCACCTCCTCCATTAACACAACAATCATCATCATCAACGTCATCTTCATTACCGTCATCGTATCGTCATCATCGGCGTCGTCATCATCATCATCGTTATCATCGTCGTCGTCGTCATCGTCGTCATCACCATCATTCCCCTCGTCCTCGTGTATCAGCGTTTATCATCAACAGTATTAGTAACGGTGATGATGAATATGATGATGATGATGATGATGATGATGACAACGACGGCAGCGAACGGAAAATGAATAAATATTCTGATAAAAGATAACATATTTACGTTTATGATGCTCACTTTAATAAAGAAACCATTTACCTTTGTTGATACTACCTCTGATAAACCGTGAAGACTGAAGCTATATTCTGACCGTTTGTTTTGTTTTTGAATAAAAATATAAACAGTTCTACAAAACCATATGTTTGTATGTATGTATGTATGTATGTATGTATGTATGTATGTATGTATGTATGTATGTATGTTCGTTCGTATGTATGTTTGTATGTATGTACAAACACACACATATGTATGCACCTATGTATGTATACATGCTAACAACAACCTTATACTCTCCTCTCTCTCTCGCTCTCTCTCTCTTTCCCTCTCTCTCTCTCTCTCTCTCTCTCTCTCTCACACACACACACCACACACACACACACACATCGCTTATTTGACAGCCATCAATGTAGCTCATAACTGCTATGTTTTTAGATTGCAAATGGCGGTTCGAAAAGATAGCGATATTAAATGGCGTTGTGTAGAAACGTTATCAGTTAGCATATTTCAAGCCGCGTGATCTAACATCAGTGTTTTAGCAATGTCCTCATTAGAGGACGTTTATAATGCTCTCTCTTTCTCTCTCGCTTGTTCTCTTTTTCTCTCTACCTTCCACTCTCTCTCTCTCTCTCATATGGCGGAGTTATGAAATAACAGATTTTGTATGCACAAATATTCTAAGTGTTTGACCAGTTTACAGACGCTAAATGTGTGCACCTTATAAAAGGACTGAGTTTTCATTTTTAACCATAAGAGATTCTTATAAGGATTCCATTCAATCTTTTTTGATCTTCTCAAAACAAAATGAAAATCACATTTTTTTCCTTTTCTACGAACTTTTTGAAATCCTCTAGAAAAGTCAAAGTTATTAACTACCCTCTTTTTTCTAATCCCCTTCCTCTCAAATATATATATAAAGATAGATAAATAGATAGATAGATATCAAGAGAGAGAGAGAGATACAATATCAATATATGCGTATCACTATATGCGTATATATACAGAGACCAACAATGCTGTTGTTTTCTACTATGGCTTCTTTTAGATGAACACACAACATTTTCCCTTCAGCTGTTATTTTCTTCTTCATATAATTCCTATTGAACACCGATACCTATCTCATCAATCACATCAATATATCCACCACATCTTGAAAAAGGACATCAAGCGACATCTATCTACAGTAATGTACCTAAAGCTTATTTCAAACTGCTACCCTACAACGGTTTTTCTCCTCTATTTTAATATATTTCTGGTAGTGTTTCCCTGAGAGATGTCGAGAACTTCATTTTATGCGGTCTTCATGTCTTTTCTTTTAGGCATAATCCTGAATAAAGCGAAATTTTACTTTGAACTTGGTCATCGATTATTTATGCTTTTAAGAAGCTGGTGATGTAAAGACTATCGTCTGGATATCGTATACCCTTCTTTTTTGTTTTACAATTCTATTTTCTTCTATTTTCTATTTTCTTCTCGTAATTCTTTTGAATTTTTCGTTCATGCTTTGCGCGTTCTCTTTCTTTCTTTGTGTAAGTAATATATATATGTGTGTGTGTGTGTGTGTGTGTGTGTGTGTGTGTGCGCGCGCGCGCGCGCGTATGTGTGTGTATATGTGTGTGCATATGTGTGTATATATATATGTGTGCGTGTGTATCTGTATGTATGTATACATACGTACATACATACGTACATACATACATACATACATACATACATATATGTAGATAGACAAATAGACAAACAGATAGGCAGACAGACAGACAGACAGACAGACAGACAGACAGACAGATAGATAGATAGATAGATAGATAGATAGATAGATAGATAGATAGATAGATAGATAGATAGATAGATAGATAGATAGATAGATAGATGATAGAAATTCACGTAAGTGACTGGTTCAAAGAAATATTGTCAAATAACTTACGAGAATAAAGTACTCGAAGCAAGAAGCAAGAGTTAGGATATTTAATCAATAACCGCGGGTAAAAGGAAAAAATGTTGCACCCAAAGGCTTCGCATATATATATATATGTGAGCACACACACACACACACACACACACACACACACACACACACACACACACACACACACTCACACACATTATATATATATATATATATATATATATATATATAGAGAGAGAGAGAGAGAGAGAGAGAGAGAAAGAGTGG
Source organism: Octopus sinensis (assembly GCF_006345805.1). Taxonomy (NCBI): domain Eukaryota; kingdom Metazoa; phylum Mollusca; class Cephalopoda; order Octopoda; family Octopodidae; genus Octopus; species Octopus sinensis. The sequence goes on from NC_043001.1 coordinate 72,669,795, forward strand.
ATGTGGAGGCGCATGGCTTAGTGGTTAGAGTGTTGGACTAATGATCGTAATATTGTGGTTTCGATTTGTGGATCGAGAGACGTGTTATGTTCTTGAGCAAAACATTTCATTTCACGTTGCGCCATTCCACTCAGCTAGCAAAAATGAGTAATCCTGCAACGGACCGGCATCCTGTCCATGTGGGGAACGTAATGCTATGAAAACCGGAAAGGATTCTGGTTGTATAATTGTAAAGAGCAGCTTCTAGTAAATCGAGTCATTATAGAGGACTGTAAGAAGAGAAAGACAATCCTCAACTTGGATTGATTACTAAAATGCATTCGACAGTGTTCCACACTCATGGATACTGGAATCTCTCCACACAAATAAAGTAGCTCCAATACTATTAATATATATCAACCATGAAACCCAGTATAACACTGAAAAATGAATCACAAGTCATTAAAACCTACCCTATATGCATAAGAAGAGGAATCTCTCTTGGAAACTCGTTATCATCCCTGCTTTTCTGCCTTGCTCTGAACCCACTAACAAACTTGTTAAATGACGCGACATGGATTACAGATGCTACGAGCAAACAATAAATCATCTCCTATGCATAGATGACTTTAAAAAATTTTCACTAAAAGTATTATGGAAAAGAAAACTTGTCCACAGTTTCAGATATTGGGATAAGCATGGAGCTAGACAAATGTGCCAACGTGACATTGAGAAGAGACAAATTAAGCACCACTGAAGACGCTGTAGTCGACATAGACATAGAAATTATATAATTAGGTCACAATCGCTCATACAAACATCTAGGAATAGACGAAAGGCTAAAATACAACACACAGATATGAAAGAAAAAATTAGGAGAGATTATAACGGAAGAGTTAGACTAATATTAAACACTGAATTTTACTGCTAAAAATAAGATAATAAAGACAAACACACTAGCCATATCAGTCATAAATTACAGCTTCAACAATAAACTGGAAGATCAGTTAATTGAGAAACCTATATGGAGAAACCAGAAAACTATTAACAGCATACCAAAGTCACTACCTAAAGTAGACACAGACAGGATATATCTACCCCGCTCAGAAGGAGGTCTGACACAGATAGAGAACTACTATAAAATAACAAAACTTGTATTAGAAAAGTACTTAGAAGCAAAAAGTGGAAGACCACTACATGTAAATACATCAACACAGAAAAAGAAAAGCGCTTTTCTGTAATCACAAGGAGGCGACAAAATACAAAACAGAAACAAACTGCACTGATCCACTGATTGCAGATGACAAAATAGCAGAAATGATCAAAGAGACAAAAAACAACACGAAAACAGAATTACAAAACATACTAGAGAAGAAATGGAGATAAAAAAATCACTTTATGGCCTGCAAGGTTTGACAGAGAAGTGCGCCTAAGTAAAAGCCAGCGATGGCTCAAAAGCTCTGGACTTAAAAGAGAAACAGGACTGATTATCGCTGCACAGGACCAACACCTGACAACAAACAACTATAAAAGCAAAATAAGGAAAACAGGCACTAACACTAAATGCAGAATGTGCAGCCACTACAATAAGACAGGTGACTACATCATCTCTGACTGTCCATCACTGAATTGTTAGTTAACCCTGTAGTTGTTGGTCATTTTTTGCGAAGTGCTTTAAATCATCCATGTAAATGAGATGATTTATATTTTTATCAAACATTTTATAGCCGTATTGTACATCGTCGAGCAATGTCGAGAGAGGCATTAAGGCTAGACAAAAGAGGAGTGGTGATAGAGAGTCACCTTGGAAAATGTCACATAAAATTCTTATATCTCCAGGATTAAGAGATTCATTGTCACTGTTCAAAGTCATGATCTCATTCTTAGAGACAAGCAGTTTTGCAGAGTAGGTGCTATTTCATACATTTCCAGACATTTCTTAATCTAGCTATGCGTTTTTATAGTCTATCCAGGCTATCGACAAGTTTTTTTGTCGTTTGTGACAATCTTCCAAGATCATCTTATTGATGATTAGCTGATCTTTACAACTGTAGGACCCACGTTTACATCCTTTTTCTCACTAGGGAATATGCCACTTTCTATTAAAAAACTATAGGTATATTCAGACAAGACAAATATTAGTATTTTATACATTATTATTATTATTATTATTATTATTATTATTATTATTATTATTATTATTATTATTATTATCATCATCATCATCATCATCATCATCATTATCAAGGAAGCGACCTAGCGGCATCGTTAGCACGCCGGGCAAAAATGTTTAGCGTTATTTCGTCTGTCGTTACGTTCTGAGTTGAAATTCCGCCAAAGTTCATTTTGCCTTTCATCCTTTCGGGGTCGATAAATTAAGTACTAGTGAAACACTGGAGTCGATGTAATCGACTATCTCCCTCCCTCAAATTTCAGGCCTTGTACCCATCATTATTATTATTATTATTATTATTATTATTATTATTATTATTATTATTATTATTATTATTATTATTATTATTATTGTTGTTGTTGTGAGGATAACTTTCAGCTTATTTTGCTTGGTATAATAGAAAGTGTCAACTGTCCACAGCCAGCAGATTAAGGTGACGCTTCTTTACTGGTCATACTTCAAGAACCCTGCGAAGAATTCTTGCAGTTCCAAGCAATGCTGATTTTTGTAGATGTTCTACCTTTACAGTTGCACCAATCTCTTTGAGCCATGGTGCTAGTTGAGTGCTGATACTTCGAAGTGCGCCAATTACTATTGGTATCACGCCTACTTTTACTTATTGACCACAGCTTACGTATTTCCCATTTCAAATCGTCATAGTTGTTTATTTTTTCTTCTTGTTTTTCGTTGATCTTATTGTCATCGGGACATGCCATGTCGAGCGAGTATCATGCATGTTTTTTATTCACCACAATATCCGATTTCCGATGTCTGGTCAGGTGATCGCATTGAATCATTGCAGCCCATAAGATTTTGCAATTCTCATTCTAGGTGACTCCTTCTAGGGTTTTCTGATACCACGTCTTTGACCTTTATAGTCCGTGATTTCCACAGAGCTCCTAATGGATCATTCTTGCCACATTGTCATGTCGTCTTTTGTATTTGTGTCGTGCAAATTTCGGACATTCGCTAACAATGTGCCATACCGTTTCATCCCTCTCACCACACATTCTGCATTTGTCGTTGTTGGTAGTGTTGTCTATTCTGCACTTCACATAGTTGGTCCTTAACGCTAGTTCTTGTGTTGCACATATGAGTGCTTCTGCCTCTATCTTCAAGTCATTCCTCCTCAGTCATAACCACCGGTCATCTGTATCTTGTCTTCGCGTTCAGATCTCTTGCAAACTGACCGTACATGTTTTTCTCCTTCCATGCTGTTTTGTGTGTGTGTGTGTGTGTGTGTGTGTGTGTGTGGTGTGTGTGTGTGTGTGTGTGTGTGTGTGTGTTTACTTCTTTAAACTTTTCTTTCATTACACAATTCTCAGTTTTGATGACGCCGGCCTTCTTCGTATGTTTCAACAATGGCTCCACGGCATTATTATTATTATTATCATCATCATCATCATCATCATCATCATCATCATCATTATTGTTATTATTATTATTATTATTGTTATTATTATTATTCACTGCTGAGTATATAGGACATGTTTTCAAACGCTCCAGCTTGGTGCAGCTTAAAACATTTATTTACACCAGTTTGGTGTATTTTTTCATTATTTAGTTTGTTCCAAGTTGTCAACAGAAACACCAATAACCTGTCACTGGTTTTCTATGCTTGTTTGGCCCTCCAAATAATTTCGGTGGTCGTTTAATTTAATTTTACAAAATAAAACTCAACAAGATGGTAGAGCGCGCCTTGAAAGAGTCGAGAAAAAAGAAAACTGCCCCCCCCCCACGAATCTGGTGACTGCTGAAGATTTTCTTCTCACTTCCCTCCGTTACGAGCAACAATACAGGAGAAGGTGGGGAGGAAGCGAGAGTGGTATAGTACAAAGTCTACCTCGTAATAACAGCTGTGAAACATCGACAACAGCAATGGTAGCAGTGAAAGCAACAGCGGTAGCAGTGACAGCACCAGCAGCAGCACCAGCACTACTACTAGTAGTAGTCAGCACTACTACTACTTAGTAGTAGTAGTAGTAGTAGTAGTAGTAGTAGTAGTAGTAGTAGTAGTAGTAGTAGTAGTCGCAACAACAACAACGCGAAAGACAGCAATTGCGGCAGCAGCAGCGATGGCAGCATCAACAACAACAGAAGCAAAGGTATCAGCATTGTTGTTGACAGCATCAAAACGAACACTAATAACACGAAGAAGAACAACGACAACAACAACAGCAGCAGCAACAGCGGTGGCAGCAACAACAACAACATCAACACTTTCGGTACAGCAGCAGCAGCCAAAAGGAGGCTACACTTCAGCATGGAAGATGAAAAGTTGGCCCAAGCCTGGAAGCTCATCAAGCAAGACCAAACCTGGACCAACTTAACTGACCCGGCGGAGGCCATCGAAGCAATAGAGCGAAGAACGGTGCATTTTAGATACATCTCAGCAGAAACGAAGAAAGCGGCTTTTACTGCCCAAGTAGATATTGAAGCTGCGCAGAGATGCATCAGGAATGACACCAAGTACTTAGCGAGGGGCAAACAATACGGCACCATTTCGGTGCTGAAGTCAAACCATCCTACTTTCATGGGAAGTAAGTAAACCTTTCCTCTCTCTTTTTAGCTTGCCAACATGGCCATATTAAGAGTGATAAATTTAAATGTTCGAGGCCTGGATTCGCCTGGATGCAGGGTTGCCTGTGCAACGACTTCAGATCTTTAGAATTGGACGTAATTGCTGTCAGCGAGACCGGGATTTCCAGCACCCGAGCACTAGCCGCAATTTCCGACGACCACCAGATCTTTGCATCTGTTAGTCAGCCGAGAATGGGAAGGGGAATGGCAGTGATGTTTAGGTAAGAACTGCATCTCGAGGTAAGTTGATGGTCCTGGACGTGAGCAATAGCGAAAGTGGGACCTTTAGACTGGTGGCCGTCTACACCCCGAGCCAAAGGGGCGGATTTTGTTTTGGCGTCTGGAAACCTTTCTGGGTACGTCTCGTCCTTTATTGTTAGTGAAGAACTGAAATGGCATCTTAAATGCACGTTGAGATTATGTAGGAGTAGCTAATAGAAGTGGGATTGCAAAAGCTTCAAGTACCTGATCAGCCAGTTCCAACGTTGACAGGTATCGACGAGATTTCCCTAATGCACCAGTGTCGACCTGGGTCAACAGCATAGAGTCATCTAGATCGTATATACACAGGATTTTCTCTAGGAAAATATAGTAATAATGTAGGTTGTCCACACTTTAATACGGTCACCTATTCAGATCACAAGTTCGTAATCAGTACGGTCGACATAGATAAGAGGCGTAGGTTAGGACCCGGTCACTAGAAGCTGATCATGTTGTTTCCGGCACGTAAGGCTTACAGGGACAGGGTCAGTATAGTCAAACAAAAGTTGACAGGGGTGGAGTCGACAACGGGTGGTTGTGGGCTCTCAAATGAGAGATAAGAATAATTTCGGTAGGGTTTAACAGAGAAGTAGCGTTAGAAAAAATAGAAAGGAGGAGAAACTGATAGCTAAGACGAGACTATTTGTTGTAGGTTGCAACCGACATGCTAGCAGCAAGAATGGCATTAGACCAGTTCTTCAATGCGAAACATGAAGGTTGCATTCTCGGGGCTAAGGTTGGTGCGCTAAGAAACGAGGGGATCAAAGCTGTTCGAAGGGCCGTGGCGGAGGTGCAGCGTGGTAACAAAACCACAATTTGGTCTTTGGCAGACCGAGACGGACACTAGCTGAGCGATTACAGGCAGATGTGTGAGGCCCTTCGCCAGCACTTTGATAGGTTATTCGGTGAGAGTGGCGGGTCTGAGACGGTAGCGGACTTCAGTCCCTATCTTGACGGTTTGCCGCGCCTCTCGACGGTCGACGCTGAGCGCTGCGAAAAGCAAATAACTTCAGCCGAAATTCAGGATGCCATTGTCGGCTGCACGAGGCGCAAATCACCCGATTTGGATGGTCTACCCTACGAGCTTTACGTAAATATGCCAGATTTATTCTCTGATCTCGAAGCGCTCTACTGCAACTGACAGCAGAACGTCAGTATTCCCAGTTCAGTGAACCGGAGCGTAGTGACGCTGATAAGGAAAGACGAAAACAAGAGGGACATATTAGATAACTTCAGGCCCATTACTCTGCTCAACACAGAGTTTAAGATTTTGGCTAAGGTGTTAGTGAAGAGGTTGGGGCATGTCGTCGAGGATTTGAACAGATAGCCAGTCGTTTCTCCACACGTGAAACATGAGGCCTTTTGCCATCAGTTATGATATGATTCACCGTTCCGTTGTCACTGAAATGTCTCTGAAAGGTCAATGAAGCTGTCACTGAAAGGTCGGCGGATGTGGCGAATGCGTACATTGCATCCGTCATCTACCACCTGACCGTCGTGCCTTGCCCCGATTGCCAAGTTGGAATGCCTTCTCTTCAAATTCTTGTGGAGGGGACACAAATTTTCACTAAGACAAAAAATTTTTTTCGTCTTAGTGAAAATTTTGTGGGTGTTAATATAGAAATTGACCATAATGTTATTTAGCCTCAAATAAACCCTGATACAGCAAACGTATCGTCAAAGATATTCCAGCCTTCAGCAAACCGTCTTTTTAGGGATAATGTAAGACATTACATACAATGGGCATGTGATTTAGGTAGGGGGAATACTTTGGCTACTATTTTTAGCGTGTCGAGCGACCAAGTAGAGGCTCTTTCATTGGTTCGATTGCGTGATGAGATTTTTTTACACATATTTGTAATATGTATATATATCATCAGCAGAAGTTAGAGAGTAAGTCAAAAGCTGAGAGTTTTGTGTATTGGCACTTACCAAACACGAATGAATTTATTCATTGTCACTCTGTAACTTCTGACGAAATAACTTCTAAAAAAAAACAAAATTTTGTCAGAAACGTTAGGATTAAACCCTATTCTATGTGACACATTCTACCAGTACCGGAAGTTTGAAAGTGTTAAGTTAAAAAAAAAATTAAATAATCTGTACGTCTAATTGAATAGATTCAAAATGGATGAAAGGCAAAGTCGACCTCAGTGGAATGTGAACTCAGAACGTAAAGACAGACGAAATACCGCTTCTAAAATACAAAATTTTGTCAAAAACGTTAAGAATAAACCCTGTTCTATGTGACGCATTCTACCAGTATCGGAAGTTTGAAAGTGTTTAGTTTAAAAAAATTAATTAAATAATCTGTACGTCAAAGTCGACCTCGGCGAAATTTGAACTCAAAAATGTAAAGACAGGCGAAATACCATTAAGCATTTCACCCACAACGCTAATGTTTCTTCCAGCTCACCGCCTCGGAAAACAGATGTTCATTTTAGAAATATATTCTTTATTCATATTTTTTAAGCGTTACTCCCTTACTTTCTTACTTACTGACATGAAATTTCGTAACATTTTACCTTATAACTCTTTTTCTACTAATTTTTGTTCAATGAGACTAGAATTCCTCATGCAGTTTTCTATCATTTAAGCCTAAGAAAGGTAAACTTTTAATTTAAAATTAAAAAATTCATATTAATTGAAGATTAATATCTGCCCTACTGCCCCCCTCCCTTGAGGTCGCAGATATTTTGATGTGACTTTTTTTTCTACTAAACCATATCTCAAACTATTTATGCTTAAGTGTAGCTGAGGAAGTGTCCTCTTTAAAACTATTAACAGTTTGCAATTTAGTTGAGAACTGAATTAGTGGTGAACTTGGAAGCTGCTGCGATTGACGAAATGGTGGACTTAAGAATATATTCAACCACTACCGTGGTTGAATGATAGAATGCACGCATCCATTTCTAAGTAAGTTTGTTCTTAATATTAATAATGATGCGCACTCTTAACCTTTCTGTCTCCCTCCCTTTCGCAGCCTTCATTATTTCTGGTTTCCTTTTCTTCTACCCCTCTCTCTCATTTTTCATTCTTTCTGGTTTTCTCTACAATCATTCCCTTTCTCTTACTCTCCTCCCCCTCTGTCCCGTCGCTGATCAGCGACGAGAAAACTACTGTCTTTCTGACCTAGCTTCCTTCGAGTGCAAACGGCTTTTCTGTGCCTCCTTGGCCGTTCTCAAAAAAAAAAGCGTTCGTAATATTTTCTCTCGTTTGGCTTAACAGCCCTCCTTGTCTGTGTTACTGTTATTCTCCTTGTCCTGTCTTTTACTGCTTATATTTTGTACTGTCTTTACTGTCCTGTTTTTGTTACCATTTTTACCCCTCCGCAAAAAAATCTCAAACTTTATTTAATTTGCTTTTTGCGGGAAGGAATGTTTCACCGAAGTCGTGTCTCGCCTTTACCTTCGAAAAGCGGAGTAGATGAAACAGAGGCGACTGAAGAAGGGGAATTTTCCTTGTGTTCTATGTCCTGTACTCTGTTTTTTCGTTGTTTAAGAAAAATGTCCATTTCCTTTGTTTTGTGTTTATGTTTTCGTTTCTCATTGTGTTCGACGTTTTTTTTTTTGGTGCCCTGTACCCATATATGCACGTATATATATATATGTAGATGTAGGTACATACATATATGTATGTATATATGCATATGTTTTATTTATTAATTTGTTATTATACGACAGAACGCACGCATCCATTTCTAAGTAAGTTTGTTCTTAATATATATATATATATATATATATATATATATATATATAATATATATATATATATATATATATATATATATATATATATATATAAGGATTGTTAGTACAAATTATCTACAACTGAAATTAAGTCTTTAAGAATCTGAACCGAAACATCTGTCATTTTGTGTTTTACTTCGCAGATATTCAAAGAAATAAAAAAAAGTTTGTGTGCATGTGTATGTGTGCGCGTGTGTGTTCGTGCACATACACCTAAACATATATATGGTTATATAGGATTTGGTAAATGTCATAAAAAGAGAGAGAGAGATGAATGTATATTTGGCAGACAATTAGTTTGAATCAACGTTTCAGTTGTTAAAGACTGCCTTATACTAATTTATCTGACTTCTGAATGGCCATCTTCTTTGGGCAGGATATGCTGCAGCAAAAAAAGACAATGAAAGTTCGTAGCAGCTAACATGGAGTGAATACTGAAATGCACTTGATAGATCTTCTTTGTTGTTAATTTTGTTTTTGATATCGTAAACATTGGACCGGTTTGGTCAGCGACATTGGTCTTCTCGGACAAAAATGGCCAACGATTCTCAATAACAACAATAACGAACTGATAAATACAATGGCTTAGAACTGGAAACCGACTGTAACTAATTACAAGGCTGCGTCTTATTCCAAGCTTTTTAGGGTAAGAGTGACTATCGTTCTAATCGGTTCTCACCAATAATAAGATGTTACTAATATGTATAGTATAAATGTATAACATTTATAATGCTTATATACAAACGTGGAATGACACAAGTTGTAATATTTTGCCTCAGAAAGACTGCTCAAAGAAATTAAAAAAATACAGAGCTTGCTCAAATGGTTGGCGGATCATTAGATACTGACTATTCCGCCTAATTTGGTCTCCTTAGAGAAACTATACACACACACACGCGCGCGCACACACCACTTCCAACGTCATTGTTCAGGCCCAACGCACTCCTACCACTTCCTAAGATTCATAAATCCAACAACTGTGGCCACCCCATTGTCTCTGCTTTCAATTACCCATACAGAATTATTCTACCAATCACTCGAACTCGTCGTTGCACCCCTAGTGGCTTCCATTCCAGATTCACAACACCATCCAAGCCCTTCATCGTCAATTCCTTTTTACTTCTCTCCTGGATATTCCCGACTCTTGTTCAACCTAGTTATCGAATCCCTTTACACTGTCACCTTCATAATGAAGGCCTCCTCGATCTCAAATATTTTCTAGACCTACGTACCCATCCACAGCCTAGCACTCCTACCCTCCCCTGGTTGGCTGAACATGTTCTCAAACTGGTTTTCGTTCGCCGGATAGTTCAATCAACAGGTCTCGTGAGGGGCTATAGGAACGAAATTGGACTTCAACTACGCGAACCTGTCCATTAGCTACGTTGAAATCCGAATATTCTCACAGTCACTGGTCTCGCTCTTACGTTATACAGTCATTACGTCAACCATTATATTTGCACAACCTCACTCAACTGCAAACATCTTAACTTCTTCCCTGTCATCCAGTCCTTTCGCTCTGTCCTTGAATTATCCTGCTCTGTCTCCTATACCACCGTTAACTTCTTTGCTATTTCCATTTCCATTAACCACCCCTCCCTTACCACTTCTATCTACTACAAGCTTCGGACTCCCACTCCTACCGCAACTTTATTTCCTCCCACTCCATCCACACAAAACTGACTATCTCCCACTCTCGATGCTTCTGTTGCTGACGACACAGTGGTGTCGACCATGACTTCGTGTCACAGTCCAACGCCTGACACGTCACTTCACCCACCGGTGTTACCCTCACAGTAATCTAAGTTACTCTCACCCGCGATCTATCTATTGACCGTAAACCAACACTTTCTCCGTGCTTGTCTCACCATTACTATCTCTTTACACTATCCCCTCCAACGCACTAATTTACGCGCTCTTAGCACACTTCAATCCAAACCTGCCACTTCCTACATCTTCACCAATCCAACCCTTTTATTCTCACACATTAACATCCATGCTTAAGTTACAGTCCCACATGTTACCCATAGGCACACATATAGTAACAAGAATATAACACCAACACTTCCAGCCCCAACAAATACTTATGTCAACTTTATTTTCACCTAACACGCCTATCCAGTATGACGTACAAAACAGCCTCACACACAAACAGTAATCAAGCACACACACACACACAAACACATACACACACACACACACACACACAGTATACATGCACACAGTAGCTTCATACACACGCATGCATGGTAAGCTCACAGTTATTCCACTTGTTGCTCACACCTAAAACGATCACTCTATCACTTATCCTAACATACAAACTTCCCTAAATGCTGTATTACATTTAATCCGGTCCCTTACTGACCTGGCCATCTGCAGCAATTTTGGGTCTTGAAAACATAATCACGAGATAATTTTTAAAAACTGTCCTAATGACTAATATTGCTGATAAAGATTAAAACTGTTCCTTTTACAATGAATCATCCGTTTATCTTCATCTATATTTCTAATCCTTTCTCAAACAGTTGTGATAATTTAGATGAAGGTTTAAGTCTTTGTTTTTGCAGTAATAAAAATGGCGGTTACGAACCTCGTAAGAAAACTTTATAAGCTTCTAGTGATGTCATCATTCTAGTGGATCTCAATCATTAATTTGTTATTGGTAGTGCATAATATTTATGTAAGCTACATGTTAAGATGAAAATGACCACATTAATATTTTTATAAGTTTCCATATATTTTATTACCCAGAACATTTGCATTTACATATGTACAGCAATTATTTCGATACAACATCAAATAGTGAATGTCATAGTTACAAGTTTTCATTGCATAAAATATTTTAGTTATTTATATGAAAATCATTCATGGTTATTAAAGACAGCATAAGTAGAAAGAAGCTGAATACATTGTCATAGAACCGACCAAGAGTTGGTAGTACACAATATTAGGTAGGGTGAGTGTTAAAGTGAGAATATTTATATGTTTCCATATGTTTTATCAACTGGAAAATTTGTGTTTACATTTGTACAATTATTTGTACATAAATAGCACATACGAGATAGTGAATAAGATAGTTAAGTCTTCATTTCATGAAATATTTGTTATATGTATATATATGTACCCACACACACACACACACACACACACATATATATATATATATATATATATATAATATAATATATATATATATATATATATATATATATATATATATATATATAAAGGAATACAAAAATAGGACAAGATTGCAAAACATCAAGACAGTTAGATGATACAAAAAAGGACAAGAAAAAACAAGGACGGAAAAATTCGGAGTTTTCTTTCCTCAGTCGAGTTCCAGATTATCTTTGCAATTTCGGCTGATTATACTCGAGATTGCCCCAATCTGGCCAGTCCCAAAGAAAAACCAAGCTAAGAGCTCTAGATTCCTTGGAAGAAAGCAGCTAATGTATACGAAAACAAGGACGAAAAATAAAACCGAGAAATAGTACACAACAGGACATTAACAACAGGTGTCTTTCAACTAAGGACGAATTAAATTAAGCTGGCGTGTGTGGAAGTGAAGCCTGGCGACAGGGACATAAGAGATGACAGGCTTGGCCGAACACCGGTCACGTGGAGAGATAGGAGAGAGGTAGAGGCAGAGGGATAGAAAAATGTGAAGGGACGAGAAAAAAAGAAAAGGGACAGAGTGAAGTGAAAGAGGGGGGAATGTGAGAATGAAGAGAAGGCTAGGAAATGTAAGAGAGGGGGATCGAAAGAAAGAAGAGTGGAAAGAACGAAGTAAATGTGAAGGGGCTGATAGAAAGAATGAGAGTCGTACAAAATTTATATATATATATATATATACATATATGTACTTACATATAAGAGACCAAAGTGTACGTACGCCGCCATATGTATATAAAAAGGAATGCAAAAAATGGGACAAGTACGCAAAATATCCAGACAGATGAAACAAAAAAGAGACAAGAAAAAACAAGGACGGGTCATTCGGAGTTTTCTTTCTTCAGTCGAGTTCCAGATTATCTTTGCAATTTCGGCTGGTTATGCTCGAGATTGCTCCAATCTGGCCAGCCCCAAGGAAAAAGTAAGCCAAGAGCAGTAGATTTCTTGGAAGAAAACAGCGAATGTATACGAAAACAAGGACGGAAAAAACCCCCAGAGAAATGTACATAAACACAAATGCAAATAACAGGGCATTAACAACAGGTGTCATATATATGTATGTATATATGAAAATTGTTCAGGGACAGAGTTAAGTAGAAAAAGGGAAAATACCTTCTTACATTACTGACTAACAGAGTTCTGTGTAGCACCTGAAGTTGTTCTGTTCAGAAGTTCAATATCCCATCGTTTATAACGTTCAGTCAAAACTTCTAAAACCTTCGGCAGAACTATTTCATGGGAAAATTCACAAAACTCACTTTCAAGTCTACTGTTCATTTGGTTACACACCAAATGATCTGATTGCTCAAATTATGTTCTTGAAGGCACTAACGCTTTTTATGGCAATATAGTTAATTTCTTGTAGCAAGTCTTGCCTTTTTATAGCATTATAGCTATCCCTCGTTTATCGCGGTAGATTGGTTCCGAGACCGGACGCAATAACTGAATTTCCGCGAGTTAGGGACACCATATTTACAGTATTTATTTAACGTGTATTTGAACTTTTAAAACCCTCCCTGTACTGTTAACAACGCACCCATTACAGTAGTCTATTAATAACAAGGACAACACTTTAGATTTAAAAAAATAAAGATTGTTACTGTACTCAACACGAAAGAAGTTGAAGTAAAATTTGAATGATAATGGTGATGAATTTGCTGCGCAGTAGAAATGATGATGATGAAGCTGACGGCGGTGCCCTTTCCTGGGACACCTCTTCCACTTCTTCCGAAGGTGCAACCGTAGTAGTAGCAGCAGGAACTGGCTCCTTTTTACGAGGCTGCAAAAACGTGATAGGAAGTTGCTGCCACTGCTTCTTTTTCCATTCAAAGAGCATCTTGTAGGGATTCATGACTTCGTCGACCTTGTTGCAAAATTGCACAGAACGAACCATATCATCGTCCCATTCCTGTGACCCCTCTTTCAATTCTTTAGCCAGGTTGCAGCGCTTGGTCAGCCGTTCCAAAGTCAAGCCAGTTTGGTCGACAGCTATTTCCGTTTCTTGCTGCGTTTCTTCTTCTTCTTCTTCTTCTTCTTCTTCTTCTTCTTCTTCTTCTTCTTCTTCTTCTTTTCTTCTTCTTCTTCTTTTCTTCTTCTTCTTCTTTTCTTCTTCTTCTTCTCTTCTTCTTCTTCTTCTTCTTCTTCTTCTTTCTTCTTCTTCTTCTTCTTCTTTTCTTCTTCTTCTTCTTCTTCTTCTTCTTCTTTTCTTCTTCTTCTTCTTCTTCTTCTTCTTCTTCTTCTTCTTCGCTTTTAAAAATCCGCGATGTTGTGAATCTGCGATAGTTGAACTGCGAAGTAGCAAGGGACCACTGTATAGCTGGGTTGTAGTTCTAAATTGGGAATCTGAGTAAGATGGTTTGAGACTCAGCAGAAGCCTTGCTGCAAAGTCTCACCCTCTGTAATATGTCAAGTCAACCTTAAGTGAACAAATTCATTCAAACCTAATATCTAGTTTCCAACTTAGCTAAGCTGAAAGAAAAAAAAAGAAACTAAGTAAATGTCTTGTACAAGGACATAATACTTAACAGACATTTGGATAAGAATTCATGGGATGGTGCCTCTAATTGAAACAATCTTTAGAATTCTTTGTCTGTCTCTTTCTCTGTTTGTTTGTCTGTCTGTCTCTCTTTTCTCTCTCTCTCTCTCACTCCTTGTATCTCTCTATCTGTTACTCTCTCTGTCAGCTTCTTTCTTTATCTGTCTGTCTCTGTCTTTGTTTCTCTCTTTCTTTCTTTCTCTCTCACTTTATGCCTCTCTCTCTCTTTCTTTCTTTCTTTCTCACTATATGCCCCTCTCTCTCTCTTTTACTCACCCCTTTCTCACTTCCACCCCTCTTTCACTCCCCCATTTCCCAATGATATATCTACCTTTACTTTATCAATTATATGATGAAGAGTAGGTACAACATGGCCTACTTACTTTGCAAACACAAAGTCCTGGGTTTGATCCCACTACATGTAATTTTAGATAAATACCATTTTCTATTGCCTCTTGTCAACTCATCCTTGTGAGTGAAGTTGGGTTGATGGAAACTGCATAGTAGCCCATCAGACAGATTGTACCTGCAATTCAAATGGAACAGCCTTACCACTGGCTGTGTCACTCTGATTCTGCCTGAGAATTATATTATGGGTACACCTATCTGTGGAATGTTCAACCACTTACACATAATTCAGGAGCAGCTAACTCTGATCAAACAACAATAGCCTCAGTGTTCAAATGAAAGAGACTAATGGCTAATGTGCCAAAGTATTCTGCCACTGAAATTAATCAGAGAACCAGTTTCAATTCCTAGTTAACAGACATAGGCGTAGGAGTGGCTGTGTGGTAAGTAGCTTGCTTACCAACCACATGGTTCCAGGTTCAGTCCCACTGCGTGACACTTTGGGCAAGTGTCTTCTACTGTAGCCTCGGGTCGACCAAAGCCTTGTGAGTGGATTTGGTAGACGGAAACTGAAGGAAGCCCGTCGTATATATGTGTACATATATATATATGTGTGTGTGTGTGTGTGTTTGTGTGTCTGTTTGTCCTCCCAACATCGCTTGACAACCGATGCTGGTGTGTTCATGTCCCCGTAACTTAGCGGTTCGGCAAAACAGACCGATAGAATAAGTACTAGGCTTACAAAGAATAAGTCCTGGGGTTGATTTGCTCGAATAAAGGCGGTGCTCCAGCATGGCCGCAGTCAAATGACTGAAACAAGTAAAAGAGTAAAAGAGTAAAAGAGACATGTCAACAATATGGCTGTAGGGAAAATATCTAGATATCTAGAGAATGTGTCTGCATACTCAATACACATATATAGCAGGGCCTATAAAGTCAATTGTTTAAAAAAAAAACTCAATTAACCAAGATTATTCATGCAATTATTAGATAAAATACTCCTGTTGAGGTGTTTAAAATCTTAAAACTGAAAAAGCCTAAAGTGATAATTCCCATTAACCAATTGAAATCTTTTTTGAAAATCGAAGATGATATAGATGAAAGCAGATTTAAAGTCTTTCACCATATGGCTCATAAGAGTGAGCTTTTGCTTGCTAATTGCAAAGATAATCTCAGTTAATCAAGTTTTTCAACTCAATGTACTTAAATAAAATATATATTCTTTACTTTTAGGATAAAACTATTAGAAGAGCATGGAAGCCACACAAGATCTTGTCTTTCTTTATTCTTTAGTCTCTAATTTGCTTTAATCCTCATGACTAAAGCATACTCTGCATTCAGATTAGATTAGATTAAAAAACAAGACAACAAAAAACAACAAACAAAAAACTGAGATGACAATGACGGGAATAGACTTTGAAATTTGTGATGTGATATTTAGCTGTTTCTCTGTCATAAACATATATGTATCGTCATTGTTGTCATCATCATCATCATCATTTTACACTCACTTTTCCATGCTTGCATTGGTCAGATAAAATTTGTTGAAGCAGATTTTTTTTTTTACAGCTGGATGCCCTTCCTGTCACCAACTTTTACCAGTTTCCAACCAAAGTGATATTTCCCCATGGAAGGCTGGAAACAAATAACATCACTGGCATAATGGGAGTTCTCATTTACAAGACAAGTGTACACACAGACACACACATGTGTGTCTGTGTGTGTGTGTGTATTTCACTTAGGCATTGTAAGACTAATAACCTAGTGTAGAACTCATATACGTATTCTTCAGAACAACATATTAGTCAATTACAGAGCAGTAATAAGAAAATAAAATGACAAAGAAATAAACGATTATCTTATGACCTTCATATATAAATAAACTGTATTTTGTATTCAGGGCTCCAATCAGGCTATAAATAAAAAAATATAAATGTGCCCTTTTAAAGCCTAGCCAGGCTCATGGGCCCGGTTTCCTGGTTTCAATGGCGTATGTCTTCCCCAGCTGGATGGGACACCAGTTCATTGCAGCATTACTCATTTTTGCCAGCTGAGTGGACTGGAGCAACGTGAAATGAAGTGTTTTGCTCAAGAACACAATGCGTCAGTTGGTCCAGGAATCGAAACCACAATCTAATGATCATGATGCTGACACCCTAACCACTAAGCCACATGCCTACACAATCAGGCTATAAGGAGTTATTTAAGCACTCAACTATGAGTCTACTGCATCCTGTAGCAGAAACAGCTGTAAGCTAATGAAGTTCATAAGATAATTTGTTTCTTTCTGTGTCATCTCATTTTCTCATATGTGTGTGTGTACATACATATATACGATGTGCTGTTTCAGTTTCTTTGTTCTAAATCTACACACAGTGAGACATAACCTGAGACCACATGGTTATTAAATCCATTATAATTCCATGTTTCAAAACAATTTAAATGGTGGAGTTGTTCTTGTGTGACAAACAACTTGATTTGAGACTCTGTTAATACTGAAGTAAAATACACCACAGACGACATCCATGTTCAGGGCTGGCCTAGGGCTGTGTAAGCCATGTTGCTACCTCTTACTTTTTATTTGTTTCAGTCATTAAACTGCAGGTATGTAATATAGGGGCTTTAGTTGAATGAATCAAATGAATGAATAAAATCATTCTCAGTACTTATCTTTTATGGCTGGTACTTATCCTATCATCTTTTGGGTGGTTTTTTTTTTACCAGACTGCTAAGCTTTGTGGACATAAACAACCCTATATTACATGTCTGCAGTTTAATGACTGAAAAAAATAAAAAGTAAAAGGGAGCACACACACACACACACACACACACACACACACACACACACACACACACACACACACACACACACACACACACACACATATACACACACACATACACACATACATTTACATGCATGGCTGGGCACCTTGAACAAATGTTTAGAGGACACTATGGCTCAGAGCCCAACTGTGTCTTTGTGAGGAGATTTGATAAGCACAAACTGAAAGAAGCCCACTATATACACGCATGTATGTAGATAGATACGTGTGTAAATATATATGTTAATATATGTATATTTTTAAAAAAAGGATTGAATGTAGATTCGTCCTTTAATTAGTGTAGTTTCCAAAAGATTTCCAATGTTGATTCTTCATACTTTACTTTGAATTTACCAATGTTAATTACAGCAGTTGTAAGTGAGTGTCACTGTTATGAAAGAGTTGTTCTTTCTTTCCAATCTTCCACAAAATCATGTGTGAGCAAGGTTATATATGTATATTAAGTATATGATTTAAGTTATAGGACAAATGCAATCATATTTTTTGTAAATGGAGGAGATTAGATATGAATATGGAATAAATTATCTTTTATTCATTTCGCTATATGATTGTTTCATGCAGAAAAACAATAAATTCATTATCAGAATCTGAGTTGTCAAAAGAGTACTCATCAGTAGCACAATAAGAAAAAAATAATAAGTTGTGGTTTAAATAGACATGACTCCAAGAACAATTACACATTACAAAATTTAGTAAGAACACCATACCCATGTAATTCTTAAGTCTCCCTTTTTTCTTTATTTAGTTTTTATTATTTTTTTCTTATTGTGCTACTGATGAGAACTCTTTGACAACTCAGATTCTTAAAATGAATTTATTGTCTTTCTGTGCGAAACGATCGTATAGTGAAATGAATAAAAAATAGTTTATTCCATATTAACATCTAATCTCCTCCATTTACGAAAAATATGATTGAATTTATCAAACTTTGTCCTATACATACATATACATACATACATATATATATATATATATAGATATATATATATATATTATATATATATATATATGCATATATATATATATATACATATACATACATACATATATATATATGCATATATATACATATATATATGCATATATATATATATATGTATACATACATAAATATATATATAATATAAATATATAATATATAAATTAGAGAAAAAAAACACTATTATGCAATTAGTGGGTTTTTCTCTAATTTATATATTATATATTTATATTGTGAAATTTGATTTAATACTAAATTGAATTTTTCCCTGTAAGTTTGGAGTTATACTCCCTAATATTATTATTATTATATAAATATATATATATATGTATGTATGTATATATGTATACATATACATATATAAATATATATACATACATACATACGTATATATGTGTGTGTGTTTGTGTGTGTATAAATATACATTTATATACATATATATACATATGTGTAAACATAAACAATAAAAGTCAGGAGGGACAAGAGATGAATATATATTTATTTACTCACATGACAACCATATGATTATAACTGTTTCACAACCTTCTTCATGTAGTATTAATTTCAGTGTGGAAGAAATTATGCTTACATGTTGGCATTGATATGTATGCTCCACATTATACAATACAGTGTATATTCACAAATCAGTAGAAATATAGAAAGCTAGCTCATGAGATCACCAGAACATTATGGTTTCACCAACAATCAATTCAATGTGTATGTGAGTGTGTTTGTATGCTTGTTTGTTTTACTGTCTCCTTGCCTTGACATTAGACAGCAGTTGTAAGCTAGTGTCACTGTCATGCAAGAGTTTTCCAATCTTCCACATAATCATGTGTGAGCATGGTGAAATATTACCTTACTTGGAAACCAATGAAGGTTAGCTATGGGAATGACATCTAGCCATACATTTTTCTGATCTGTGCCTGCACGAAATAGCAAATGCGTCATTTATATATATATCATCATCATCATCATCATCATCGTTTAACATCTGCTTTCCATGCTGGCATGGGTTGGACGGTTTGACTGAGGACTGGTGAGCCACAGGCTGCACCAAGCTCAATCTGGTCTGGTAAAGTTTCTATAGCTGGATGCCCTTCCTAATGCCAATCACTGTGAGAGTGTAGTGGGTGCTTTTTATATCCCACGAGGGCCAGTCAGGCGGTTCTGGCAATGACCACGCTCATGCTCAAAAGGTGCTTTTACGTGCTACCTGCATGGGAGCCAGGCTGGTAGCAGTTGCAACGACCACACTCGAATGTTGCTTTTCACATGCCACCGGCACATGTGCCGGTAAGGCAACGCTGGCAATGATCATGCTCAAATGGTGCTTTTCACATGTCACCAACATGGGAGCCATATATATATATATATATACATGGACAATATGGGATTGTCATGGTTG
>NC_043001.1:72692327-72817327 GCF_006345805.1 Octopus sinensis
TGTGTATGAACGGCAATGCTACATGGCAGTGAGATGTGGACTCTGTATGCAGAAAACGTGCAAAGTCTGGAAGAGGAATGAAATTAGTATGCTCTGCTGGATGTGCAATGTCAGTGTACATGTTTGACAGAGCACTAGGGTATTGAGAGAAAAGTTAAGCATAAGAGGAATTAGGTGCAATTTACAAGAGAGAAGAGTGTACTGATATGATTATGAGATGTGTATGGATGTGGACAGTTGCATAAACAAGTGCTGATCACTTAACGTGGATGGAACTCATGGAAGAGAGAGGCTCAAGAAGACATGGGACAAAATACTGAAGGCCAATCTCAAGATACTGAGCTTTATGAAGAAAATGACAAAGGACCAAAATCTCTGGTGCCTTACTGTACTCAAGAAGCTCTGTCCACCACGGCAGAATTGATATCCTAAACCACCTAGGTTAATGCTTGTCTAAGAGGGGCTCTGCCCCATGCCCACCTACATCTTCTCTGTCCCATCAACCATTTTCTCCTACCTTTCATTTCCTATAAATCATCACTTCTCTAACCCCTGAGAACAGAATAGATTCATACTACATTACCTGCTTTCCTAATTACTTTCTTCATCCCAAACCACTTCCATTTCCCATTATCTACCCCCATCTACTGTCTCCACCAATCACCTCCTTTCTGTGCCATCTCTCTCCTGTGTTGTTCTCCATTATTAACCCCTCACTAATTTGCTATAACCCTCAATGCCATCACATACCTATTACAACCCCTGCCCCTGACTCAGTCACCTCTAACCTATCCATCCATCCAGTCTAAACCTTTGTATCACCCCACTTATTCTTACCACCCCAATATCCCTCAAGGGCATGTCCTGACATATCCTCACCACCATTTCTCTCACTTTTTTCTCTCTTATTGATTCACCTACTCTCTTTTTCTTACTCTCTAACTCACTCTGTTCTTTTTCAACTGGAATATTAATGTATCCACTCTACAGCAAGACATCTGTCCCTGTTCCTCTATACCTTTAATCTCTCATCAACTGGCACAAAGCTACTACTACCCTCACTAATACTCCCTCCTTCCAGCTGAGGGGGTTTTTGTCTCGCAAATTACTCAGTGACTCTGTTGGTGCTGCTGCTGCATGAAAAGACCACTGCCAGTGCCATGTAAAAAACACTGGTGCTGGTTTCACATAAAAAACACTGGTGCTGGGACTATATATAAAACGCCAGTACTGGTGCAACATTAAAAGCACCCAGTACACTCTGTAAAGTGGTAGGCATTAGAAAGGGCATACAGCCATAGAAACCATACCCAAACAGACAATGGAACTACGTGTAGCTCTAGCCTTATCAAATCCTGTCAAACCCATACCAGTATGGAAAATAGATGTTAAATGATAATGATGGTGATGATGCTATATATATATATATATATATATATATTAAAGCAGAAAAGAAAAGCCAAACAGTTTGGCAAGACTTGACAAGGACATTTAATTTAGTCTCATAATAAAAAGTATTTGTCCAACTTTGGAAATGCTTGCATCCATTTTCTCTTGCCATGGATTACTATCAAACCAACCTTTCTGTCTATGAATTTATTTAAAGAATATCCATTTTAATTGGATTTAATTGGATTTCTCCTCCCTTTCTAGACATAATGGACCACAATAATTATTATCTCCCACCATTACATATGTTACCACATATTTGTCTGCCATTACATATGTTTAACTTATCTCTCTCCAATAATTGAATACTCAGCCTATGGAATCCTCACTTGGCACAAGTTCCAATAGCTAAAAACAATGTTCCAGTTCTAGAAACAGCTGTTAGAAACTATCTAAACCTTTTATTATATAGCTAAATTAAATCTCCTTGTCAAGTCTTGCCAAATTGTTTGTCTTTTCTTTTCTACTTTAATATTACCTACTGGCTAAAGGGGAAGCCACTTCTAGCTGCTCTAGAAAGGCAATCACAAAATTACATCTTCAACTGTAGTTCAAACCAGAATTTTAGTGGCATATAAAATAAAGACTATTCGCCAACATAATGTGGCTGTCCTGGATGGGATGATTGTTACTGCTGTTTAGCCCCAGGAAACATTGTTTCCAGCTGGCTATATGACACAATATCTGTGTCCTTATATTTTCGAACAGAGAACCCAGCAGCCCCATCTAGCACAAAGCAACATCTGGTTTCTGGGTTATTGTTCTTTCTAAATCTCTCAAAGAGAAATAATCAGTAACAGAAAACATCCCATACAGGACAGCTACATTATGTTGGCAAGTAGTCTTTACTTTAAAGAACTGTTACTTAATATCTCTCTTTGAGGGATTTAGAAATAATAATGTTTTTATTTATTAGATCAGTGATTGTGTGTCACTTTGAAAATTATATATTTTTGAACAGGAATTCAGCAACACCACCTAGCCAAGCAGCTACTCTGTGCTGACAAAGAACAATAACCCAAAAACAGATATTGCTTTGTGCTGGATGGTGGTGCTGAGCTCTCTGTTTGAAAATATAAGGACATAGATATTGTGTTGTATAGCCAGCTGGAAACAATGTTTCCTGGGGCTAAACAACAGTAACAATCGTCCCATCCAGGACAGCCACATTATGTTGGCAAATAGTCTTTACTTTAATGAACTGTTACTGAATATCTCTATTTGAGAGATTTAAAAATAATAATGTTTATATATATATATATATATATATATATATATATATTATATATATATATATATATATATATAATATATAATCCTAAATAATACCAGCCTACCAACAAACTAAAACTTACCACCTACTTACATTCATTTGGGAACTCTTAAAAACTCATTACTTAAAAGCTGACATACCTTGTAAATATACCTAACTAGAATGGTTTAAATACAGGACTGAACTCAGAGAATTTACCTTCATATTCTCAAAAGAAAAGGTTAAATATCCCATTCATATCCAAATAGAACCAAGAACAACTAAACTGACTAACAACTTGACTACATTCTTTTGTAAACTACTATGACCTGACGATGATACACCTACATATACACTCATGATTACAAAGTTCTATAATGAATAAATTCTAGCACATAACCAAATTTAATCAATAAAAAATTTCCATAACACCTTGCCATCACACCTGCCATACAACCTAATTATTATTCAATGGAGCTCAGCTTAAGCTAGAAAATTTTAACTATATGAAACCAAGATGATCTCAAATGCACCACAGTCTACTGATGGCTTAACTGGCTGAAACTTTACAGTCACATACAGGTAGGTACCTCAGTTAGTGTTGGCATATATAAATACTATTTTAATTACTGGTATGTATGGGAGATAATTTGAGAAATGCTTTCACCTTTTTCTTACCTCATCAGCTTTCACTCTACTTACCCATGTAGTAATGAGAGCAAATCTTTCAGTAAAGATACAATATTGTACATTGTCTCTTGTTGGAAATAAAAAATCATGTTAGTCTAATGATTTATTCTGAATAAAGCAGTGATAGTAACTTACCATGTGTACAGAGAACAGTGAGAATTTGAACAATGATTGCATATTCATTTTTAACATGTTCCAGAAGATTTGAATGTGAAATTGCTATCATATTTCATCATTGGAGAAATATCTTGTCTTTTCAGGTGATGTGTATTGGCATACTCATTGACATAAGGGGTGTTTGAGACACAAGGGTCTCTTCAGTCAAACATACTCCCTTGGGTGAATGTGTTGACAACATACATCATCTGAAAAAAGGTGTTTTCTGAAGACAAAATACAACAGTGATTAACATATTCCTGTCCAAATCTGCCAAAATGTATTAAGAATGAAAGCAGAGTGAGTTTCCAGGGAACTAGAGGTGGCAGTAAGTGGGTAGAATGAACAGAGTTGTCTTCTTCATAATGAAGGTAAAGGACATTTTAAATTGCAATGTATAGATATTGTAGACATTGTTCTTGGTATCGCTGTTGCTGTTGCCACTGTTACGTAGTCTCAAGTATGTCCTGATGAAGTATTCAGTCCTATAAATTACAAGGATGTCAGCTAAACAAAAAGACACATGCATGGTGCTTTCTGCACCTGTACTTTCATAGATTCTGAGAGTTGCTGAGCAGTGTCATATACTATTATGTGGTGTAGTGTACTTTGATGTGGTGTCACATAAATGCTGTAGCTTAGTTTGGTATAAGATAGTGTGGAGTGGTGTTGTGCAATATACTGTTGTGTGATTTGAAGGAAATTTGGATGTTATTTCTAGCTGGCTGTGCAACCAAAGTAAAGGTATGAGATGATGATGATGATGATGCTGATGCTGATGAAGGCAGCAGTTGTGCTAGAGGTTTCAGTAGGTGTAGAAGTAGATGCAGAGGATGTGGTTGTAGTAGTGGTAGTGGTGGCAGTAGTGTTTGTTGTGTGGTAATGGGAGTAGTGATATTGACAGTGATGATGGTGTTGGAGCAGGCAATAGTAATAGTTGTTCAGGTTGTGTTTGTGATAGTGGTAATGGTGGTAGTAGTAGTGATGATGGTGGTTTTGATGGCAATGGTAGAGATAGTAATATGGTGGTAGTGTTTGCATTAGAAGTGGTGATCGTGGTATAGGATTTGATGGTGGTAGTCATTGTGTGATGTAGTTGTGGAGATGGTAGTAGTAATTGTAATGGTAATATATATGGTAGTAGTGGATCCAGTAGTGATTATGATGGCAGCAGCAGCAGCAGCAGCAGCAGTAGTATTAGTAATAGTAGTAGTAGTAGTGGTGGTGGTGGTGGTGGTGGTGGTGATGATGATGGTGGTGGTGGTGGTGGTTGTGGTGGTGGTGGCAATAGCAACAGAGTAGTAGCATTGGTGGTAGTGATGGTGACAGTAGTACTGGTGGTGGTGGTAGTACTGGTAGCAGTGGTAGTGGTGGTGGTAGTAGTAGTAGTAGTAGTGATGATGGTGGTAGTACTAGTAGTAGCAGTGGTAGTGGTGGTAGTAGTAGTACTACTAGTAGTGGTAGTAGTTGTGGCGGTTGTGGTGGTAGTGGTTGTAATAATAATAGCAATAGTCGTGATGGTGATGGTGGTGTCGCTGCTGCTGCTGCTTTTGCTGTTGCTTCTGCTGCTACATATGGTGGTGCTGGAGGAGATGTTGCTCGTGGTGGTGACGAAAGTTATGACTATATAGTGATGGTGGTGGTGGTGGCGATGCTTCGTAACAACTGACGCACAATTATATAACAATTATTAGTAAAATTTAATTAACTCTTTATTGTTCTATGAAATCTTACGGGAGGGCATTTTTAAATATTAGTGTCACTTAGTTCGGCAGATGTAATAAAGGCTCTATATTTTAGGATAAAAGATGGTGTCGGGCTATGATGTGGTGGCCACATGAAGAAACCCCAAAGAAACTAAGAATCGAAATCGGATCTCTTCCCTCGTTGTGTACATAGTCTTGCGCCAACGCATGTTGCTTTGTTGGTGAAACCCCTGGTTGGCCTGATTGAATAGAACAGTGATCCACGGCGTTCCAGTCTTGGTTATCCCGTCTGTTTGTAATTTCAAGGACTGGATTGTCTGTCTCAAGTGTCTCTCCTATTTAAAAGGGATAGGATGTGATTTGAGGGGAATTTGGCTGCCGTTTTCTAGCAGGTCTAGCGATCTACTGAGGTTTGTTGGCTTGTTGGCTAAAATATTGATTTCAAAATTTTGCACAAAATCAGCAAATTACGCCGAGATCGACTTTACTTTTCATTCTTTTAGGGTCGATAAAATAAGTACCAGTTAATGACTGGAGTCGATGAAATCGACTTGAACCCCCACCCCACCCAACCCGAAATTGCTGACCTTGAATCAAAATTTGAAACCCATGTTAACATTCTAAACATGATGACATCAACATGACTAGATATGGTATCGATATAGATATAGCTGGACATTATGATATCAATATAAACATAGATGGATATAATGATATCAGTGACATGGCGAAACATAATATCAATGTCAACTACATATGACAGTAATATCAACATTGTTGGACATAATAAACATCGTCAACAGCATCGACAAATGCAGCGAAAACCAAAAAATAAAAGAATATAGAAAAAGGTGAACAAAATTGTATCAGTTACTGAAGGAATCAAAAGAAATAAACAGATGTCTCTTGGAGAGATCAACTCAATAATAAATTATATGACTGATCGGAAATGTCGATGAGAGACAAAATGGTTAGTTCCGTTGGAAAAGGAAGAAATTGAGAAATTATATTAGCATAAGATTTATTCTCAATATAAAATAAAACAAACAGAAATAGTGACGTAATACTACGTCTTCGTTTGTTTATCAGAAGAAGTGAGTAAAAAACAAGGCCAGTGAGAGCGATCATTTGGCCAGTAGGCATTTGTGGTTGTGAAGCATAAACTCTGAACAAATATATCAATGCATTTGAAATGTGGGTGTAGATGAAAGACAGCTTCTGAACATTGTGAAGAAACAAAATCTCATCTATTATGGCCATATTTGAAAAAACAGAGGTCTGGAAAACATTATCACGGAAGGGATATTGGAAGGTAGTAGATGAAGAGGCAGGCAAAAAATGAAATTGATGGACAATATCACCAGCTGGTTGGACAAAAGTGGCAACGCAGCTGGTGAACACGCGGTTATGTGGTCAAACTTTCGTTGTAATGTTATTACTGCGCTGCAGGTGTACGATACATGATGACAAGTTACTGAGTGTCATTATTTTACACCTGTGTGGTTAAACACTTTGCTTTTCAACTATGTGGTTCTTAGTTCGACCTCACTGCACAGCTACTTAATCAGTTATCATCTACCAAAATTTTTAATTGTACAAAGTCTCCTGAGACTTACTAGACTGAAACTGTGTGGAAGCCTGTTGGTTGTGTGTGTGTGTGTGTGTGTGTGTGCGTGCGTTTGTGTGTGTGTGTGTGCATGTGTTAAAATGTATAGTTTTGTTCGATTTTTGTTTTCTTCGTACGTTTTTGAAGAAAATAACTATGAATATTTCACTTTCAAATACAATAAACTGTGCATTGAAAAAGAAAAAAAAATGAAGACAGAGAAACTGGAAGAACGAAGGGAAATGTAATAAACATAGCGAGAGATCTGTTAAAACATTCGAACAACAAAACAGTTGGTTCTGCTGTAAACCTGTTTCAAATACTTGAAACTACTGTTTTGAGGCGGGTAAACTATCTTACAAAAACTTTCAGTTGCCTAAACAGTAAATTCCGCAGTTTGTAAAGTAAATATATTTTCCCACTAAAATAATTATCTGCATACAACAATTGAGAAATTTTTTAAAATCATGAAAACTCCTTATCATAAAATTAATTCGCTAATATTTATCATTTACCACATTTTGTATGAGGAAATTAAGGTTTATTAGTATTTTATACTATTACATAAAAAATTCTTTTGACATATATCTACTGCCACACATATTACGTACAAACACGTATTCGTACATACAAAAGATATTATGTGCTTACTTGCCCTAGAAATAACTGCTAAGTCTCCTTCAAATCAGCTAGAAAGACATAATAAATGAAAACACAGCTTTACCATGAAGTAAAACAAAAACACCAACGACAACAAAAAATGTGAATCACTGGTCTATACGGTAAATTAACAGTTAGAAGTAGCAGTCAAATATCTCTCAAATTATACTCTAACACAATGGTTCACGATCTGCTGGTACACTAAAAATCAAAGTAAACATTAAAAAAAAAACTGTTTGAAAGTTAAGCAATTAGAAGAAAATATTCAAAGGCTTTTTTTCTGTTATATTTCAGTCGAAAGGGATGGTAGTGTACATGACCCTTTCAGAGCGTTTAAGACTGGTGGGAGGGAGGGAAGGAGGGTATCCTCAAACTGGTAACCTGACCCGAATGCCTGCAAAAGAGTGGACTCCACTAAAGGCCCTCAAGGTGTCAGGAGGTGGTGTTAAACTGAGTAAGGGATTCAGTCTACTATCATGGCATTTGAACACAGAACACAAAGAACCAGAACAAATACCGCAAGCCATTCTGACTGATGTTCTTATAGTTCCATCAATGCACAGTCATGAATTGGTACTATTTTTTTCAATCACAAAATGATGAAAGACAAATTTTACATCGGTGGTCTGCTGGAGCGTAAAAAGCAAGGTCTTTGTCGATAGGAAACCATTGGTCACTCTATGACCAGACATTAACTTAATTACTTTTAATATATATATATAAATATAGAGATAGATAGATAGATAGATAGATAGATAGATAGATAGATAGATAGATGATAGATAGATAGATAGATAGACAGGTACATAGATCGAGAGAGAGAGGGGGAGACTTTTTTACTATTTATAAATTTTCCCCGATTTTGTTGATCCGATTATGTTGTTCGCTTTGTGTCAACATTAACTTCGTGGTTGTCAAACGTCTTCTCTCCTGCAACGGTAGATTTAGGAACAACAGAGCAATTTTCTTGTAACTTTTGTTTAAGAAACCTTCAATTCTCTGTATCGGTCCAGCTATAGATAAAAGACTAGCGATGAAATCGGTGCAGCTCTGGACAAAATGCATTGCGACAATATAATTCTATCAGTTTCTTTTGCCAAATCGCTAAATTACAGGAACGTATACACACCAACGTCGGTTGTCAAGCTGTAGTGGAGGGCAAACACAGACAAATACAGACACACACGCATATATACACTCACCCCCACACATATACACACACACATACGCATGCACACACACGCACATACACACACAAATATTTTTTCTTCAGCAACCACTATTTGTTATTTATCCTCTCCCTTTAATGTTCTTCTGTATCTTTCTTCTGAAGAAGAACCAGTGTCCGAAACGACATGGCTCATTTACTTCTTTTTAAGCATTAGAGTAATGCATTTATTAAAACTTCTGTCTTCTGTCTTCTTTCATTTTGTGTTCATTGTCTTCCTTATATAAACACACACACACACACACACACACACACACACACACACACACACACATACATACATACATACATACATACATACATACATATATATGTATGTGTGTGTGTGTTTACGCGTGTACACGTGTAGATATGAGTGAGTATGTATACTCACCCACACATACACACACATGCAAATATCTTCTTTGAGTGTACATGTATACATATATACACATGTATACATATGTACATATGAATCTAAATGTATATGAATATATGTGTATATGCGAATCTAACTGTACATGAATATATGTATATACATATGTACACACACTCTTACGTATATATACATACATACATACATACATACATACATAATATATACATACATACATATATACATATATATAAATATATATATATATGTATATATATATATATATATACATACATATATATGTTTGTATATACATATGTTTGTATATGTATGTTTGTATATACTAAGACACACATACACGTGATTATTATCTGCTTCATGATCATTATAAAATTCTTCCGTAGCTGCAGTAGTCAATGTTGTCTTTTAGTCCCAAGATAGCATTGACTATCCCGTCAATTATCCAAAGCTAATCTATCTAGACTACATTGTCCTGCGTGTGCTTCCTTTTCTATGGCACTGGTATGTGATTCATGGGAGTTATGCCAGCTATTTCTATCCGGCTGAATGATATCATTTATGCTTCTTTAACGGTTTGGTCTACTGTTATGGTTTAACTGGTCACAAGGGCCACTTTGGTAGGGGTATCAGTTTTGTTAGACTTCCTTGAAACATTAAATTACTGATATTTATATCAGCAAAATTAGAGAGATGAAAGTCAAGTTAGATTCAGTGGGATTCGAACTCTGAATGTTTAGGAATTTAACCCAACATGCTACTGTTTAATGCAGCTCCTTCATACTATCATCCTATTGATTTCTTGGATTGACATAATCCTAAATTTTAGTCAGTCTATGGTTAGAGAAACAGTTGTGTTGACTTCAGTTGTTTGTTGATATGTGTTGTTTGTTAAGTCGCATGAAAAACGTTTAAAAAAATAGTTACAATTTTAACTAAGAAAAAAAAGCACGTAACAAAAATATATTATTCAAATATTTTATTTAAATGTCTTCCTTATCTTTTATCTTTTACTTGTCTCAGTCATTAGACAGCGGCCTTGAAGAGTTTTTAGCCGAACGAATCGATCCCTTTACATTTTTTTTTATGTTTAAGCTCGGTACTTATTCTATTGTACTCTTTTGCCGCACCGCTAAGTTACGGTCACATAAACACACCAGCATTGGTTGTCAAACGGTGGTGGGGTACAAACACAGATACAAAGACACACTCATAGCTATATATAAATACTTATATGTACGACAGGCTTCTTTCAGTTTCCGCCGACCAAATTCACTCACAAAGCTTCAGTCGGCCCGAAGTTATAGAAGAAAACACCTCTACAAAGAAGACCATATTAAGCAATATAGTTCCTGTAATACAATGAAGGGATTATCACGACAGGAATGCTGTTCATCTTAGTTTTGTTCGATTGTGACTGATCTGGGAATATACAGCAACAAGAAAGTTTACTTCTAGCCGACGAGGGATGACGTCTGTGTGGGTGATCAACATGTTTGATATAGCGGCCAAATTTTTCTCAAACCATACCCTAATATCATAAATTAAGAAAGGAAACATTGGAAAATATAATCCTGCATGTGCAGGAGAGACTGTATGTACGCATGCACGTATGTATGTATGTAAGTATGTATGTCATTATTCAATTTATTTCAAGATTTCTTGCCAATAGAGAAAGAAACGGTTTCTAACCTAGATCCAAGGCTCTTTCATTGGAATTTCAACATCAGCAACAGGGTATATTTCTATTATAGGTACAAAGTTGAATTTGGGTGGGGTGAGGGAGGTGTTAAGTCGATTACAAGGACCTTAGTACTCAACTGGTACTTATTTTATCGACCTCAAAAGGATGAAAGGCAAAGTCGTATTTGACAGAATTTGAACTCAAAATGTAAAGATGGATGAAATGCTGATAAATATTTTACCCAGCACGCTAATGATTCTATCTCCTCGCCACCATAACAACAACAACAACAACAACAACAACAACAATAATAATAATAAAGATGATGATAATAATAATAATAATAATAATAATAATAATAATAATAATAATAATAATAATAATAATAATAATAATGATAATAATAATAATAATAAATGCCCTGATACAATACCAGGCAGTAGCTCTCATGGCTTCTGATCTTAACTGATTGGAAGTGCTAACATGTACATATTTTGTCTTGGTATAAAAGATGGGCTACAGCAAACATTCTGCTCAATACCACTGATTTATTTGTCAGTTGTTTGACCTAAACCAGTTGAGCATGTCCCTTAGTGATTGACAATATGTGCATCTCTGATCACGAGCAGAAGTAGTGGGGGAACATCATAGACATGTGCTGAGAGGGATTCTTTGGGAAATGAATAATTTACCCCCTGGAAACTTGGGTTTTCCGTTCATCTTCTTTAAACAACACTTATTCAAGGATCTTTTGGGCGGGATGGATTACTTGACTTCAAAAAATTCTAACCGGGAGACACTTGCAAGCTCATGAGTTGTTTATGTGGATATGAGATCACCATTTCTCGCACATAGTGATGCAGGTGTCTGGAGTACCAGACGGGTAGTCATGATGGGTATATGTTTACCCAAGCATCACTTTGATGGCGTGTGCTGCTCCCTCACACGTCCTTCCCCACTTTTTACTATCTTCTTTTTTCCCTCTTTTCTTTTTCCTTTCCTTTTTCTATCACATGATGTTGTAAATTAACAATCTGGTGTGTTTATTTTAATGGCCTAACAATGCATACAATGAATTTCTTTGCCCTAGGTATCGGGAAGACACTCGGCAAGAAATGGAAACAAAATTCAAAAGAAGATAAAAGCTAATCATAATAATAATGATAATAATAATAATAATAATGATGATGATGATGATGATGATGATCTCATTTATTTGCCACATGGGCGAAGGATGAGGGGAACAATACAAAGACAGACATAAAGTGTGGGGGTTTACATATAATGAAATGATAAAAAACAAAAGAAAGGAAGTATACACGTATGTATTGAAAAAGAAGGGACATATGCATAGAATACAAAGGTTAAAAAATAAATAATCCTTTCTACTGGAGGCACAAGGCCTCACATTTGGGGAGGAGGGGACTACTCGATTACATGGACCCAGTGTTTCACTGGTACTTAATTTATCGATCTCAAAAGGATGAAAGGCAATGTCGACCTCAGCGGAATTTGAACTCAGAAAGTAGCGACGGGCTAAATATCGCTAAGCATTTCGTCCAGCGTGCTAACAGTTCTGCCAGCTCACTGCCTTAATAATAATAATAATAATAATAATAATAATAATAATAATAATAATAATAATAATAATAATAATAATAATAATAATAATAATAATAATATTAATAATAATAATAATAATAATTTTCGGTTCCCTTCTTGATCATTCCTAGTGCTCCTACGATCACTGGTATTGTAACCGCCTTGAGATGCCACATTTTCTCAATTTCAATGAGTAGGTCTTTATATTTTCTGAGCTTGTCAAACTCTTTCGCTGAGATATTATGATCACAGGGGATGCTCATGTCGATCAATAAGCAAACTTTATTGCTTTGGTCTTTCACAACAATATCTGGTTTATTGGCCTTGATGGTTCGGTCTGTATGTACTGGAAAGTCCCACAGAATGGTTACATTTTCTCCTTCAGTTACAATACCAGTGATCGTAGGAGCACTAGGAATGATCAAGAAGGGAACCGAAAATTATATGAGAATGATCCCTGGCTTACCATCCCTGCAAGAAGTGCAAAAGATTGTCTTAACTGGTACATCACACGTATTGAGAAGAGCATTGTCGATGTGAGAACTGTTGCTGCTCATGTATTTTAATTTAACTTAAAAAAAAAAAATTGAACGAACTACTGAGTTTGGTTTAATGGCCTACCAATATACACTATGAGTTTCTTTGCCCTAGGAGTCGGGAAGACACTCGGCAAGAAATGGAAGAAAATTTGAAAGAAGAAAAAAAAAAGTAATAATAATAATAATAATAATAATAATAATAATAATAATAATAATAATAAATAATTATAGGGACAATACAAAGACAGACATAAAGTGTCGGGTTTTATATATATTGAAAATATAAAAAAAAGAAAGAAAGAAAGAAAGAAAGAAAGTATATGCTGTATGCACCGAAAGAGAAGGGACATATACATAGCATTACTGTGATCATGCAGCCATTTGGCTAAATATTATTTGAATTAAGTAATCCTAGTAAAAACGTTTTTTTATGCATCCTTGTTTTGTTTCTCTCGTATTAGTTTCATTTTTGCCCATGAACAGATATATCTCTCCCCTAGTACTGTAACCAACAAAGTAGCCATTTCGTCGTTCATGAGATTGTTGAGATGCTAGAGCGAAGACGAATTGATATGTGTTGCATCCGAGAGGTAAGGTGGAGGGGAGCTTTTGCCAGGTCCCTCACAGGCAAAGAACATAGGTATAAAATCTTCTGGATAAGCAACAGTGATGGGGCTAGTGGCGTGTGCATACTTCTTGCTGAGAAATGGGCTGATAAGACAATCGAGGTAGTCAGAGTGATAGGATAATTAAACTTAGACTAGTATTGCAAAGTGGAGCAACAACTATTATTTCTACTTACACTCCTCAACCGGGGCTGCCACCCTTTTGCGGTCTACCTCGTCTACAAATGACAGTGTCCTCCTCTTCGTGGCCGATGACTTCAATCGGCGTGTTGGGCAGCATTCGGATGACTTCCATGAGGTGCATGGAGATTATGAATTGACTACATTCTTACCAGAAAGCGGGTAAGTTGGTTGCTCGTAAATTCAAAGACCTTTCCAGGTGAAGAATGCGCGTCTCAACATAGGTTAGTTGTTAGTGACTTCAGGCTTCGAACTAGAAGGATACCAAAAACTAAAATAGTTTGGTAAAGAAAGATCTGGAAGCTTAAGGTCCCCTGAGTAGTCAGAGATTTAGAGACGTTCTAACTGAAGCATTTGACGAGAAGGAAGGGGAAATAGTGCCATGTTACATCAAGGACATCTGGCGGCTCCAACGGTACAAATTAATGAAGGCCAATGACCAAATCTGTGGCAAAGTTCCATCCAGACCTAAGGTAACATGGCGGTGGTAGATAGGGTCATTAGAACAAATAAATGGGCCTGGATGGACTGGAAGAGTGATGGTAGCAGAGAATTATAACAGGTAGCTAGAAGAAAATCTAGGAGTCATATATATTTAGCTTGAAGAGAAGCAGACGGCAAGAAGTTTGCCAATGTTATGCGTCGTGAAGACCAGAGGTTTGAGGTGTTCCAGATTACATAACAGTATGTCTGAGAAAATCGCGATGTTGTAGGAGAGGAATACGTTCACATGGATGATGGTTCACTTGCACTTAGTGATTCTGTAAAGTAAGAGGGTTTGAAGTACCAATATGAACAGCTGCTAAATGTAGAGAACACTTAAAAGAAGGAGAGTCTGCCAATTGTGGATTCAGCAAAGGGACCAGCTATCTGAACAGAAAGTAGCTTGGTAGATAAATTAATTAAAGACATGAAGAGACGGAAATCCCCCAGTCCATCAGGAATCCCCGCTAAGATGCTTAAAATACCTGGCGGAGTCGGTTATGGCCTAGTCACTCGTATAGTTAATCAGGTTGTCCACGTGGGAGCCATACCCAATGACTAGTATAGCAACATTATAGTCAACTGCGACAACGGTGAAAATGACGCCTTAGGGAGAAATAATTTCAGAGGTATCAAACTGCTGAACCAGGTCATGAAAGTTACAGAGAGAATCATAGCTCAAATAATTAGGAAGAGAGTTAGTCTAGATGAGATGAAGTTTGGTTTTGTTCAAGGGAGAAGCACTACTGATGCTATATTCCTGGTAAGGCACTTGTAGGAAATATTTAATCAAAAATATACCTCTGTACTTGACTTTTTTCGACATGGAGAACGCTTTTGACAGGGTCCCCAGCTCCCTTATCTGGTGGTCAATGCGGAAGCTAGGGATAGATGAGTGGCTAGTGAGAACTGTACAAGCCATCTACATGGAGGGTGTTAGTAAGGTGAAAGTCGGCAACGAGTAGAGCAATGAATGTAGTGTACAGGTAGGAATTTCCCAAGGATCGGTTCTCAGCCTCCTTTTGTACATCATGGTCCTCTAGGCTATAACAGAGGAAATGAGACTGGCTGCCATTGGAAGCTCGACTATGCTGATGATCTTGTTCTTATCGCCGAATCCTTATCAGAACTAGAGAAGAAATTTCAGATGCGGAAGCAAGGTCTAGAACCAAGGGACCTTAGAGTTAATTCAGCAAAGACCAAAGTCCTAGTAAGTAGAAAAACAGACACACACACACACACATGCGCGCGCGCGCACACACACACAGACACACACACACACACACACACACACACAC
This sequence comes from Octopus sinensis, assembly GCF_006345805.1. Lineage (NCBI taxonomy): Eukaryota > Metazoa > Mollusca > Cephalopoda > Octopoda > Octopodidae > Octopus > Octopus sinensis. The sequence goes on from NC_043001.1 coordinate 72,707,860, forward strand.
ACACACACACACACACACACACACACACACACATATACGAAGGAGTGCTCAAAAGTAACCGGAAACGTTTTCTTATTTCTTTACTACCCACAAGGAGCATAACCGGAAACGTTTTCTGTGGGACTGAGTCTTTGTTTTGCAGTTCTCCCCAGTTCATCAATTTTTGCGATGGCTGAAACGAAGGGACAGCGTGCTTCCGTGAAATTCTGTTTTCTGCGTGTCGTGAACTGAAAAAAAGCTGTTTAATTTTATTGAGTGGAAGTTTATATAGAGGAAATGTTGGCAGTTTATCGACCTTTCTTCGAGCGTCATCATTGGTGACGAAAGCTGGGGCTATGAAATTTGCAGATGTGAAAGAGGTGCGGAGAAAAACGATGGTGGCGTTAAAAAGCATCACTTCGCAAGAGTTCCAGCACTGCTTCGAACAGTGGAAAACGCGTCTAGACCGATGCATTGCTTCAAACGGAAAATACTTTGAAGGCGATAAAGGTGTAAATTTGTAAAACTAAGTGAATAAAATAACATTACAAAATTCCGGTTTCTTTTGGGTACCCCCTCGTATATATACGTGTGTATGTGAGTGAGTGAGTGAGTGAGTGAGTGAGTGAGTGAGTGAGAGAGTGTGAGAGTGTGTGAGTGTGTGTGTCTGTGTGTGTGTCTGTGTGTGCGTTTGTGTGTTTGTGCGCGCGCCCATATATATATAGAGAGAGAGAAAAAAGTCAACAGACGAGATCTAAAAATGCTCAACATAGAAAACAATCAGTAATGCTCAAATTATTTGAACTTACACTCCGAAATCTTTAACGAGGACCAATTTCATGGAGTAAAGAGTGGCTATAAGAGGAATCCAGATGCGCAAATATGGAGACAATGATGCAAATAAACAAAAAATCCGTTTGGACTAGATATATAAAATATACATATATATATATATATATATATATATATATGTATACTTTGTACTCTGTACGAATCTACTCTGTTAATATATAAATATCTACATATTTATAATGAATGTTCATCATCTGAATAGGGCCCAGTTTCCCGGTTTATGTGGCGTATGTGTTCCCCCCAGTTGGACGGGACGCCAGTCCATCGCAGCGTTTCCCAAGAAACAGGAAGAGAGAGTGAGAGAAAGTTGTGGCGAAAGAGTACAACAGGGGTCGCCACCACCCCTTTGTGGAGCTTTTAGGTGTTTTCGCTCAATAAACACACACAACGCTCGATCTGGGAATCGAAACTGTGATTCTCCGACCGTGATTCCTAACCACTGGGCCATTGCGACTCCATATGTATATGCGTATGTATATTTTATATAGCAAGCCCGAACGGATTGTTTTGTTTTTATTTGCATCATTATCAGTGTGTGTGTGCGCGTGTGTGTATATAAACATACATACATACGTTTCATTCCAGTAGTAATTATACAATTAGTTTTAATATTTAGTCAAGTGCCAACATATCATCACTATAAACACACCACCACTCCCCCACTACAACCGCCACCACTACTACCTCAATCATACTACTACTACTATCTCACACCACCAACATCAACACAACTATCCCTAACGCATCACCACCATATTACCAATGCCATCATTACACCCTCGACTCCATGCTGTCCCAATAAGCCAAAATATGCTCTTATCTCATCGTAATGCTATCTGAATCTCGTCAGCCGGATTTGATGTTTAAACTAGGATGTACATTGTCTTACAGATATGCACCTCTCTCGTACATATCTTCTCTCACACATACTCTCGACATAGAGACATCTGTCTTCAAGCAAACCTCTCTTACGTATACTTGTTTTATCTCATACACATATCAAATCTAAACACTATTTCCCTCAAACACGCTCGTGCGCACGTACACACTCATTCTCGTACAGACTCATTCTCGTACACACTCATTCTCGTACACATATAAGCACACCACGTCTAAACTCATGTTCTCTCTAATACAAATACTTACGCCTAAAGTAAATATTAAATTGTTCTGTACCGGCTTTAGCGTTGAATATTCACGCAATTCGATCAGCTGAACTGCCTAATTATTTAATTAAAGATACGTGTGTTATTAACTTTCAAGCATAATACGTGACTAGACGGACCTTACAAACCCAGTCCATCCGATGAGCTTCTACAGTTTCCATCTGTCCAGTTTAACGGCATTGGCCATCCTGAGCTTTTTTCGTTTCAGTCACAAAACCTGAAATTTTTGGAATTATTATACGATGTAGTTTTGTATGCTAATTACGAAAATCCCATTAATTTCTTGGAGAAATTTATACTAAAAAGAAATTACGAACCTCTAAAGATAGAAACCTTTTGTTAATTGTAGCCCATCAGAACTCTGCATATGCGCGCCCAAACATTTCGTATTTCTTTAAGGGGCCAAACAAGGACAGACAAAGGGCTTAAGTCGATTACATCGGTCCCAGTGCGTAACTGGTACTTAATTTATCGACCTGAAAGGATGAAAGGCAAAGTCGACCTCGGCGGAATTTGAACTCAGAACGTAGTGGCGGACGAAATACCGCAAAGCATTTCGCCCAGCGTGCTAACGTTTCTGCCAGCTCGCCGCCTTCAAACACGCCTATCTGCATCAATGCTTTATGTAATCAAAATTAAAAATAAATCGTAACAAGAAAACTATCTGAAGTCATCTGCTCGATGATCCAAAAATGCATTAAATTTGAAATGTTTTCTTGAAAAGCTGACGTAAGCAAAGAACACTTCGTGTTGCTTACACCTGGGCTCTTGGAACAAGTGCTTATCAAAAATGCTATGCATCGGGATAGAATCTAAGTTCCTCGAGACTGTTTCCACATTAAACATTAAACACAGACCTAAAGTAATGTGTGTGGTCTCACACACACACACACGCACCATCATTTTCTGAGGTATACGTAGCAAAACAAAGATATTTGAGAGTTACAGTTGTTTGCTAAGACATACATTTGCTGTGTCATATAAAAGGTCACCAGTCCCAATCTTATAAGTTGTAGTCGGTCACTTGAGATACCGAACTTTTAAATGTCTCAGCCCATCTTCCTACATGCAGTAGCTTTAAAAATTGACGAACCTAGAGAACACTAAATAAAAATAACCCCCAAATCTCGTTTTTGTTGAGGGCATGTCATTGATGAGGTGCCTAATGGTGACAAAAGAAATTTAATAAATCTAGATGATCGATTGATTGACCGAATGATTAATCAATCGATTAGTTAATTGGTTAAATGGTTAAACAATTCACTAATAAAAATAATAATAATAATAATAATAATAATAATAATAATAATAATAATAATAATAACAACTTTGCTTTTCATCCTTTCGGGGTCAATAAAATAAGAACCACTTGAACACTGTAATTACTAACCTTGAGCCAAAATTTTGAACCAATATAGATGGGGATGACGACAACGACGACGACGATGATGATGGTTTATTTGCCACCAGGGTGAAGGATAAGGGGACAATAGAAAGACAAACATAAAGTGTGGGTGTTTACATATAATGAAATAAAAATAATAATACATAAATAGAAAGCATACACGATATAAAATAAAGAAAGGGGGAAGCATACATAATATCATAATATTAAAAAGAAACATCGCCCTTTTCAAGCTTAGCCAGGCTCATGGGCCCAGTTTCCCGGTTTCTGTGGTGTGTGTGTTCCCCCCAGCTGGACGGGACGCCAGTCCATCGCAGCGTTACTCAAGAAACAGGAAGAAAGAGTGAGAGAAAGTTGTAGCGAAAGAGTACAACAGGGGTCACCCCCACCCCCTGCCGGAGACTCGTAGAGCTTTTAGGTGTTTTCGCTCAATAAAGATACACAACACCCGGTCTGGGAATCGAAACCGCGAGTCCGCTGCCCTAACCACTGGGCCATTGTACCTCCACAATATCATAATATACAACAGTAAAAATGAAAGAAGGAAGGAAGGAAGGAAGGAAGGAATGATGATAGTGATGTGGTCCTCATGATAATTGAGGAACCCTACCGTCCAAGATATTGAACACCAAGGGTAAGTTCCCTCTCCAATTCCTCTTTCCGGCTCACAGGTATACACTTAGAGCGGTAACATCCACTCTTACCATTTTCGTAACGTTCATCCACCTTTCAATTAATTCACTTAAGGACACTATAGACTCGGCCGATAGACGGGTCCGTCACACACGCGACAGCAGCTGTTCGACATAACTCCACAAGTTAGCAATGTCCACACACCGAACGAGTGTGTGCAGAACGATTTCGTCGCTCTACGCGCACCTCGGACAATCCCGTCCGACAGTACATCCGTGCCTGTAGAGATTATCTCGAACTGGAAGCGCCCCTCGGAAATTATCTGGAAATTATCCATGATAGTCCCCGACCGGAAAGTCCTCCGGAACAGACTAACTAGTTCGTCTTCATCGACGCTCAAAGTCTCTCCGAGAACGTCGTTGTATTTCTCTGCTACTAATCCACTATTTATTGCCGAAGTGGAACTTTTACCAATCCCATTACCCGACTGGTACTGGGCTGTGAGCACCTGACGACACTCCAGGCACCAAATGTCATGGAGACGATCTGCGGAAAGATGTGCCTCACAGATGGAACCCACATATGTTCACCGTCTAGAAATCGTTGCAAGTAACACAACCTGAACGTATGTCTGCGCATCAGAATCCACGGCATGCATAAGCCGTCATGCATAGGATGCTGGCAGCAGACTGACAGCCTGACCATTGGAATGCGCTCTTTCCATCTTAAGAAAATGAATGAGACGCTCCAGCCTGATCTAGCTGTAGCCGGAGCAGGATACGACGGTCAGGCGATAAATGATGACAGCCACCTCCACCCGACCTTTCAGAGACAGCTTCCTCTCTGCCCATTTCTGGGTAAGACTGGCCACCTTGTTCCACCACATTCCAGTTCGTCACATCGACCGAGCCAGACCTCGAGTAGCTTGACAGGTCCATCAGTCCAGCTTCCAACGTTGCCGTCCGACGGTATCGAATTTCCTCTGCAGGTGTCCAGACGCGAGCCCACCCACTTGTTGACGTTGATTTTGGCCCCTGCGACCGACTCGTATTCCTTTAGAATAGTGCCGACCGTCTCCACTTCGGAGGCCCCCGACACCACGACGGTATCGTCATCCACGTACGTCGACACAACTCTACCTTGTCCCAGTTCGAAAGGGATGCCCCTCAATTGTTCCAACTTCTGCAACTATTGGCTCGAGAGCCAGCACGTAAGAAGAGGCTACAATGGACAACCCTGACAGACCGATCTTGCTATGCGGAATGGTTCCGACAGATGGCCGTTTACTTTGACCACCGAACAGATGCCGAAGTATGAAATTTAAGTTCTCTCCACTTGCGAGAAACACATTTCTAAACAATGGATTTTCGGTTAGAGTTAGCTTTTTCCTTCTCACTAAGGGACATAGCATCTGGTTTTACAATATCATTTTTGTACTTGAGAGTTTTACCTTTCAGGTCTCGCACCGAATGCACGGTCCTCTGGTTAACTGCCCTCAAAAAAGATAAAGAGTTGTGTTTTTTATGTTGTTATTGTTGCCATTGTTGTTGTTTTCCACACAGTTTTTGTTGTTATAAGTATTATTATTGATAACTGCATCCTTGTTTTCGTTATTATTGTTGTTGACGTTGTTGCTGATGGTGTTGGTGCTATTGTTGCTTCTGCTGTTTCTGTTGCTATTGATGCTGTTGTTGAACACGTTGTCGTTACTGTTCCTGCTGTTATTGTTATTGTCGTTGTCATTGTCGATGCTACAACTTGTAACTTTGTAGGTGTTGCTGTCGTCATAGCAACAAGAAATTCCATTGCTTTATGTCGATAAATTTATTTTAACTCCAGCCATGACTATATTTGGAAACAAATCTGGGTCGACTGAATAGTGTTCACAGTCGATTTTTATTATTTTGTCGTATATTGACATTTCTTTTTTTACAAAATATACAAAATTTTTGTTTTCACACAAATATAAAATAGATATCACCGAGTTACACAGGCCCCGACAAAAGTGGGTGTAAATGAAAAGAAATGCCACCGCCGCGATCCCGACAATGTCGACAAAATAGTTATTACAAAATAATTGACTGAATGGACTTTAACCAGCCGAAACTTACCAATAGTAACTGGTGCACTTGGAAGTATCACCATGGCTGAAAAAGACTGGTGCAAGTGTGATGGTAGAACACCAAAAATCAGCATTGCTTGGAACTGCAAGAATGTTTTGCAGGGTTCTTGAAGTATGACCAGTAAATAAGTGTCACGTTAGTCTGCTGGCTGTGGACAGCTGACACTTTCTGTCATACCCAAGAAAATAAGCTGAGGTTTCATCACATAACAACAGCAGCAGCAGCAGCAGCAGCAGCAGCAGCAGCAACAACAACAACAACAACAACAACAACAACAACAACAACAACAACAACAACAACAACAACAATAATAATAATAATATAATAATAATAATACGTTCTACCAAAAACTGAAGACACGAAAAATCCAAAGAGCTACCGACCAATAGCATGTCACAACACTATCTACAATATCCTCACATCGATCCTAACTGAAAGAATATACACTTTTCTTGAACAGAACTCTATCCTTCCACACGCTCAAAAAGGTTGTAAAAAGAATTCTTATGGGTGCAAAGGTCAATTACTCATAAATAAAATGATTGTAGAGAATTGCCAGAACAAAAGGAAGAATCTGAGTAGGCACGGATAGATTACAGGAAAGAGTTTGATAGTGTCCCACATAACTGACTACTCAGGGTCCTTGAGATGTATAAGGTCTCTCCTATCGTCTCCAAATTCTTACAAGGTAGCATGGCCAAGTGGACTACACGTCTCCTTCTAAACTATAGTAATGGGATGAGCCAATCTAACATCATCAACATAAAACGAGGCATCTTTCAAGGTGACTCCCACTCCCTTGGCAAAAACGTTAGCACGCCGGGCGAAATGCTTGGCGGTATTTCGTCTGCGTTACGTTGTGAGTTCAAATTCCGCCGAGGTCGACTTTGCCTTTCATCCTTTCAGGGTCGATAAATTAAGTAACAGTTACGCACTGGGGTCGATGTAATCGACTTAATACCTATGTCTGTCCTTGTTTGTCCCCTCTGTGTTTAGCCCCTTGTGGGTAATAAAGAAATACCTATTACTCTTTTGCATGGCATTGATCCCACTCTCAAAAGAACTGAGTAACACCGGCCATGGATTCGAATAATATTATAGTAAACCATCTGTTTTATATGGACGATCTGAAGCTGTTTGCTAGAAATGACGAAGAACTAGTAAGGCTGTTAATAACTGCTTAAAGAGTTCAGCAATGGCATCGGGTTGGATTTTGGCTTTGACAAGTGTGCTAAAGCAACTTTTGTAAGAGGTAAGCTCAGGCAAACAGCTTCCATTAAATTAGATGCCGACACTACCATCAGCTTGACCCACAAGAAAGCTATAAATAGCTGGTGATAAACGAAGAAGATGGTATACAACACGCTACTATGAAGGAAAAAAATAAGAAAGGGGTTTTACAGGAGAGTATAACTCATGCTAAAAACTGAACTCAGCTCTAAAAACCGCATCGAAGCGATTAACACCCTGGCACTTCTTGTAGTCCAGTACAGTTTTAATATCATTAACTGGAATCTTACCGAGCTGCAACGCCCGGACAGGAAGACAAGAAAACTACTAACATCTAAGAACATGCACCACCCAAAAGCAGACGTTGATCGTCTGTAGCTACATAAAAGTAATGGGCGAAGAGGAATGATGCATGTAGAACTCTGCTATAAGACTGTGCTATAGCAATGAACAAGTATTTATCGAGTACAGAGGACTGAATGCTGCGGCTTATGTGCAAACACGAAAGCAGCAAAACATCACATTCTATTGTCAAGGAAGCTTGCAAATTCGCAAGGGAACTCGGCATTAACCCTGAATTAGATGAAGAAACTGAAACCACTGCCACCAAACAAGCAAAATGGATCAAACAGACTGCAAAAAAGAACGGGCAGAAACACATCTAGGAGTGGTGTAGACAGAAGCCTGTGTATGGACAGTATATACTTCGAAGCCGAAATGCTGATGTTGAGCAAGCCACAATCCATCAGTGGCTGAGAAGTTCAAAACTGGAAGCAGAGACTGACTGTTTCATATTAGCGGCACAAAAACAAAGCTTGCTTACCAAAAGCTACCAGGCTAACGTTCTTCAAAACGTGTCTGACCCAAAATGCAGATTCTGCAATATATTTGATGAAACAATAAACCATCTCGTCATGGGGTGTCCTGTGCTGACACAAAACGAATACAAAAATCGCCACGATAGGGTAGGACAGTATTTACATTGGAAAATATGTAAACACTACAAAATCAGCACTCCTGTTTACTGGTTATCCTAAGCCAGTCGTTAAAGGTAAAAATGTCGCTATTCTCTGCGATTTTCTAGTCAACACTGAGAGAACGATCCAAGCTAATCGACCAGACATAGTAATTAAAGAGAGAGTAGAAAATATTTGTAGACTAATAGATGAGTTCCCACTGATAAGAATATATCTGTAAAGGTATTTGACATATTAAGTAAATATAAGGACATGGAAATTGAAATACAAAAGATGTAGCATCTTAAAGCGAGAACTATTCCTGTTATTTTGGGTGCCCTAGGTATGATCAGAAAGAGATGTCAGAAACATCTAGATAGTATCCCAGGAAAACCATGTCTCAGAGAAATCAAAAAGATTGTGCTGACAAGTACTGCCCACATCCTTAGAAAAACCCTATCAGTTTGAATGTGTGTTGTATTACATGAAGATATCCCGCTACTGCCCCTGCCACTAGCCCTCCCTTAGCATTCAGTCATACTGTATCATCTCTTATCCTTCATTCACCCTAGGACGCTGGGTGTGTCTCGGCGAATGATTATAACAAACATGCTGATTAAAAGTAAATCATAATAATAATAATAATAATAATAATAATAATAATAATAATAATAATAATAAGAAGAAGAAGAAGAAGAAGAAGAAGAAGAAGAAGAAGAAGAGAAAAGAAGAAGAAGAAGAAGAAGAAGAGAAAAAAACTAATATGTATGTTTAGTTTTGGCATGAACCCCCAAAATAATTTACTGCGTGTTTTAGTAAATATATAGATAAATAATAAATAAACTCCTATTTACCTTCAGGATCCAAATTGCTGCTAGGGGAAGGATAAGGGTTTAGGTAAATGCTAGGGGAGGGATTACCCTAATTATACAATTTTAGATCGTATATGTAGCAGTAATGCTCAGCAGTCAGATCACTACACCTGATGTCGTGATTCGCAAGAATATTACCCACGTGATCAACAAAATCTGATCAATCACAACTTCGCGTAGAATTATTTCCAGCGACGATCTCATCTTTTGGCACGCTTCTTTCTGAGCCTAACCATCAGTAATAAATTCGGCACACCTTGACTACTTGACAGAGAGCTTGAAGAGAGCAATGACAGGCTCCGAAAAAGATGGCCAGCAGAGACAGCAGACAGCGGCTGACAACACGAAGGCAATGAACAACCGGAGGGGGAATTTCACTAGTAGACAAGCAGCTCTTTCATGCTACAACTACACCAAGAACCATAATATTCAAAACTTTCTTGATGTTTTGTCGCTCATAATAACGAGAGTATTTGCTTCTGTTTACGGGAAGAATAAACATTTTGTTTACCAAACATCCAAATAGATTTCCGTCTTCTCCGTACAGAAATCTATTACACCCAAGTAATTGCCCATAACTAAGCCAGGCCCTTCTTTCAACTGTTTCTCTGTGTCTGGAACCATCTTACATCACGCCTCAACTTTGCCAGTAAAAACAAATGGAAGAAATCCCTAGTCTAAGCTTTTCTTTGCCTACTGGCGTTAATGAATGTTTCACATTAACCTAGTCCTTTCCTCCCTTTGCCCTCACCATCTGCATCATTATCATCCTCACCTCATCTCCTCTAGCCACGTAACAGCATCTAGTAATGCCTATTCCTCTTTAGAACTCTACCTATATATATATATATATGTGTGTGTGTATGTGTGTGTGTGTGTGTGTGTGTGTATGTATATATATATATATATATATATATAAAATATTATTAGAGACAAAACCACTATTTTGCAAAACAAACAAGGAAAGACTTAATCAATACATAAAATTTTAATAAATAGTCAAAAAAACCGCCACTACAATCGTTTCTTGTCTTGATCGACAATCTTCATATTTCTAGATATTTGTGTGTGCGCGCGCGCGTACGCGTGTGTATGTGTATGTGTATGTGTGTGCATGAGTAATATTACCGGTGAGGGACCCAATTTGATGAGAAATGAAAGCTCACTAAAATCGAGATAAATAGTTAGCTATATGCACTATAAAGGAAAACAAACCTACCTGGATTCGCCACAGGAGAGAGTGAGAGAGAGTGTGTGTGTGTGTGAGAGAGAGAGAGAGAGAGGGGGGGGAGAAAGAGAGAGGGAGAAAGAGTGAGAAAGAGAGAATGAGGGGAGAGGAAGAGAGAAAGAGAAAGAAAGAGAGGAAAGAGGTTTGCGTATGAAAGAGATAGACGTTTGTTTGTGGTGTGTATATGTGTAAGATAAGAATTTTGCATGTTGCATGTATATGTATAGTGTGTATGCGTGACAGAATATGTTTATGTATGAGAGAAGATATGTATTATGAGGGACCTAGATGTTGGTGCATGGAGTGTATGTATAGGATAATATATGTAAGTGTTTGAGACAGAAGTATACACATTTTCTCTGTTGGGTCCTAATGTAAATGTATTATACAACTTTTTGATGGGAAAATCTTAACCGTTTATAGTCTACTTTCATACATTTTACATTCTGTGATTTGCTTTAGTCATAAACATGAGAGGAGCTTCAGTGTAATAAATGATAAATTAAACAGCGTTATAGAATAATAGGAGTGGTCAGTCTGATGATAGTTAAGTGTCTGCGAAAATACGATCCTCGCGTCACACGAGAAGGGAATAAATGTTATAAGTTTATCCCGTAAATAGTTTATAAGTGTGTATGTATATATTTACAAGTATGCATATGGTGATTGCCACTTATTTACAGAAGAGGACCATCTCTTCAAATCGTCATCAGATCTCATGTGACTAATAGGTCTGGATCTGGTCAAACAGATCCTAATGCTGATGTTACAAACATTTTTTGGGCATAAAAGTGTCAGGCATTGCAGTCAAATCATCATTAAAGTACCCGCACAAGGAATTGTAAAGTTTACAAATGATACAAGAAGAGAGTTTGGTGGATGTTGAATCGAAATGGTCACTAATATAGACTTTAGTCTTGGTGCCAGTTAAGACCACGTTACTGAAGAGGTAGGAATAAATGTAACATACGGAAATGGAGTATTTAAAGGTTTTGAGCCGTGTATTGCAGAGGCAAAGGAGGGCTTCTATCAAACAGAAATCGCAAGGTTTTTGAAAGTATGTGGAGAATTTAGAAATGCAAGAACAAGAAGAAAGTAAGAGGAGAGGACAGTTTCGAAGGAAAGTTTACTGGAGTGGAAAGGCGGATGAGTGAAAGGTTTTTAGAAAAGTATTCCGTTTTCAGGGTGTGCGTTTCAGGTTTACAACTCGTCAGGGAATTCTGGAATGCGAAGGTTAAGGTTTTAATTATACCATAAAATAAAAGCGATCTATAAGCAGAATAAATAGTGTGTCGGATAAAATGCTTTACGATAATTACTTCATGCGCCGGAGAAGTTGATAAAGTTTTCCGTCGCCCAATTCCTCCATGATAAGAAGCTAGTGCAACCGCTGATGCTGGGACTCTAAGAGGCATTTGAAAAACTCTCTCTTAAGGTTTTCATACGGAACGATGCCATCTCTGTTGACCAACTTCTCCAGTATCTGTCAATGCTCTCTCTACTGCATCCCAAAGCTCTCTGTCTAGTAGTCAACGTGTGCCGAGTTTATACTGGTTGATAGGCTCAAAAGGAAGCGTGCCAAAAGAAGAAATCGTCACTAGAGCCTTTTCATCACGTGGGCAATATTCTAGCGAATCGCGATATCGGGTAATTGCTGAATATACCCACTACATATTCTTTTACATTCTGATGTAAAATCCCGAGGAGGCCAATTATGCATTCCATCTTTGTGGCCTCAATAAAATAAAGTGTCTTTCAAGGACTAGAGATTACCTTATCAACTTTACGTCTCTCTCTCTCTTCCTCCTCTCTCCCTCTCTCTCTCTCAAATCCAAGGGCTTGTGTCTAAGTAAGAATACGATATTGGAATTGGTCAAGTGTTGAGTTGTTGAGTTTCACAAAAATCTTAAGAACTATTTGAAAGGTTGTCATAGTTATTACGAGCGTTCTTATTGGTGGGTCTTGAAGTATTATTGGCAATGGACGAAAGGGGTGTGAAAAACGGTCACAGAAACCTGCATAACCAAGGTTAACTAACCAAATGACGTTTTCTTTATAGTAACTATAAGCGTGTAAGTATCTGTACTTTTTTGGTACTTTTTGCGTGTGTATGAGCGTGCATACATGTGTTAGTAGATGTAACATAGACCGTTTTAGAATTTGAAAATGTATTTATTATTTATACGAAGAAACAGATATGATCCAGTGAATAATGTTTAAAAGGTTTATAAATATCACAAAAAAGTGAGACTATAATGAGATATTACGTTTATATTGAGCAAATAGACATTATGGAGTAGATACATGAAGCATATTATAGATATGGATTGGCGCATTTAATTTCTTTGACTTCATATGGAGCATAGGGCTCCAACAAAAGATTTCCATCTGTCTAGATCATGGTAATGGGTCGCAGTTGTGCCTTGGTGTAACAGCTAGCCTCTACTTCTGGTTCAGTGAACCTTCAGCATGTTGTTTTTAGTCTGCAACATTTCTGTCTCCCTTGGAGTGCCCATCGGAGGGCTTGCCTTGTAATGTTGAAAACAAGCTTCCATAGGTTGCGTTCCAGCCAACTCCATTTTCTTCTCTAGATCTGGGTTTCGATGGGTTGCTGGTTCTTCTGTTTCCCCATAAGTCTTTATTTGTGGGTCTGTCTTGCCATCTCAACCAAAGGATGTTGCGGAAACATCTATGCATAAAAGTTTGGAACTTGTCAATGGAGGACTTTGTGACTCAATATATTTCACACATGTACAGCAGAACCATCTTCAGGTTCGTGTTAAAGATTCCGAGTTTTGTATTTGTTGACAAAGTCAGTGATCTTCAGATAGGTCTGAACTTCCTGAAGGCAGCTGCAGCTCCCCACCTCGACTCTTGATTTTATGTCCTGAGCTGTTCTGCTCTTCTTATTGGCTACTCTTCCCAGGTATGTGAAATGACTGACATCTTCATTTCTCTCTCTTCTGACTGAAGCTTGTATCGTTGGCCGCATGCGCTCCCATGCTTTCCGCCTTTCCGATGCTGATCTTAAAGCTAGCTTTCATGACTGCTACGCACATTTCTGTGACGTTTTCCTCCATGGCAATATGGCGTTGAGAGATCCAATCTTTGCAGTGTTTAGTTCTCTTCCTCCAAATTTCTTCACTGTTATTTTTTCCATATTGTTTTCATTTCCAACCTTGTCTGCTCTACTGATGCATCTTCTTCAATAAGAATGCTGAGGGCCTGGAATCTGTTGGTGACATGAAATCTGGCTTTGGTTTAGTAGGGTAGTGCTGTACTTGTATCCTGATTTAATAGTCGTTGTACTTTGACGTTGTAGTTCCAGCATACATGTGTGTGAGTGGGGGGTGTACGCATGCGCGTACGTGCGTGCGTGTATGAGTGTGGGAGTGTGCGCGCGCGTGTGTGTTTGTGAGTGTGTGTGTCTGTGTGTGTAATGTGGTTTACACTTACGTTTTACGAAAGGTGCCAGCTGCTGGCAGTGCTGTTGTCACTTACCCTGTCAATAAATTGTCCACTGGTTTTGCGTCTTCGAAGATGTGAGAAAAACAGGCACCGGGTACCGACAGGAAAAGCATCTAACTATAAAAAAATATCTCGATGATATATTTACCTAAGCCATGCTAGCATAAAAAACAAGCAGACGTAAAAAGGGAACGAAGAAATTCTAAACTTTATGAAGTTTTTTTTTTTTGTTTTTCTTTTTTCTGCAGACACTTGGTAACACCACGATGCCAAATTTTGTCCATTTTCAAGAGAAGTCGCCACTAGTTACTTTTGAAGTCTTCTTTGAATCTTCAGATGTCAGTTTATTTGGAAAGACGCAATGCAGTTATAAATAAGAATTAAAATTAATGCATGCAAGGTTTCACAGCTCTAGCGTCACTCCTTCATAGTCAACCTATTAACTTTTCAGCTCTCCCTCATATGACCATTTATTTAGGACGAGAAATTGCGACATAAAATTAAACAGAAGTGTCGGAAGAATCTGGCAGCTGTTGTTATTTAGCTCCAGACCAACTGAAAGTGTCCCAGCTGTGACGATCCAGTATTTTTCCTATGTGCAGCGAACTCAGAATAATATTATAAAATACAATGAGTGCTTTCTTAGGACGGTAGTGTAAGAATATCCCTATATCGGCAAAGTCTGTTTAATAATGTTCATAAGTCGAACAATTTTCCAGGCTATTAAACCCATCTTTATGTGACATGTATTTACGATGTTTATGTCAAGACTAGCGTGCGACACATCAACAATCCCGAGATGATTTAGTTCCGTCTCTTTTCCGTTCATTCTTAATTGTCCTCTTTCAAATTTTGCTCCATTTTCATTTTTCTCGGCTTGTCTGTTGCCTGTCTCGCTTTAAAATCTTTTCTCTCTTTCCATTTCTCTTTCTCTCTCTTTCTCTCTCACTCACTCACACACGCAATACCCCGCTTATCTATCTATCTATCTATCTATCTATCTATCTATCTATCTATCTATCTATCTATCTATCTATCTATCTATCTATCTATCTATCTATCTGTCTGTCTGTCTGTCCGTCCGTCTATCTCTATCTACCTGCTTGTCTGTCTATCTATCTGCCCCCCTCTCTCTTTTTCTCTCTCTCTCTCTCTCTATTTATCTATCTATCGATCGATCTCAACTACCTTTATCATAATCATATCTTTCTATCTCAAACATCTATCTACACAGTCACTACTTTCTCTCAACACATTCCTATAGAATTACAAACAGAAAAGAAAACAAAAGACAACAACATTATGAGTGACATTTGACGAAAAATGAATTTTAAACGAAAACAGATGAAGATATATTTTTATGTTAAAATATATGTACCAAAGGCGGTGACTGGCAAAAACGTTAGCACGCCGGGCGAAATGCTAAACTGTATTTCGTCTGCCGTTACGTTCTGAGTTCAAATTCCGCCGAGGTCGACTTTGCCTTTCATCCTTTCGGGGTCGATGAAATAAGTACCAGTTACGCACTGGGGTCGATATAATCAACTTAATCCGTTTGTCTGTCCTTGTTTATCCTCTCTGTGTTTATCCCCTTGTAGGTAGTAAAGAAATACGTACTTCATCTGTCTTTATGTTCTGAGTTTAAATTCCGCCAAGGTCGACTTTGCCTTTCATCCTTTCGGGGTCGATAAATTAATTACCAGTTGTGTACTGGGGTCGATCTAATCGACTGGCCTCCTCCACAAAAATTTCGGGCTTTGTGCCTAGAGTAGAAGAGAAAATATATGTACCATTGTGAGGGCGCGTGACTTTAGTGACTAGGGTATTCGGCTTACGATCGTATGGTCGTGAGATCGATTCCTGACAGTATGCTGTGTCTTTGTACAAGACACTTTATTTCACGTTATTCCAGTCCACTCAGCTGGCACAAATGTGTAGTACCTATATTTCAAAAGGCCAGCCTTCTGACATGCTGTGTCATACTGAATCTCCCAGGGAACTATGTTATGGGTATGCGTGTCTATTGAGTGCTCAGCTACTTGTCCATTAATTTCATAAGCAGGCTGTTCCATTAATCGGATCAACTGGATCCTTCGTCGTCGTAACCGACGAAGTGCCAGAAATATCTACCATTAAAAACAAACCAAAGTACATTCCTATTCCTTCCTGACATTTACCGACAATATGACCTAGGGCACTCTGGTACCTAGTTTATGACCAATAAAATCTACCTCAGTATTATACCAGGACTGATGCTATTTCTGCATTATCAAGGGAAGGAAAATAGAAGAAACCCTGCCGACCGCGGCAGGATTTGAACAAAATGATCCGGAACAAATACCGAATAAAAATTTTGCCCGACGCCCTAACATTACTGCCACAGAAAACAATCGGTATTTGTAGCACTTTAACTGCATGAGGAGCGCCAGATTTTTTCAACTGTGAACTTGTATTGTGTCACACTGATATCACGCCACTCTCACCTTGAGATTTTACGACGACACAAGCCTACTTCATTCACTTGTCAACGAATTGCATGGTTTTTATAGATATACACGTCGCAGGGATGTGTGTGAGTGTATGTGCGCACGCGCGAGCGTGTGTGCGTGTTTTTGTGTATGCATATATGTATACTTCGTTTTTGTATCTATTGGGTTGGCAATTAAATTCCCGCCGTTTTTTAAAATTAAAATATTTAAAAAGGTTTTATAAAAAACAACAACTAATTAATCAATAATGTATTCACCCTCGTTGTTTACAACTTCTTCCCAACAGGGCGGGCGTTTTCATGCAGCAGAAGAACTCCATGCGGATCTCATGCTCCATACTTCTGAACCTTTCCCATCGAGTGAAGATGCTTCTCTATAGTAGTGTGGGAGCATTCCCTTGTCGTTTGACGAGAATTTCCGTGCAAAAGTTGGTTTAATAGCTCTTCATCGAACTCAACTGGACGGCCAGAACGATGTGCGTCTTTGAGGTCAAAATTTCCGTTTTTGAATTTGGCATACCAATCACAAGCGGTTCTTTCAGCTATGGCACCCTCTCCATACACAGCACAAATGTCGCGAGCAGCATTTGCGGCCTGTGAACCTTGATTAAGAGCAAAAAGAGGGAGGTGTCGAAAAATGCTCGTTTTTCTTAACTTGACATTCCATTTTAATGATCTGAAAATAAACAAAAATTAACTAAAATTAACTAGAAAAAAATAGATTCCAAAATGATTCAAAAATAGAATTCTCGAAAAACATAGATTCCAAAATTTAAAAACGCAATAAATTCCAAACTTAAAAAAAACGGCGGGAACTTAGTTGCCCACCCAATTAGTTTGCAAGATTCTTTATGTGAATTCGTGTGCTGAAACAAATTTTCTTGTGTCTGGGGAAAGTCATAGTGCCTTGATATAACACACTCACCGGTTCAATTTCCACTCATTTATTTATTTATTCCAGAAAGCTTTTTCGTCGCAGCATTTGTGACCGTATCAGTGGATTTTGACTCGGTCCGTTATTGAAGCTGCGTTCCTTTTTGTTTTTGCGAAAGAAAAAACGAAAGCGTTATTTCTTTCGTGAGATTTTGATGCGAAATTTTGTTGTGCGTGTGTGTGTATGTGCAGGCGCCATGTGTATGTATGTATGTATGTATATATGTATGTATGTATGTATGTATGTATGTATGTACAAAAGGAACGCAGCTTCAACAATGGACAAAGTCAAAATCCATTGATGCGGTTGCAAATGTAGCGACGAAAAAGCTTTCTGGAATAAATAAATAAATGAATGGAAATTGAACCCGTGAGTGTGTTATATTGAGGCACTATGACTCTCCACAGACTCAGCAAAACATTATAAATGTATATATATATATATATATATATATATATATATATAATATATATATATATATATATATATATATATATATATATATATATATATATATATATATATATATATATATAATATATATATATATATATATATATGTATGTATATAGGCGCAGGAGTGGCTGTGTGGTAAGTAGCTTGCTAACCAACCACATGGTTCCGGGTTCAGTCCCACTGCGTGGCACCTTGGGCAAGTGTCTTCTGCTATAGCCCCGGGCCGACCAATGCCTTGTGAGTGGATTTGTCCCCCTAGCATTGCTTGACAACCGATGCTGGTGTGCTTATGTCCCCGTTACTTGGCGGTTCGGCAAAAGAGACCGATAGAATAAGTACTAAAGGCGGTGCCCCAGCATGGCCGCAGTCAAATGACTGAAACAAGTAAAAGAGTAAAAGAGAGAGAGTATATATATATATATATATACCGATTCCTATATGCCACTCATATCTGAACTCGGCCTGCTTAGGAGGTTGTTATGTCCTAGCATATGTGCTGCTTCTTTTAGTTTTCGAATTTTCCAGTGGTGTTCTCTGTCTATTATTTTAACTTCATCCTACAGGGAGAGGTGGTCTCCATTTTTCCATACATGATCAGCTATACTCGATTTGTCAATGTCTCCTCGTGTCACAGCTTTGCTATGTTCGTCTACCCTTATTTTGAAGGGACGGCATGTTTCGTCTTTGTATAACCTACCACAGCTGCATGGGATGGAGTACACGCAGTCTTTGGTGATATTCTCTTCTATTGGTGGTTTTACTCGAAGAAGATATTTGCGAAGTGTTGTATTACTCTTGAACACTGTCCTGATGTTATACGGGCCGCATATCTTTTGTATCTTTTCGGAGAGGCCTTTCACATAGGATAGATAGACTGTGAACAGTTTATTGGTTTCATTCTCTCTCTTCTTCATAATTGAAGCGGATAGTATACTTTGGGGGTAGTTGTTGCTTAATAGATTATTATTGAGCTTGATTATTTCTTCGTGGTGTGTATCTGGATCGCTACTTATATTCGAAAAATACCTTAGAATCAGGACCCAGGTTCGAAATTTCCCCAAGACATCTGATAAAGGCTGGAGGGTGTAGATCATGTCATATTTTGGTGGAAGACATCGCACATGTGTTTAGCATGTCCCCCAAAGTATCATCAAAATATTACCTCCCTATGTGACACGACGTTGTCGCAAAAACAATATACTGTGCCATTCAGAAAAAAAGACTGTCCTGGAATAAATATAGAGAATCTTTCCTGGTACTGAATACATGCACAAACATCAACTCAAAGAATACTGAAGGAACATTCTTACCAAAACATCTGTCAAGCATAAATGTGACAAGAGTTTTCAGAAAAAGAAGTCAACAAACCAACTCTCACGTTACAAATACAATCTGTAATTGGAACAGTAAAAATATGAAAGACTTTTTACAAGTTTAAGATGTGACATTGTTTTTCGTAATCTACTTTCCGACGATGGAGTTTTGTATCTTTGTTAGAAACCAGCTCCTTCCTCAGAGAAAGAATTTAAATAATTACGAACAGAAGAGACCATACATGCATACATACATACATACATACATACATACATACATACATACATACATACATACATATGTGTGTGTATTATATACATGCCTATATATATGTAAATGCATGTGTATGTATATATATATATATATATACATACATATACGTACTTACATATACACACACACATATGTGTGTATGTATGTATGTATGTATACGTACATATATAATTACACGCACGCATATATAGAGAGAGACAGGCAAGTACATTGACAGATAGACAGAACGACGGACAGACAGATAGCTAGATAGATAGATAGATAGATAGATAGATAGATAGATAGATAGATAGATAGATAGATAGATAGATAGATAGATAGATAGATAGAAGAGTTGCGTAGTTCACTAACAAGTGATATGGTACAAACTCGTGTTGTATTAAGTCTCAAGGTCAAAGTATGATGGCGTGATATTAGTGACAAGTGAAAGAGAAAGAGCGATAGAGAGAGAGAGAGAGAGAGAAGAAAAAGAGAGAGGCGAGAGAGAGAAAGAAAGACAGTAGGATACAGAGAGGTAGATGGAGAGTGTGGAGGGGAAGTGAGATAACACTCATAATAAGCCTGGCTCTGCCGTCAGATTCAGGATGAAGGACAGAACATAAGTTCATATAGATTGTAGTGTTTTATCAAATATGTGTAATTGTGAGTGCATGTGTGTGTGTGTGTGTGTGTGTGTGGTGTGTGTGTGTGTGTGTGTGTGTGTGTGTGTGTGTGTGTGTGTGTGTGTGTACCTATGCATGTATCTATGTATTTATGAATGTATCTATGCATTATGTATGTACGTACGTATGCATGTATGTATGCCGAGACATTAACCTGTAGTGGATACTATTTCATTAAAGCGGTGCTCCAGCATGGCTACAGTCAAATGACTGAAGCAAGTGAAAGAATACAAATATATACATACAGATACAGACACACATACATACTAGTACGACTACTACTACGACAACTACAATGATGGCGCAACGTATGTTTAAGTGTGTTTGCCTGAAACTTCAAAGACATTCTGTCATTTGAGCCTCAACATAACACATTATTCGGTTTATGATGTCCTTTCAGTTTTCCTTCTTTTTTCCTTATTTTACTTTATTTTGCATTGTGTATGTATGTATGTATGTATGTATGTATGTATGTATGTATGTATGTATGTATGTATGTATGCATAGATGCATGCACGTATATATGTACGTATGTATGCATGCATGTATGTATGTAAGCATGCCTGTATGCATGTATGTATGTATGTATGCATGTATGTATGCATGGATGTATGCATGCACTTATGTATTTATATATGTATGTATATTATACATTATTATATAATACATATTATATTATGTATGTACATATATTATATATATTATATAGGATGGCCAAACAGCGGCTCGCGAGCCTCATACGGAAATTGCTGGGTCTTGTGCCAAAATTTGAAACCGTTATATGTGACTTGGGGAAACACGTTGGCTGAGATCTTTTTTTTTTAAATCTCAATTAGCATAAACCTTAACTAAAGACCCCTCCCGAGTCATATAAATTCATAGGGACGGTTTTCCGGTTTCTGTGGTGTATATATTCTCTGCTTGGACGGGACACCGGCCCGTCTAAAGATTAGTCATTTTTTCCCAGCAGAGTGGACTAGAACAACGTGAAATGATGTGTTTTACTCAAGAACACAACGCATCGCTCCGTCCAGGAATCGAAACCACAATCTTACGGTTATGAGTCCAACACCCTAACAACTAAGCCACGTACCTCCACTAACATAAGCCTTAAAGAAGAAAAATTCAAACTTTATGATTATTTATTGGGTCCGGTAGTTTAGAGCTGCGGGAACGGTTTGCTTTTGCAGGAACGAGGAACATTTTCCAACTATTTGAAAAATGCCCAAATATGAATTGTAATGACTTTTTAAAAATTTCTTCTATATTAGGTTTCATTCTCTCTAACTTTCTCACCACTATTCTCATTCAAGCTGTAACCAGGTGGATACATATAAGTCTATAAGGATATGTCATTTGCATGTGGAATTCTGTTTTCATCGCTCTATTTCAAATCATGCTGCTGTGTCAGTAAATACTGTTGACAACGTTCAGCAAGAAAGCCGATGCAAAGACAGAAGCCAGTTTTGTTATTTTCTGGAATACTGCTCGAGCTAAACGTCCATTATTTGGTGGCGAATTTATTAACAATATAGCTGATGTCGTTGCAGTGTTAGATCCGAATAACACAAGACTTCAGTGACAAATAGCACAAACACTAATTTCAGCCGCTCTAAAGAGAGGCATATCTCTCAGATCAGTGCTGATGTTGCATGCAAAATTCCCTTTTGACGAACCAACTGCGATACAAGGCGAATCTATTGACATACAAGACAACCCACAACTAGCAGTTTTTGTTTATTTTGAAGTAACTATGAAAGAAGAGATGTTGAATTTGATGGAATTAAAGAAACAACTTGTGCTGCTGACAGAGTATTAACAAATACTGGTGTTTCGCTATATAGACTTGTTAGTGTTGCAACAGATGGAGCGCTTGCAATGGTGGTGGTGGCGCTGAAGGTGGAGGAATGAAGGATTAGTTGCACTTATGAACAGTAATCCCAGCTTTCCAGAATTTCTCTCAGTTCATTGTATTATTCATTGCGAACACCTAGTTGCCAGATACATTCATGGTTGATGCGGTCAATGATGGTTGACAGTTTCTCAACCTTTATTAATGGCATCATCTGCTGGGGAAATGGGACAAACAGAATTGCAGGAGGACCTAGATCTAAAGATAATCCATAAATCCCAGTCTATAATTGAGTTCTAGAAACGAGTTCCAGAAATAAAATATACTGGACTGAAGAAAACTAGCGTGCTACACATCCCGATTTTTTGCACAACATACTGCTATGAATCAATGTACTCTATAATGAAGCTTGTGTAACTGAAGAATAGTGTAAACCTCACAAGCCATCACCTGACAGAACTAATTCGTACAACCTTGACAAATAGCCAGATTTTCAACGACTAACAGCCGAGATGGAAACACATAAGACCTCTTTCTAGTAGTAAATAACGGCTTTAATAACCTGGTAGGGTCTTATTTTAATAGCTCTAATTTTATTGGTTTGCCTTTTTGCACGTTTTCTTCCATATTTTGACCAAATATTTAATAAGATAAATAAATAGCATTAAAAGAGTATACATTTTCCTTTACACTTTTAGTTTTGGCTGTCTAATTTTATTTATTGAAATGAAAATTCGTTAATTTTTCTGAAATGTTATTGTAGTTCATAACCGTATTAAATGTACTACTTTTGGTGTATAAATTGAAATTTATGCAATTTAACAGTTTTCAATATTGCATTAATGTATAAATATTGTTGCATACATGCAAAATGTATATGGATCAAAACATATTCTTTTATTGTACTGGTTTCATTCATTAGACTACGAACATACTGGGTCATCGCCTTGAAGGCATTTTGTCAATTATATCAACCCAAGTACTTACTTTTTAAGCCTGGTATTATTTTATTGATCTAAGTTGCAGCACATAAATACAAACGTTAACAGACTGTAAATTTTGTTCACGTAGTGCGGCTCCCAAGCATCTGAATTTTATTGAATGTGACTCTTACGTTAAGTAAGTTTAGTCAGCTCTAGTATAGACGGTAGGAGAGATATTTGGAGACATATTTGATTACTGAATAAAACAACTCTAATCTAGTAAAGCAAAATGTATTTGATATAAATTTGTGCACGTTCTCGATAAGCTTTCTTATAAGATTATTCTATGAACCCGCCTTCAGCTTTGATGACTACTTTAATGTGGACCGGAATCATTGAAATCCTGCACTAAATAGTCCCTATTCATTTCGGACGTCACCGGGATACTGACGGCTTCAATTAAGCTAAAATATTATGAGGATGTCGATTAGTCTCCTTTTCAATAACGGGCCAAACATTGTAGTCCATTGAATTTTAAATCTGGCAAGTTTGGAGGTCACAAGTTTGGTATTACGTGATCGTAAAGATTATCTGACATCCGTTCCTGGGCTAGAGGGCTAAGTGAGATGGTACTCAGACTTATTGGAATACGTGTGGTCATCCACCGTGTACTTCATCCATCCAGGGCTTAACAACTGTCTATAGTACCCTAAAGCATTAATTTAAAAACCCACCTTTTAGAAAGATGTGATGTGACATGATCTTTGTTACTAAAACCATCACAGATTATGGAAACTTCGTGTGCATTACTCTGGATATATCAGAAGGATCTATTCATAATAATCTGTCATTTCTCCTGTTAGACTTTTGGTCTTGGTCGGAGTTCTTCTCGTTAAATAACTAAAGCATACTGTAACATTGGATTTAATCCCACGTTTTGCCACATATCTCAAACCACAATTCAATTATAATTTGATCCAGTAGCAACCGAGATTTTACCTAATGAACGGCTATTGTTCACGTGATAGTTCAGTGGTCCAACTAGAAATTTCTGTAAGCAGGGCCTATAGATACGGTCAATTTAAGCGCCGAAATTCAGAGTACCTAGGGTTGGATTTGAATTACACTATCCATATAGCTAGTCTCACGGCTGTGTATTCAATCAAGAATGATCCAAGAAGACATGTCACGACACCTGAATATCCACTTGATATATAAAACCCAGCCCAAGTTTTGAATTTCAAGCAGACATTTTTCTTTCGAGTCATATTACGCTGTTTCATCCTACTGTTTGAGTTGCATGAAAACCTTTTCTATTAATGTAACAAATAAATTATGTTGCAATATAAAAAAAACATATTTGTGAAGGCTTTTGCCGTGGTTAGATAACCGCTTAGCCCGGATCAAACAGTTTTCCTGATTTTTCCCAAATAAATTGGTCTCTCATCAGTACACACGACTCGTACGATTGTTCTCGTGCACCACAGTTCTGGTACTCCACTCCAGTACTTGAAATTCTTTGGCGATAGCCCTCATTGATTTTCCGGGTCCATCATCGATAATATTTTGAATCAGAAAATTGTAATGCCCTTATAGTGTCTGAACGTTTAGAATTTTATATTTCTCTTTGATACAGTTGAAACATTCCCACTAGAGACTTCCAGTTCCATCGTAACTTTATCTACAGAAGGATGCAACATTTACAAAGTTAGCCATTTCTAAATCGCTGTGACAACAATGACGTCATGTCTTTCAGTTTCTTATGTGAGCATTTTATCTGATACGAGGGATCTGAAAGAAGTAAAAACCTTTTATCCTTAAATACCGCTTACATCCTGCACACACACGCGTGCACGCATGCACAGAGGCACACACACTAACATGTGTATGTATGTAAATATATATGTATGTATGTATACAAACTTACATACACATATATTTGCATACATACATGCACACACAAATGTATGTGTGTGTGCGTGTGTATACGAGTATGTGTGAGTATATAAATATATATATATATATGTATATATATATATATGTGTATATATATATAATATATATATATATATATATATATATATATATATATATATATATATATGTATATATAAGTATATAAATGTGTGTGTATATATATATATATACATACATATATATATATATATATATATGTATATGTATATATATGTATATGTATATATATGTATATATATGATGACGTCTCGTTCTGCTGGACTAGCCACCTAACAGGATACAATCATGGGTCAGATCTAATCTCGATTCGTCAAAAAATGATGACGTATTTCTTCCGTGGCAAAACTGTCGCTGCGCTTGGTTGGTTTCCTTTAGGAGTCTTTTCACTATATTCGTTGAGACTGGGTTTTGATTGGTTTGGAACTATATGACGTCAGTGAAAAGTGCAAGTGACCACAGCCTAGCTGAGCTGATATAAACCCAACAATCACAAAATTCACCAAAATTATGCGAACAGACACCGATCAAAAATCATTACTGTTGCTCCCATTGGAACACAAGATAAAATCTAAAATGAACTCCTTGCCTTTTCAAGAACATGATTTTTTTATATTTGACTCTATTGAATGTATGTCACAATTATGAACCACTACATCATACTCTTTAAACATATAGCATGGACTCCCTTTATTATATATGAATTTTTTATATTTGACTCTATTGAATATTATATATGAATTTTTTATATTTGACTCTATTGAATATATGTCACAATTATGAACTATTACATCATACTCTTTAAACATATAGCATGAACTCCCTTTATTATATATAATTTTTTTTGATAAGGTTCGTCATTTCAAGAACCGAAACATGTTAAAAATTAAAATTTGTCTAATATAGCAGCATTTTCAAACTTCATTTTTTACAAATATATATCCACTCGTATACGAGCTAATCTTATTATAATATATATATATATATATATATATATATATATATATATATATATATATATATATATATAATATATATAATTCATAAATGAGGGCAAAGGAAAAAATTTCTAATGCCAAATATGCCGAAAAATTGGACATATTGTCCATTAACCATATAATTTTTTCACAATACGCACGCTACTTGAAAAAAGGTCGACAGACATTTCTAAAAAATTCCATTATTACCATATTGGACCAATTTCAGAGTTAGCTACTAAGAGCCCCCTCTTCGTCAGCGATACATGTGGCAAAAGAAATAAATGAGATACTTACTCATACCCATGGAAGAAGCAAACACTAAGTCATGAGCACAACTAAGTACCCCAAATACATCCAAAATAGAAATACTCCAGCCCATTCGAGACACGTGCGATTTGAACTGAGGCTCTCACAGAGTGAGATAGTCCGGAAGTGAACGCTTAAATTTATATCTAATGAGGATAAAATTTCTTTTGAAA
Organism: Octopus sinensis; assembly: GCF_006345805.1. NCBI lineage: Eukaryota > Metazoa > Mollusca > Cephalopoda > Octopoda > Octopodidae > Octopus > Octopus sinensis. The sequence continues at coordinate 72,734,107 of NC_043001.1, forward strand.
AAAATATTCTTACGAAAAAAATGTTATCAATGGCCAGCATATTAAAAAATACCTTAAACGGTTAAATTTATAAACAATTCATAAATGAGGGCAAAGGAAAAAATTTCAAATGCCAAATATGCCGAAAAATTGGACATATTGTCCATTAACCATATAATTTTTTCATAATACGCACGCTACTCGAAAAAAGGTCGATGGTTATAATGGAATTTTTTAGAAATGTCTGTGACACAAAGTATGACAAGCGTGACACAAAGTATGACAAGGCTGGCCCTTTTAAATACAGGTACAACAAAAATAGGAAGAAAGAGTGAGAGGAATGTGTGGTCATAGAATACATCTGGGTTCGCCACTACCCGCTGCCAGAGCCTCGTGAAGCTTTAGGTATTTTCGTTCAATAAACACTCACAACGCTCGGTCTGGGAATCAAAACCGCGATCTTATGACCTCGAGCTACTACCCTAACCACTGGGCCATTGCGCCTCCGCATACACACACACACACACCACACACACACACACACACACACACACACAAACATATATATATATATAGAGAGAGAGAAAGATATATATATATTTATTTATTTATACATATATATATATATAATATATATATATATATATATATATATATATATATAGATAGATAGATAGATAGATAGATAGATAGATAGATAGATAGATGATAGATAGATAGATAGATAGATAGATAGATAGATAGATAGAGAGGGAGAGAGAGATTTACATATATATATAAATACATATATATATATTTACGCACACACCCACACATATACACACACGCACGACGGAAGTAAATTGACTCCTCGTAAAACATTGTTTTATGTTTATTTTAACTTGAAAGGGTTTATATTTTTTGTTAACGGACATTTTTGTTTTTCAGGTTCTATATGTGACTGTTTAATCATACCACGTACAAAAGAAGCCTTGGAACTGTCCAAATTTCAAAGAGGCCATATTGTGGATCAATCTGAAGGTAGACTTAAGGTAAAATCGCAAAAAAACTGGGGATCCCACTTTCTACAGTTAATAGGGTGATTGTGCAATTCACCAGAGAGGGGAAGGAGCCCACATCCCCTTGCCCAGGTTAACCAGGGCCCTCTGACAAGAGAGCCCTGTTAAATGTTAAATGAAGTATGGAGGATAATCCTCATTGCAAGGACTCTGACATAGCAGAACAAGTTGATGTCAGTCCCAGAACAGCTGTCAAGTATCTCCACAAACATGGTTACTATGACAGAGCAACAGGAAGGAAGCCCCTCCTTCAACCAGCCAATATCAAGTGGAGAAAAGATTGGGCCAGTGCGATGATGGAGTGGCCGCTAGAATTTTGGGACACTATAATATTCTCTGATGAGTCCAGATTTGTTGTATTATCTGACTGGTCAAGTGTGGATCTGGAGACTGTGTAATCAAGAATTTAATGTGTAATAATTACTGTCAATAATGAAGCAAGGCTACTATTCTGTGATGGTCTGGGGAACAATTTGAAGTAAAGGTCAATCAGGGCTGGTTGGAGTGTGATGGAAACATAAACTCAGATAAATGTGTCCATATTGCAGAAGAAACTCCTTCCAATCTTCTCCAATGGTGAACTGATTAAAGAAGACTATGGAAGATGGGACTCCTTCTCACACGGCTAAAAAGACCCAAGATCGGTTGAAAAAGAATGGTATTAAAATACTTCCATGGCCAGGCCAATCACCAGATATGTTCCCTATTGAATAGCTCTGGGGCATAATGGATGAAACACTTCGTAAAACGAACAAGAAAGCGTCCTCAAAGCCAGATCTTTTGAGATTACTACATGAAACTTGGCAAGAAATTCCCCAAGAGAATATTTGTTATCTCATCAGTAGCATGCCTTATAGGATCCTTGCATTGAAAAATGCAAAAGGCATGTCTACTAAATATTAGATATTCATATCAAAATAATTAATAAATAATTTCAGATTAAAATAAATTTTAATGATTATAAGGGTGCCTATTTACTTCTGTTATGTGTGTGTGTGTGTGTAGTTATACGTACATACACACACACACACACACACACACACATATATATATATATATATATATATATAATATATATATATATATATATATATATATATATATATACATATATATATATATATATATACATATATATACATACTAGCAAATGCACCCATACTTTAGACGGGGTAATTATTAATTATTATAATGGTGCATTCCTGTGGACGGTTTAAGGTGAATTAGATAATTTGGGCTTCAGTGACGTGCTCTATCATTTGTTTGACCTCAAGGCGAGTTCCATTGCTTAGTGTATTTAGATTGTGTAGGAGGATGACAGGGCAACTGATCAGTTGTCAACTGATCTGTAACAACGTTCTTGAGAATGTAGCTGACTAAGTCACATTAAGAGTGTTGACAGCTGCATTTGTAGGTGCAAGAACAGCCCTGTCGCGAAGCCAATTTGGTTTTATGCATTCCGTTGTAAGATTTGGATAAACGGTAGAACACAAGTCAACAGGGCTGGATTCAGTGTGGCCAATGATGGTAGTATCAATGTATCCGTTGTCATCGGACGTAATTTGTCCATTGCCAATTTTAAAGAGCATTTCCGAAAACTGGGTTGTAGGCTGACCAGTTTGTAGGAGTGATCATATGTTGATGGTGAGTTGTTTAGATTAGACATGCGACCTAAGGAGGGATTTTTAAAGTTAAGTATTAAGTTTATCAGCAGGTGTTCCTTTGGGTATAATAGGCAGAGTTTGTCGAAAATCTGCAAGAAGAAGAGTCACACCTTGTTTGATCTAAGATCCCTCATTGTGGTATGAAGTGCTTGTAGGGAACATTTATAGGACATAGTTGCTTCATCCCAAACAATGAATTTGCATTTTTTCAAAATTGTCGCTTTGTCCGAGAAATGCATTATGTGGCACGTTGGGTTTTCTTGATGTACTACATTGAAAGGCAATTTAAAAGTAGCGTGTGCTGTTCGTCCGCCATCTTGAAGAGTCGAGGCTATTCCTGGGGAGGTAACAGCAATAGCAAGATCACCATTATGCCGCATCTTCGCAATAAGATTCAGGAGGAACGTTTTTTCTAGTTCCACAGGGTGCATCTAAGATGATTCCGCCAGTGTGTGTGTAGATGTTTTCGAGAACGTAATTGTATACGTCAGCTTGATCCGAATTGAGAAATGAACTGTTTGAATTTGTGGATGTTTCCCTGAGAATGAGACCATACACACACACATACACACACTCACGTACACACGCACACAGACACATCTTCTGTACTATATATTATAGATATATATAGTTATATTTATAGTTATATATATATAGTTATATTCGTATAAATATATATATATATATATATATATATATATATATATATATATATATATATATATATATAGTAAAATGTGTATATATACATATGTATGTATACATACATATATACATACATATATATACATTAGTCTAACTTCATCATGGTTTTTGTAATTAATTTATTTATCCCTTTCTATAGTTTTCCACCCTCCTGTTCATATTATTATTTTTATAAAGACCTTTATGTAAGTGGCCCTTCTAATTAAGTACCCCTAAGAAACTATATTATCATGTATGTATTAACTCTGGAAACTTTTAAAACTTATATTACACATCTCAGTTTATAATTGATATATAGTTGGCATGTTCTATAGCCTCAATATTCCTCATGTAAATACCGGGTATCAGTCTTTATAGATACCACCAAATAACTAATAACTAATAAAGAAATAATTTAGTTTAAACGATTGAGTTATTAAACAAATTCTATAAAATCTTCTCTTTCTATTGATGATAATAAGGTATATATACTTCATCATGGCTTTTAGTGATTAAATTATTTATTCCTTTTTATGGTGATCTACCCTACTGATCGTATTATTATTTTTATATTAGCCCTTAAGTAAGCCTAATGTTTGTACCCCTAGAAATTTATATTAGCTTCTATATAACAGCACCGGAAACTCCACAACTTATAATACACCTCTTAGATTATAATTATTATAAAATATAGTTAGCATGTTCTATCGCCCCAGTATTCCTTTCTTAAATTATCAGTAAATGCAAGTGATCAATCTTCATAGATACCACCTAACAAGTAAATATTTAAGTATATGAATAAATATTAAACTAATTCTATGTAATTTTTTCTCTCTCTATTGTTGTAAATTTTGGTATATACTCAAAATTATTCAAACATCATTTTGGTTATAATATTTTCTTAATATTTTTTGATAACCCTAAATTTTAACTTTATACAATATAACAATATTGTTTAAATCATTCAACTCTAGTACCCCATGATAAAAATTTCCCCTGTATTATCATTATTGGTTTTATTAGAGTCTTGCCCCTTTAACTGGTAATTAACATCTTGATTTAAGATCTTCCTTTACCAAACCTCATTATAGCCAGTTACTTTATACTACTTCAAAATAATTTTGACAAGTTTTATGACTATACCCACTATGATTCCGTCATCTCCCTCATTCCCTTTCCTAACAGACACTGCTCTATTGTCTTAGATTTTGATATACAAAAATTTGATAAACTAGGACTATAAATCGTAACCTACCCCAAAAATCAATGACAAACTAGAACCCTAACAAGTTTCTTTTTTTTCCTGGTGTCTTAGTAACTTCTAAGCGGAAGTGAAAAACTTTGTCTGTTCTTAGAGGATTTAAGTAAAATTATGCAAATGTGTCCGACTGTTTAAATTAATTCTATTTATTTATGCAGCTGAGGATAGCTCTGCATTTAAATTGATGTAATGATTGCATTGTTCAATTAAATGGAATCCCTTGAAACGGTCATACTGTAGCACTTCTGGATATCCTGTTGCTTATTTTGATGTATATATATATATACAATTACACATACATACATACATACATACATACATACATACATACATACATACATACATACATACATACATACATACATGCATACATACATACATACATGCATACATACATATATACATATCCTGATATTGACGCGAGGGATGTGAACGAAGTCGATCCTCAACATACAATCTTGGACGTATCCTTTACTACTTCAGACATTACAGCTGCAATAAATGAGATCAAATACTTTTCTGCTGAAGGACCTGATAGTTTCCCCGCTAGTGTCCTGAAGGAATGTTGGTACCAACTTGCAATCCCTCCAACCAACTTCTGTAGAAATTCTTTAGACTCAGACTATATAGCGAAGTAGCTCCTATCCCAATCTGTCATTTCAGATTTCAAAGAGGAAAACGAATGCCTCGCAGTCAACTATCGTCCAATCTCACTCACTTCCCATTTCATCAATGTGTTTGAAAGCGTGGTGAGATCAAGGTTAGCTAGCTTCCTGAAGAGCCCCAATCTTCTAGATTCAAACCAGCATGGCTTTCGCTGCAGCTGAGACCAGGGATGCTACTGTTGGGTTTGTACACTCAGATCTGGGGTTTTTTGGAGCAATGACGAGTTTATGGGTTTTAATTTCCAAATTTACATTAAATCTGGGTTTTTAAGTTAGCTTTGGCTGCAAACTTATCTTTTAAAGAGAATTCGGTGTTATACACTTTGTATGCAATATGTACCAAAGTTGCACCTCTTCTAATACTTGGTAAATTTTCTATATATCATCTATAATCATCTCATGTAATGAATTTATCGATACAAATGTTGTATGTGGCGTAATTACCGATCGTACGCGTTCATTACTTGTTTATATTTGTATCATACCAGGCAACTACAAGTTACAACGCGTTGGTAACCCCTAGTACACTTGTCTGAAATTCTGACACCGCCAGTTGACAACTTGACTGTGTTGATGGTGTGCACTTCGATTGTTACTCGCAATTTAAAATTTGTTTAACATTTTGGGTGAGTGTTTTTTTGTTTTGTAACCCTTTGCGAAATAATGGCAGACAATAGTGGGTCCAAAATGAGGAAGTGGAAATTCTCAAGAAACGAAAGTTTTCAGTATTGATAGATGAGAATACAGACATCTCAGTGACACAAATTTTAACGATAGTTGTTCCCCCTTTTTTTTTTGTCAAGGATGCTCTTCTGGATGCAATTATAGTAGAAAATGGTTCGTCTCAGGTCTTGTACGATGCTGTCAAGTCTACGCTTACAAAAGAAGATGTATCTACGAGCAACATACTTGGATTTGTCAGCAATAGTTACTCAACATTGATGGGTAACAAGAGCGGGTTTCAAAAGTTATTGAGAAACGATATTCCGACTGTATTTACAATAGGCTGTGTTTTCAATTCGTTTGCACTGTGTTCAAGTCATACAGTGAAGGCTTGACCTTCGTATCTCGAGTCCTTTTTAAAGGACTTCTTACTTTTCTCGAAGTGGCAAACGTCAAAATGACTTCAATATGATACAAAGTGTTGTTGGCACAAAAGAAAGCAATATTCCAAAGCTTTCACAAACTAGATGCTTGTCGTGTGAAAATGTAATTAACGTTATAATAGAACAGTGGGATGCCCTTGTACTTTATTTTTAGTCTGAGGATAAAGTAGAAAAAGTAGACGGAGCAAAAAGGATCTATGAAACAATGATTAACAAAGGGGTGAAGCACATGCTGCTCTTCTTACATTATATATTAAAGAAAGTAAATGCTCTCAATGTCGAGTTTCAATCAGAACACTTTTGACTGCATCTGTTCCATACACTTGTATCCAATGAATATAAAAGCATCCTTAGTTGCTTTATAAAAGAGGATGTTTTAACTGTATCTAATTTATCAGATATTGATATTAATAACACAACAAATCACAAAGATATGAGTGATATTTACCTCGGTGGACGCGCAATGAGATATCTAGAACAAAACCCCATCATTGGTGACTCAGCTAGATTCAAAACTGATTGCAAAAAGTTTTAAATAGAATTATGCTCTCAAATAAAAATGCACTTTCCTCTCGATGAAGCTGGAGTGCTTGCCCTCTTAGAAATACTTGATCCAAAAGCAGTACGCAATCTCACTAACGCTCCCCAGTCAATAATTCCCTTGGCATCAAACTTTCCGGCAATTGCACCAGGAAACACTTGATAAACAAGCCGATGAGTGGAGATTATTTCAGTAATATGAAGATATTTCTGTTTCCTCAAAAAGCATCCTCGAATTCTGGTATTCCATACGCAATCTTAAAGACGGGCTTGACCACTCTAAATTTGAGAGGCTGTCATAATTCATGACTAATTTAACGGTGTTACCTCGTTCATCAGCGCGCATGGAACGCATATTTTCCCAAGTAAATTGCACAAGCACAAAGTTCACTAATAGGATGAAGGCCGAAACGATCACCGATCGTCTTCTCGCTAAACAAACAATTACAAAAAAGGGAACGTGATACATTTCTTGGGAGCCGAACGCTAAACTTATTAAAGATGTAGTGGATGTGTCTTATCACCGTAGATATACAAGTAGGCTGAACTTCAAAAAGGAAGGAGTGAATGAAGATGATATGGGTATGTATGAAATTGACAATTAACTGCCATATGATATAAAGTAAGTATTAAATTCTGTATTCATTTTGTCATATATCATATTTTATCATTAAATTACCAATTATATATTTTCTAACATCTGGGTTTATAAAATAGGATTTGGGTTTTTTGTAGCAAATAATCTGAGCGTTTTATTATTTGATGAGTGGCAACCCTACAGGGATTGTCTAACACAACTCTTACATCACGTCGATGACATCCTTAAAGCCTTGGGATCAGGTTCGAACTCTGATGTCATATACCTGGACTTCAGTAAAGCGTTCGACAGAGTCGACCACAATATCCTACTGTCAAAATTGTCAAATATTGGAATCTGTGGAAACTACTAAATGGATTAAGTATTTCCTGGAGAACAGAAACATGTCGTGATCGGTGTAATCCACTCAGTCCAGCAAAGGTCACCAGTGGTGTTCCTCAGGAGACTGACTTGGGCTCGCTTCTGTTTATAGGCTATACAAATGATATTTCAAGAGTCATCAATCACAGCAAAGGGAAAATAATGACTCCAAGCTCCAGAAAATCATTCACGGAGAAGACCGCATGTATGTATACAATTATAAGAGCGTTGACAGCAAGAATAGAGTCCTTTGCCTCTAATTTCTAGCAGTGTAGGTGTTCCAACACACTCGGTCATATTTCCTTTTTGGTGAAACTCTGCTAACTAGCTGCCTCATTTAATTATTTGAATGCACATTGGCGATTCGCTAAATCATCCATAAACATTTTTATGGAATAAACATATATGTTTGTAGCTCGGCTGTCCGGAAAGAAGCGAACTGTACTGGCCCTTTTGAAGATGCTTCGGCCTAAAGCTGAAACCCCACGGTAAAGGGATATTACAGTCGTCAATCTCCGACCATCTACAGTTGCTGCCGGCATATATGTATATAATTATATGCGCGTTGACAGCAGCAATAGAGCCCTTTAGCTCTTATTTCTAGCAGTATAGGTGTTCTAGAACCCTCAGTCATGTTTAATGGCATTTATTGTTTTCCTTTTTGGTGAAACCCTGCTAACTAGCCGCATCACTGGATCTTTTCGGTTTGAACGGCAGTTTTTAACATAATTTCTAGGTAACTAAAAAATTTTTAACTTCGTATACTGGTAGAATGTGTTTATAAAACATCATTTTCTCTTGGCTTTCTTGGGAAGATTCTACAGGTTGTAACATATTTCGTCTTTAATTCCTTGCATTCGGCAATTTTAACCAATTAATGACCGTCTATTGAGGTGAAAGCATTCTGTGCCGTATGAATATGTCCCTCCTTTAAGAAATAGATTAGGTTTATTTACATTTGTGAAGAAAAAAAGATACCCTTCCCCCACCCCTAACCCTAACCCTAACTAACCCTAACTTACCCTAAATCTAAAATAGATTGAAATGCAATAGATCGATACTAAGGCCATAATTATGGGTGATAATTTCATATGACACCGCTAGAAAAACCTGCCATTTTCTCTAGCTGTGTCATATGAAATTGTCACCCATAATTATGACCCTCGAATCGATCTATTGCATTTCAATCTATTTTAGATTTAGGGTTAGTTAGGGTTAGGGTTAGGGGTGGGGGAAGAGTATCTTTTTTTCTTCACAAATGTAAATAAACCCAATCTATTTCTTAAAGGAGGGACATATTCATACGGCACAGAATGCTTTCACCTCAATAGACGGTCATTGATTGGTTAAAATTGCCGAAATGCAAGAAATTAAAGACGAAATATGTTACAAACTATAGAATTTTCTCAATAAAGCCAAGAGAAAATGATGTTTTATAAACACTTTCTACCAGTATACGAAGTTTAAAATTTTTAGTTACCAAGAAATTATGTTAAAAACTGCTGTTCAAACCGAAAAGATCCGCATCATCTAATTATATACACACACGCACGCACACATGTAGGCATATACATACACTCACACTCACACACACGCGTGCACCTGTCCAAGGAGTTCCATGCATAATAATAATAATAATAATAATAATAATAATAATAATAATAATAATAATAATAATAATAATAATAATAATAATGCCCCGATGCAGTACCATGGTTTCTAATGTTAGCTAACTAGATGTATTAACATGTACATTGTTTCATCTTGGTATAAAAGATGGACTACAGCAAATATTCTTCTCAATACCACAAATTTTCTTGTCATTTGCTTGATCTTAACCAGTTGAGCATGTCCCTTATTGGCTGACGATATGTGCGTCTCTGATCATGAGCAGTAGTGGGGAAGCATCATAGCCATGTGTTGAGATGAATTCTTTGGGTTTGGATAATTCACCTTTGGAAACATTGGTTTTTGTTCATCATCCTTAATCAACCCTTATTCAGGGACCTTTTGAGCGGGATGGGCTACTCGACTTGAAGAAAATTCTAACTGAGCCTCACCTGCAAGGTCATGCACTGTTTATCTTGATATGAGGTCACTATGTCTTGCACATACGGTTGTGATCCATGTGCCTGGTGTACTCTTATCAGACAGGTAGTCGTCATGGGTATACTAGGCTTCGTCTATTTTACCCCAATGTCACTTTGATGGTACGCACTGCTCTCTCAGTTAATAATAATAATAACAACAACAACAACAACAACAATAATAATAATAATAATAATAATAATAATAATAATAATAATAATAATAATAATAATAATTCAAATTTTGGCACAAGACCAGAACTTTAGTAATAATTTTGATGATGATGATGATGATGATGATGATGATGACGACGACGACGACGACGACGATGATAATCGTGGTGATGATGGAAATGGCGGTGAGGGTGGTAGTGATCATGACGACACGACGACAGCGGTGGTGGTGGTCGCCGTCGCAGCGGTGGAAACGATGGTGGTGGTGATTTTTGTGATAAATAGTGGAGGATAGATGTAAATAATGATGAGTAACAAAACGAGATAGGATATAAGTCAAACAAATTAATTGTTATAAAATAAGATATTTTTTGCTGGTTAAAAGTTAATTACAATAGGCTTATATCAGAAACCTACACCCACTCCTTCCATTGTGATATTAATTATTACTAACACAGCTGATAATTAAAGATTATAATTAGAAACGTATGAGGTACTACGCTAAAACAACTGTGTATCGGTAAATTCATCTAAATTAAGATTCTGGGCGATACAAAAGCTTTTGCTGGAAAATATTAACACTGAAAGACTTCTTTGTACATATAGATGATGATACTTCCTGTGTGTTAGTTCTTAGCATAGCTGTATAGTGTTATCAGTGCGAAAATCGATCGGTTGGAAAGGACAGACTTATCATGAGCATTGAGATTTAAAAGTTGTCATTGCATCAGTCACTGAAACTAGGGACTGTAATTGCGTAAAAGTGAACTGTAGGTCAATGTATTTTTAAGGTCTCTCACACACACACACACAACACACACACACACACACACACACACACACACACCACACACACACACACACACACACACACATATATATATATATATTGAGAGAGAAGAGGGAAACAGCTACCAACATTCTAAGCTAAGATTTCAAACCTAATTTACAATTTGATATAAGTTCCTAGTTCCTAGGCCTATTGTTTTCGCCTGTTGCCCTAAGTGATTAATCAGAATAAGCTGACTCCTTAGACCTTTGAGAGTTATTCACGTGCCAAACCTGATATAGTAGAAGAATCCTTTGTTTTTGCTTAACCTAGTATAGTAAGAAGAACATAAAACCACGACAGCAAATTAACTCCTTCTCTTTGGTAACTCGGCACCTATCAAAAGTACACGTCCATCTTTCTTCTTTCTTCCTTCTGCCCAGTACTGAAGGAGAAACAGCATGGGGCAATACACTGCTTATACTTTCTACTTACCTTAATGTTTTTTTTACTCTCTCACTCTTGATGAAACTAATTATCTACAGAATGGGCTAGAGATCTACAAATAACTTGTATACACAATAACTCGACGAAGTGGTAGTTTCTATAATGTACCACAATAACAATATAAATAAACAGCCATCTCAAAAATGAATTAATATTGTTTTTATCATTCATTTATCCGATGCATCATGACATTAAACTTTGTCATATATATACACAAATAGCAGCAGATGGATTGTGATTCACTACTGCTGCTTCAGGCGGGGTTTTTTTTATGAATAGAATTATTACATCACGCTGTGAAAAAACCGTTTTCATCAGGTGAATATATGTAAGAATTAAACATTTCAAAGCATCTCAATGCATAAGCAAAATGCCATTTCGTGAGACTCACCAACTAAAATTCGTCCTGACCGAATTTTAGCCGGTGAGTTATGAAATGGCATTTTGCTACGGAATTGACATATATATATATATATATACTAGCAAAATGATAAATAAAACATATGCATATATACATCTATATGTACTTACATATATATGTATATATACATGCATATATAGGTACAGGACACCAAAAAAACGTCGAACACAATGAGAAACGAAAACATAAAAACAGAACCGTGGAAACGGACATTTTTTTAAACAACGAAAAAACAGGATGCAAGACATACGACACAAGGAAAATTCCCCTTCTTCAGCCACCTCCGTTTCGTCTACTCCGCGTTTCGAAGGTAAAGGCGAGACACGACTTCGATGAAACGGTCCTTCCCGCAAATAATTTGAGATTTTTTGCGGAGGAGTAAAAGTGGTAACAAAAACAGGACAGTAAAAACAATACAAGACAGTAACAGCTTATTGTTCGCTCAACGTAGCATCAACAAAGACAAAAGTACTCCATACAGTGAGAAATAAGTATTTAATGTACACAGTACAAAAAATAGTTTCTTACTAGGATCGAGGTAAGTTTTTATAACACACCTTATGTCTCCAAATAATCTCTACACTCTGACCACGTGGTCTATTTAGCCTGCAATCAGGACACTAATACAAGAGAAATCACGAGAAAAACGAAAAGGTATATGTGTGTGTGTGTGTGTGTGTACATGCGTATATATATCTACATATACATATGCATATACATATATATATATTTAAAAGACCACAATGAACAATTTCATTTAGAATGGTTGATTCTCTCAATTTCGATACCATATGACAAAGGCAAGAAATTCTGTCTTCTCTGCAATTCTGAGCTATTTTTCATTATTTTTTCTAAAAAGTACTCTAGTAAACACGGTTATAGAGCGAGCATACAGATGTAAGCATTGGCAAAAACATACATTCAGTGCATATAAGTAGTCTCTATCATTATATATAATTTAAACTTTAATTTCCTTTATATTTAACATTCACTATTAATATCCCTACTGTTTCTGTTAGCGACTTATGACGTTATATCATATAACGTTTTTTTAAACAATATCAATAGCGTTCTGTCTATCGCTATACAAATCCATCATTTTTTGCTAAAATGTCTTATTGACGAGTTTCGTTTTTTTCACTTTCCTGAGGAGAAGATTGCATTGTTTATACCATTTATTCTTTTGAATAGTATCAGTGGAATTTTCGAAACATGTGTCGAAAGTAAAAATATTTGATTATACCTACGTTAACTCCATTTTTTATTCATATTATTCAAAATATTCAACGTAAACACGAAGTTTCTACCTTTATAAACAAGGAGTTGCAACACCTTTACTTGTGAGATTTTTGCTGCCCTGGTAACTATTTATTTATTTTTTCCGTGTTAATTGTTAACAAGGTAAAAATACACTCATCTATTTATATTTATATATATATATATATATATATATATATATATATATATATATATATATATATATTATATATATATATATATAGTGAGAATTTACAAAAAAACAAAAGACGAAGACGGGTGTGTAAACAACAAACAGATGTATTAGTTTAACGCTCGGGAAGTGAGAAACTATTTTACGTTTCGAGCCTACGCTCTTCGACAGAAAGGAACACAGAAATAAACAGGGATAGAAAATAAAAAAGGTTTAGTGGCTAGCGATCTATCATGGCGAATGCCGGACAAAGGGGTCACACAGGAGAGCTAGGAAGAAGGGGAGATAATAAAGTAGTGGTAATCCCAAAACGAAGGTGCGCGTGTGTATGTGAGAGTGTGTATATGCGTGTGGAAGGGGGCTAGTGACCTTGATATGCATGTGTAGGTGTGTGAATGATGGCGAGGATGCTGGGAAGTAGTCAGTGCTAGTGTGTGCGCTGGTGTGGGTGCTGGGAAGTGGTCAGTGCTAGTGTGTGCGGGGTAGTGTGATGTGGTGTGGTGCGGTATGGTGGTGTGGTGGTGTGTGGTGGGTGGTGTGGTGGTGTTGAGGTGTGGGGGAAGCAAGGGTTGGGGTGTAAAGGATTATAAAGATGATGGGGTTGGAATGTGTAGGAGTGGGGTAATGAGGGAGGGGTGACGATATATATATATGCGTGTGCATGAATGTGAGTTTGTCAGGTTGTTCTTGAGTGCTGCTGATAACATGTAATACAACCTGTTGAATGGTTGAACCTCAGTAGCTAACCGGCAACTCTACCAAGCCTGCTTGGTGAGTAGAGTGTTTTGTTGGACACCCTACTGGACGAAAAACAACACCCGTCAAAAGAGTAGATGAATTTAGTTGAGCCAACGTCCATCCAGTTACGTGATATGTGTGTGTGTATGTGTACGTGCGTGCATGTGTATACGTGTGTGTACGTGTAGGAGTGCGTGCGCGCGTGAGGACTTCCAAATATCAGATTAGTTGCCAGGTGTGCATTTAACCTACCAGGACATGTTGGACCCTACTAAGCCAAAAAATGGAGGACTCTAATAGAAAAGCCTGAGGTATGTAGCACATAGAGTTTGTGGCAAAATGTTTTTCACCAATTTTCTTCTCTCAACGTTTTCGAAAAGCATTGCTGGCCGTACACATCTTTACCGTTGAAAAACATCTTCAGATGATTTATTTTCAAAGTAACGGCTTATAATATTGGCTGTTACACCCTCACTCGGTGAAGCCGACTGCAGGTAAGTGTCGAAAGCTTGGTCTTCGTGATTCTGTCCATTGTTCTCGGAATCTGCGCTCAGAATTTATTAATGTTACCTGTCAAATTCGCCACTAACTTAGGTGAGACATAGTTCAATTTAGAAATCTCATTCAACTACATTATTATCGACCTAGTTCAAATAATTAAGTAGATGTGTATTTATCTACCCCTTGAATAATCCCATCGACCCCCAGAGGTCAATATCGACCACTTTGGAGATCACTGTCCTCGACTATGCTTTCTGCACCCTTGCTTTCAATCATTTATCTTCTTTCCTCTACACGACCTCGCTCTGGTCACGATGTATATACAAGAAATTTACATGGCTCAGCGCATCCAGCATATCTTTTGCAATTTATCATATTTGCTTTACCCATAGAAATTACTTACGACCACAGAGCCAGACAAACTTGATCTCTGCATTTCCTGTAAGACACCTACCCCAAAATCCACTACTTATTGCCAAAAATCTTCCTGCAATACCATAGATTAAGAATAGTAGTGTCATATTCAGATGCACTTGAATATGCAATCTTCTGATTACGTAATCTGGCATTGCATCACATTCAGACCAACTCAAACCTGCACTCAAACCAATTCTGCACGCTAATCAAATCTCTTCATTCTACAGTGAAACTGATATTGCACGCAATTCAGACTCACTTGTATATGCACTAATATTCACATATACATCACTTCAGCTTCTTTCTCTTGGTAGCTAAGATATTTCTCGCCTTAATTCATTTCCATCCGTACACTTTCTATTTCACAGTTTGCACTGTACACATCTCCATCTTCCCCCACCTTCTCTGATTGATCGAACGCCAATTTCCTTTTTTTCCTTCTTTTCTTTTTTGTCTTACCCCGTTATTTGTATTTCCATGCAATTTATGATAGCACGTATATAACCTTCCGTAAAAACTGACGCCATGCAATTTCTTCTCACAATGTCATCACATTCACTGCTTTGTCTTGCATTTAAAGTTTTACAACATACATTTCATGGAAGCAATTTGTGCCCTGGTAAGTAAGTAATTATAACGTTATTTTCAAGCTTAAAACAAAATGACTTATCTCATCAGTGGGGTATCACAAACGATTCGAAACACAGTCTTAATTAACGTGAGAATGCTAATAATGAGGTCCTTCATTGGATCAAAGGCTCTACATTCTTAAGAAGACAATTAAATCAAAATCAATGAAATCAACCAAGTCCTTAACTGGAACTAATATCATCAGTCACAGTTGATACAAAAAGAACAAAAAAATCTAATTCGGTTTCATTACGACTTGAACTTAAAATATGAAGGGACGTAATTACCACAAGGTATTTAGAGATCAGCTGCTTAGACGAGATCGTTATCGAAACTGGTCGAGATCTACCATCCTCTTTTTAAGACAGCGGG
Source organism: Octopus sinensis (assembly GCF_006345805.1). NCBI lineage: Eukaryota > Metazoa > Mollusca > Cephalopoda > Octopoda > Octopodidae > Octopus > Octopus sinensis. The sequence goes on from NC_043001.1 coordinate 72,750,088, forward strand.
GTATGGTTTGATGGAGATTTGACTGCTATTTCTAAAATATGAAGGTATTGCCTAGAAGGCTCCTCGTTGATTTGTTTATATCTTGTTTATTATTATTATTCATTGTTATGATTTTTTTCTTTTTCGTCAGATTTAAACCTGAAACCCAATATCAAGGACAAAGCAACACGCACTAAAAGCATTAACTGATACATGAGAAAATGTTAACTTGAATAATCATTCTTTTTCTCTTTCTCTTTTTCCTCTCTTTCTCTCTCTTTCTCCCTCCTTCTCTCTCATTCTTTTTCTTCTCTCTCTTTCTCTCTCTTTCTTTCTCTTTTGCTCTTCTCTTTCACTCTATCTCCCTCTTTCTTTGTTTCACTATAATAAATATTTGAAACAAAAGGAAGCAAAGAAGGCGTGGTTCTGTGGTAAGAAGTTTGCTTCGCAACCACTTGGTTCTGGGTTCAGTCCCACTGAGTGGTACCTTGGACAAGTGTCTTCTATAGCGCCCCACACATAATAATTAAGGGGGTTGCAGTCTGGAGAGTTAGGTGGCCAGATGTTAGGGGTGATGTCATCACAGAAATTGTCTGACAGTCATGACTGGGTTCTGCTTGTGTGGCATGGTGCAGAGTCCTGTTGCCAGAGATAGGGTCGTCCAGTAGCCATCCTCTTCACCCAAGGGAGCACTACTTCCTCAAGGCATTTTATGTAGACCTCCATGTTGAGTCTAAGGCCGTGTGGGAAGATGACTGGAGGCTTAACGTCGCCATCACTAGTGATCACTCCAAACATCATGATGTTGATTGGATGTTTGAATTTTATCACTCTCGGTACATGTTTTGGGGACACGGCAAGCAAACGGTTGTTCTGCATGTTCAGCATCTGTTCGTTTCCAAATTTCTGGCAGAGTGAATTGCATCATGGTGCTGTTTTTCTCACAGACGATGTCCAACTGACCCTACTATACTGTGAAGTTGACAAAATCAAAACTAAAAAAGCGCATGCGCGAAATTAAAAATATAAAATGGCGACAATTTATCCATCCCACCATATGTATGTGTGGGGGGATGGGGGTGCGCGCGTGTATCTTGGTATTTGTATCTTCCACCGCTGCTTGACAACTGGTGTTGATGTGTTTTCGTTCCCGTAACTTAGCGGTTCGGCAAAAAATCCGATAGAATAAGTACCAGGCTTAAAAAGAAAATAAGTACTGGGATCGATTAGTTCATCTAAAATTCCTCAAGGCGGTGCCACAGCACGGCTGCAGTTCTAATGACTGAAACAAGTAGACTTATATTTTTAAATCATATGGTTCTAGTTTAGAGATTCTGGGAAATACTCACTTTGAAATAGTCTATATGAAACCGAGTGTTAAAACTCACGCTGTATGCTGTGAGTGTAGCGATGATGCGAAACCGAGACCCTGTATACGCGGTTAGACATCACGAGCAAACCACCATAGTTTCACATGATCGGTCTATTAACTGAACAGTTAATGTGAAGCGAAGGTATGGACAAGGTTTTCTCGAACACTCTAGAATTTGATTTTCTGGTTCCCTGTAGATGCTGTTCGTTGCACATTTTTACAGCCAGGCAGCGCAAGCAAATGACCCATGAAGACAGCCAAGACAGATGGCTCGGGCAGATTACCAAGAATCTCCGCCGCCACGAAGATAGCACAATTGTTTACAGATCTGTTAAACAATTCGCATGTTGTCTTACTGCAATCTCAGAGTAGTATATCTCTCGCTCACTCACTCTCCCTCTCTCTCTCTTTCTCTCTCTCTCTCTCTCTCTCTCTCTCTCTGTAATTATTTCTGTTGTTAACTATAAAGGCCAACGCATTTTGTCTTTATGTGCGACAATAAATTCTTTTGTTAAATGTTCTTTATACAGCCAAAAAATACATATTTTCATTCATTAACTCAACCAACTACAACAGCATGGACGAAGCATCATAAGGCCAATCGTGACACGAGGATCATTTTGTCAAAATAAATAAATAAATAAATAATTAAATAAATAAATAAATAAACGCACTGGTTTTATTTCATTTAATTATATCCAGATTGTATCTAGACAGAGTATTTGTTAAGTCAGCGGATAGGGATAGCATAGGGTGCCCACAATTCAAATTGGTCGGCTACGCAGACCACAAATTTGTGATCTGCACAGTCGATTTAGATAGGACTTGTAGACAGGGACCCAGTTACTGGAAGTTGAACGTGTCCTTTTCGATGCGCAATGACTACAAGGACCGGATTAGCTAACTAGTTAGCGGCAGTTGACGGGGACAATCGTCAACAAACGGTGGCGGATAGCCCTGAAGAGGGCAATTGGAGCAGAATCGATAGCGTTTAGTAAAGAGTTAGCAATATAAAGAAATAGATTAGAGGGAGAACTAGTTAGTAAACTGGAAGAGGCAATCGCGATTGACGTGTTAGCAGCGAGAATGACTCTTGACCATTTCTTTGAGATGAAACACGAAGGATGCGTTGCCAGAGCTAAAGCCCGTGCGCTAAAACATGAGGGAACTAAAGCCGTCCGATGGGCCAGAATGGTGGAGACGCGACGTGGCAGCAAAACCACGATTGGGTCTTTGACCAGCGGTTCTCAAACTTTTCAAAAAAATTTACGTGCCGATCCCCTTACACATTTTTCGATGATTCGCTGTCCTTATAAAATTCAGGATAATTAGCATGAAAAAAATGACATGCATTCGTGTACCGAACTTTCTGAACTATGAGCCGGGCTAAGAATGGGTGTCTGGCAAAGGGCAAAGTCATGCGGGAACATGCACCGGTGAGGATACCGACGGCGAGAGACATGCAAACGTGTGGATTGCAATAGTGGAGTGGTGAATCATGTGAGCATAGAATACCGACAGCACATGCACAATCAACCGTAATACCCGCATATTTTCCATCGGCCAGTCACACCTGTTGTACAAGTGTAATTAGCAAATGAGCGTGTTGGAGAGGCGTGGTGTTTTGAGGTCAACGACAAAAAAAGATGATAGCATGCGAAAAATTGAAAGTCTTGAAATGAGCAGAGAGGAAACTGTTCTTGAAAGGTCGGGCAGAGTTGGCGAATGCCTGCATCGCCTCTGTCATCATTTATTGTCTGATCGTCGTGCCTTACCCTAGTTATTGCTTGATCAAGTTGGAGCGTCTCTTGTTCACTTTCTTGTGGAAAGGACGCGTTCCAATGATCAGGCGGTCAGTCTGCTGCCAATTCCCTCTGCGTGGTGGATTAAGCATGCCGTGGCTTTTAATGAGCAAACACGCGCTTAGGTTGCGCCACCTGCAACGATTTCTAGATAGTAAACGTGTGTGGGCTCCATCTGTGAAGCACGTCTTTCCGCATCTCGTCTTTTTCACGGAGCTGCAGTCCTGGGTGAAGGATAGTCCAAGACTGGGCGCCTGGCACCCAGAATGTCGTCAGGTGCTCACTGTCCTCTAGCAGTCGAGCAATAGGATCGGTGGATGTTCCATTTTAGCTATATATAGAGGAATAGTGGAGGGGAAGTGCGACGACGTCCTCGAGGAGACTCTAGGCGTCGACGAACACGAACCGGCTAGTCTGTTCCGGAGGAATTTTCGGTCGGGGATTATTATGAATAATTTCCAGGTGTCTTTGATTCGGCAGTGCTACCGGAGGTCGCTACTGGTTCGAGATAAACTCTACAGGCATGGATGTGCTGTCAGATGGGCTTGTCTGAGGTGCACTCCGCTAGTCAGTAATGCCCGGGCATTACTGACTAGTGGAGTTATGTCGAACAGCTGCTGTCTCGTGTGAGATGGATCCGTCTGTCAGCCGAGTCCATAATGATGATTGCCCCGCCGGGCAGAATGGTTAGCACACCGAGGAAAATTCTTAGTGGTATTTCGTCACTTTTTACATTCTGAGTTCAAATTCCGCCCAGGTCGATTTTGCCTTTCATCGTTTCGGGGTCGATAAAATAAGTACCAATTGAGCACTGACGTCGATGTTATATATATATATATATATATATATATATATATATTATATATATATATATATATATATATATATATATATATACAGTGTACATTTAAACACGCAAGAGATGGCCATAATAGGACATCTGACTCGCTAGAAAGAGTAGTTAAATGTCAGGTGTCCTATTATGGCCATCTCTTGTGTTTAAATATACACTGTATATATGAATACAGTGTATATATGAGTACACTGTATATATGAATAATATATAGTCTATTGACTAATTTTTCCTTCTGGCTAGACCACTGGTAGCAAAGAATCTTTCTAAAAAATTTTTGCTACCCTAAGATTTATTAATATATATATATATATATATATATATATGGTGTTCGGTTTAAATTTGACAATGTGTATAAAGGGAAAAGAACACAATATCGCATCCAAAACTAAAAGTATTTTTTAAAATTCAAAAAATTTCAGTTAGTTTATGGCTGGGAAATGGTTTACTCGTTTACTCACAGCAGCCGACCTCAGCTTGCACCAATGCCTCAAGACGGCTCCGGCACCTTGTCATGCGTTCTTTAGTGTATTTCTGGGAAGATCTCCGAACACCTCCTTGACTTTGGTCACCAGTTTGAACTTGGTGTTGCAGGCGGAACGGTTAATGTCTCTTTCAACTGCGCCCCACACGTAGTAATATATAGGATTACAATCAAGGGAATTTGGAAGCCAGACATTGAGGCTGGTGAAGTTGTAGAAATTCTCCGACAACCACTTCTGACTCATTCCGGAGGTATGGGAAAGAGCTGAATTCAGCTGCCACACATGGCCTTCCAGCAGCAACACTCCCCGGCAAGAGTTCGACCACAGTTTCCAGTAGTTTCACATAGCCGTCTGAATTGAGCTTAAGACTCTGTTCAACGGTGTGGGGATGTTTTCCGGCGAACGGACGCAGTCAGAACGCCTTATTTGCTAGCCACAACCTCGTAGTCTCTGTTGCGTTGCAGCTGTCTGTATTACGTTTTTACAGCCTTTACAGTGTCCACAGAGCATTGAGCAAAAATCACGTCAGCATGTTGATATTCGGCATGAATCATCATGATATCGCTAACTCTTTTCCAATATTCAGATGGCTTCCAATCTTCCATGTCAGTTAACTTTTCTTGACTACAGTTTTAATCTTTATGCTCTCCAACGCCGTTCATTGTTCACCAAAAAGATCAAGCTGCTCCTGAAAAAAAAACATAAAAAGTGGTCGAATTTCGCCGGAGCACCCTGTGTGTGTGTGTGTGTCTGTGTATGTGTGTGTGTGTGTGTGTGTGTGTGCGTGCGTGTGTGCATGCGTGTGTGTGTGTGTGTGTGTGTCCACCACTGCTTAACAACCAGTATTACTTTGTTTACGTCCCCGTAACTTGGCGATTTGGCAAAAGAAATCGATAACATAAGTATGTCTCAAAAATAAATACTGGGGTTGATTTGTTCGATAGACAGAAATATAGGTAGGTAGGTAGGGTCGAACTGAAAGAAAAAAAATTTAAATACTCTTTTTCTTTTTATTACCCACAAGGGACTAAACATGGAGGGGACAAACAAGGACAGACAAAGGGATTAAGTCAATTACATCGACCCCAGTGCGTAACTGGTACTTAATTTATCGACCCCGAAAGGATGAAAGGCAAAGTCAACCTCGGCGGAATTTGAACTCAGAACGTAACGGTAGACGAAACACTGCTAAGCATTTTGCCCGGCATGCTACCGATTCTGCCAGCTCGCTGCCTTCAAAGAAATTAAATACTCTTGACTGGCAAGTGACATCGACTGAGCCCTGTTACAGACTAGTGGTGATGATGTGAGGAGGGATATTGGCTAATAGTGGTCTCGGTGTGAGGAATGGCTATTTGGTTAAAGGAGGTGTTGGTGATGTGAGTAGGGATATTGATTAATAGAGGTGACGATGATGATGGTGCGAGTAATAATAGTCGTTACTGATGTAGCGGTGGTGATGGTGTGAGTAGGATTATTTGGTTGGAGGATTTGGTAGTGTTGATAGTGGTGTGAGTAGGGTTATTTGGTGAAAGGAGGTGGTCGTGGTGTGAGTAGGGATATTGGTTAATGGAAGTGGCGATAGTGGTGGCTAGGCAGCCAATGACATAGTTTTTGTTGTTTTTATATATCACGCATCGTTTAACGCATGCGCTTTAATGCAATTAATTATCGTCTGCTCCACTGAAATTTGTAAAATATGGACAACGATTGACGATGAGCAAGAATGAAAAGGTTTATGGTAAGGCGTTTACATATTTTTTTCAAATAATAGCAATAAGATTTGTTGAAATATTTACCAAGGTACTGAAGCAGAATGGTAATATGGGTAGTTGACTTGGTAGAAGTCCTCAAAATTATCCCGTTCTTTTTAATAACAACTTTGGCCATCTCTGATTTCAATATTTTTACGAGACGGCTAGCTGGCAGAACTGCTCGCCCACCGGGGGTAATGCTTAGCAGTATTTCGCCTGCCGTTACGTTCTGAGTTCAAATTCCGCAGAGGTCGACTTTGCCTTTCATCCTTTCGGGGTCGATTAAATAAGTACCAGTTACGCACTGGGTCGATTATAATAGCATGGAATAAACTACCTACATCACTTCTAAGCTGTCAGGACACTTGATCCTTCAAAAATTCCATACTTCCCGAAATTCACCAAACTACTCCTGATGTACCTACACACCCATTTCTCTTTATAACTCTTTTAAAGTTCATTTTTCTGTATTTGAGATGGTGGTGGTTTTGTATCGTGTCTGTACTTATAGCTTTCATTGCTGCTTTTTTTTCTTTTTTGTTGTTACTTATGTTTGCTTTCCGTCCCTGATTTTAACATTTTCTGGTGAGTCGTGGTACACCTGAGACCTGAAATACAATATCCTCATAATTATAGTTAAGCTGGTAGAATTGTTAACAGAGAATTCGATTTCAGAACGTAAGGCCGGACAAAATGCTCAGTGCTATTTTCTCTCGGTTCTATGTTCTAAATTTAAATTGCCTTCCATCCTTTCGAAATCGATAAAATAAGTACCAGTTGAACGCTGGGGCTGATGTGATCGACTAATTCCAACCGCCAAAAATTTCAGGCCGTCTGAAGAATTCTAACAGTTAAAATTGTTAACCTCTCGATGTAAAGTGAAAAAAAATATACAAAGTAGTAGATGTAAGAAATAGCTTTTAGAGATGTTTATTGAGATTGTACCATCAATGTTAGCTGTGTTTTCTTTTAGACCATGTCAAGAATCAAATACGTCAGAAAAATATATAATTCTGTCTTATGCTGGTCGTTTCGCTCGTCACACTGAGCTAAACTTAATTATTTAGCGGGCCCTGGCTCGGGTAAATATCCCCTCAGTTCTGAAACCGGCGAAATTATCCAGAAGTGATGGGAAGAGACCAGATTGGCTTATCCTGTGTCCCTAGGTAAAAGGTAGGTACCTAATCTGGGACGCCGGTCTGTGACTCCTTTGCACCAGCATCCTGGATGCGGTGGAAAATGGGAGGGTCACTACTTCCGTAGCTAAACGGAACAAAATCCTTAAGTACCGGGACTTGTCAGTGAACCATTTCTTCCCCCACTATAGCGTTTGAGACTTTTGGAGGGGCTAGGTCGGTAACAGCGGAGTTCTTGTCATCGTTGGCGGCTCGCCATACCGAGGTGTCAGGTGATGCCCGTGAGGGTGCTTGGCTGTTTCAATACCTTAGCCTCGCCCTCGCCTGGTAATATTGCATGTGTGTTGGCTTGCTTATGTAGGTTCCTTTGAACCTTGAGGTGTACGACCAATTGAGGCACTTGGTGTTTTTTTTTCTTCTTTTTACTTTTTCTCCTTTTTCTTTCTTTCTTCCACTTTTAATTTTTTTTCTCCATTTTCTTTCTTTGCTCATGCTTGTTTTCTTCAGATTTTGATTTGTATTTCAACGTGGTTTTGTATTTTATATGTCTCATATATGTGCGTGTTATATTCCAATAAATTGTTATGAAAAAGTAAAAAATCTTTTTCAAAGTAATCGTGGATGTCGTTATTATCATATTAATGGGACATGGGAAGTGTCTTTAGTCTTATGTTAAAATTTGTTTCAATGCCCAGAAGATTGCAGAACTTGAAATACACTTGACTTTTTCGCAAGTTTTTTCCATATTTCCAGTTATAGAGATAACTGGTTTGTGTTGCATTTTGTGAAGAGAGCGAAGTACTGAAATTGTAGAAAAAGAAGTGTTGTTTCTCTTCTCCGGTTTCAAAATAACAATTTTAAAGTACAGAACTTTCAGCAAATTTAATTTTTCTACAAAATATATTTTTTTTCTCCTTCAAAACTTCTTTTCTTTTCTTCTTTTTTCTGGTTTGAATTCTAGATAGAGTTGTTTAGTATCGTAGTTTGTGCTACAGGGACAGAGAAATATTAAAATAATATCACGTCACAAGTAAACGTGCTTGATTGTGTTTATACAATCTAATCTTGTTCAAAATGTTAATGTTGGAAATTAATATATTTTTCTCGTAGGATTAAATTTTTTTTTCACTAGAACATATTGGTTAACTGAATTATTATACACTTATTTACATTTTTAAAGGACCGAGAGAAAGCCCGTGCGTTTTCCTACATGCCATATATCTATCTATCTATCTATCTATCTATCTATCTATCTATCTATCTATCTATCTATCTATCTATATATATATATATATATATATATATATATATATATATATATATATATATATATATAAAGTTAATTAGAGGATATATTAACCTCTTAAAGGATGATTACATCCAAGAAAACACTGATTCTATACCTTATGTTTTTGGGAAATAAAATTTCCCTAAATCAATAGGTATATATTAAATATATAATCCGTATTAAGTTAAGAGCAAAATGGAGAGTTAGTGATTAATATTAATGATGGTGTAGGGAGTGTAGGCATACTCTTTGCGGAGAAATGGTTGGATAAGGTCATAGAGGTTGTCAGGGTATGCGACAGAGTGCTTAAGCTCAGGCTAGTCCTGCAGAGCAGCACAGCTACAATTATCTCTGCCTAGGTCCCACAAGCGGAACTACCAAATGATCAGAAGGACCATTTTTATGATACCCTTCTACAGGCTACCTCAAAGACGAGTGGCAATGACCTCATCTTTGTGGCTGGATATTTTAATGGGCATGTTGGGCGGCAATCCAGTATCTTCACTGGTGTACACGGGGGCCATGGTATTGGTTCCCGGAACGATTAGAGAACTAGGCTACTGGAGTTCTGTGATGCATGTAACCTTTTAATCTGAAACACTAAGTTCAGGAAGCCAGACAGCCAACTGATAGCCTATCAATCAGGGGACTCTGCTAGCCAGATTGATTTCATCCTCACCAGACAGCGGGACGCAGGGTTGCTCTTAAATACAAAGACCCTCCCTGGTGAGAAATGCCCCCCCCCCCCTAACATAGACTAGTCGTTAGTGACTTTTGACTCGAGCCCAGGATGATGCCAAGAAGCAGACCAATCCTAAAGAGAAGGATTTGGAAGCTAAAGAACCCTTCACATGGTCAAAGATTTAGGGACATCCTCATCGAGAAATTTGATGAGAGGGAGAAGGAACTACAGTCCTCGGACATAGAAGATGGATGGAAATTCTTATGGGACAGCTTACTGAGTGCCACAGACCAAGTCTGCAGATGGTACGAAGTCCCTTCCAGACCGAGAGTAATGTGGTGGTGGAATAATATGGTAGACAAAGCCATCAGAGCAAAGAAATGGGCCTGGAAAACCTGGAAGGGTGGAGGTAGCAGGGAAGCATACCAGATAGCCAGAAGGGAGGCTAGGTGACAGATATACAAAGCCAAAGGCGAAGCAGAAAAGAAGTTTGCCAATGTCCAGTGATGTGAGGACCAAAGAACTGAAGAATTCTGGATTTCAAGACAGTGTGTGAGAGAAAATTGTGATGTCACAGGAGAGAAATGTGTCTGCATGGATGCTGGTGCACTTGCTTTTAATGATTCTTAAAAGAAAGAGGCTTGGAGAAGTCATTAAGAAAGACTGCTGAACATGGAGAATGCATGGGAGGAGGAGAGCTTGCCAAATGTTGATCCAGCAGAGGGACCAGCTATCTGAATAGACAACACCCTAGTAGATAAAGCAATTAAGGATATGAAGCCAGGAAAAGCCCCTGGCCCATCAGGAATCACCGCTGAGATGCTTAAAACATCTAGTGGTGTGGGCTATGGCCTAGTCTCCTGCATTGTAAACCAGGTAGTTCATGATAGAGTCATGCCCAATGACTGGCGTAGCAGCACCATAGTCAACTGCTACAAGTGTAAAGGTGATGCTTTAGTTAGAAATAACTACAGGGGTATCAAACTGCTGGATGAGGTGATGAAGGTCACAGAAAGGGTCATAGCCCAACTAATTAGAGAGAGAGTCTGCTTAGATGAGATGCAGTCCGGTTTTGTGTCAGGTAGAAGCACCACTGATGCTATATTCCTGGTATGGCAACTGCAGGAGAAATACTTAGTCAAAGATAAATCCCTATATTTGGCTTTTGTGGACTTGGAGAAAGCCTTTGACAGGGTCCCCCGATCCCTTATATGGTGGGTGATGCAGAAACTGTAGATGATGGTTAATAAGGGCTGTACAGTTAGTAGAATTAGGATTGGAAATGAGTATAGTGAAGAATTCTGGGTAGAAGTAGGGGTCCACCAAGGATCAGCCCTCCGCCCCCTCTTATTCATCATAGTCCTCCAGGCCATAACAGAGGAATTCAAGACAGGTTGCCCCTGGGAACTCCTCTATGATGACCTGGCCCTCATAGAAGAATCACTACCAGAACTAGAGAAGAAACTTGAAGTGTGAAAGCAAGGTTTAGAATCAAAGGGCCTTAGAGTCAATGTTGCAAAGGCCAAAGTTCTAGTAAGTAGGAAGGTGAACATATCATACAACCCTTCAGGTAGGTCGCACTGCTTGATCTGTAGAGAAAGTGTAGGTAGAAACTCCATAAGATGTACACAGTGTAAGCTATGGACACATAAGAGGTGCAGCAACATCAAATGAAGATTAACCAGGAAGAGAGCTTTCATGTGCAGCAGATGCACAGGGGCAATAAACACCACAGATGCTCAGAAAACAGATTCCATCATATGCCAGGGTGACAAACTAGAAGTAGTTGATAGCTTCTGCTACCTAGGTGACCAAGTCTGTTGTGGGGGGTGGATGCTCAGAGGGTGTTACCACTAGAATAAGAATAGCCTGGGCAAAGTTCAGAAAGCTTCTACTACTACTGGTGACAAACGGCCTCTTGCTCAGAGTGAAACATAAATTGTATGACGCATGTGTGCAAACTGCCATGCTTCACAGCAGTGAATCATGGGCTGTGACTGCTGAAGACATGCATAGGCTCGAAAGAAATGAAGCTAGCATGATCGGCTGGATGTGTAATGTCAGTGTGCACACATGACAGAGTGTAAGTACCCTGAGAGAAATGTTAGACATAAAAAGCATCGGATGTGGCATGCAAGAGAGACTTTGCATTGGTATGGTCATGTACTGCGGATGGACGAGGAGAGCTGTGTGAAGAAGTGCCACTCCCAAACAGTGGAAGGAATCTGGGGTAGATTGAGACCCAAGAAGACATGGGATGAGGTGGTGAAGTATGACCTTCAAATGTTGGGCCTCACAGAGGCAATGGCAAAAGGCCAAGACCTCTGGAGGTATGCTGTGACTGAGAAGACCCGCCAAATAAAGTGAGTCCACAACTGTAGCCTACACCAGTGTTGCATAACCAACCCACTCAAAAAGTACCTTGGATCGTAGGGTGACATGCCATGCTTGAGGAGACCTATTGAGTCAAGTGCATCAACATCAATATCAATAGCAATATCAAAATCAAATCAAATGGAAATTGTAGTTGTGAGCCCTGTGCCAGTAGCACGTAAAAAGCACCATCCAAACATGGCTGATGCCAGTGCCGCTTTGACTAGCTTCCATGCCGGTGGTGCATAGAAAGCACCATCTGATCATGGTCGATGCCATCTCCTCTGGCCCCTGTGCTGGTGGCACATAAAAAGCACCCACTACACTCTCGGAGTGGTTGGCATTAGGAAGGGCATCCAGCTGTAGAAACACTGCCATATCAGATTGGGGCCTGGTGCAGCCTCTTGGCTTCTCAGACCCCAGTCAAACCATCCAACCCATGCCAGCATGGAAAACAGACGTTAAATGACGATGATGATAATCATTTCTTCCTACAGCTCTTTCCATTTATACTCATTGGATAACTTACAAATTTATGCATTAAATTTGCATTTATAAGTTATGATCAAAATATCATCAGGGAAAAATTAGACATTAAAAAATTACATGTTGACCTATCTGCTCATTCCAGCAGACTAAATATACGGGCTGCTTTGGGGATTCCGCTCTTTGATTTAGTGTCGAGTTAGTCTTTCTCTTTCCCAAGGCACTTACAAGGCAGTGAATGATTGTGCTTCAAGTAACTTCCATAACTTGCTAATTAAACCATAGCTCACACACACACACACACACACATGCTGTGCTCCAGCATGGCCACAGCCTTAGGGCTGAAATGTATAGGAGAATAAAAGATTATGTATCTCAACGCTGGCTAAACTTTGATTCTCAATTCTACCATGTGTAGCTCTTGTAATAATATTTGATTTCAGTGCTATTCTTCCTAAAACAGCTTTTACATCCTACTTTTAAGTATTACTAGTAAAAATGATGAGTTTGTAGAAATCTTCCACAAGCAGACATTACAGATGTATATGGCTGTCAAATTTCTCTTAGACTGCATCTATTATCTTTAAGAAAAGGCCACAATGGGTTATACTATGCTGGAAAAAAAGAAACAGACTGGATGATTATGAGTGGAAAGTGTTTGGTGAAGGTCAGCTCCATCCGAATTGACCTAAAAACTAGACAACAATCAATATGTAAATAGGTCCCTAAGGCAGTGATCTGGCAGAATTGTTAGCACACTGGGAATAATGCTTAGCGACATTTTGTTATTCATGTTCAAATTCCACCAAGGTTGACTTTGCCTTACATCCTTTTGGGGTCAACAAAATAAGTGCCAATTTAATTGACTTACCTCCTCTTCTAAACCTGCTTGCCTTGTGCCAAAATCTGAAACCAATATGTAAATAGGTCCTGTGATAACCTATATGTAAATAGGTACACTTTACAGTCAACAGAAACATTACAGAGCAGATTTCTCTTGCAATGATACAAGGCAACATATATTTATATGGGACAAGTACATTCCAAAATTTATTTTATTGTCTCTAGAGGAATGAAAGTCCCATCAATGCCAGAAGAATTTGAACTCAGGGACACAACTGTTTGGTAAGACATGTTACTGCTTCTTTTGCCAACTATTTTAGCAGCTGATATTGTTAAGGACAACTCATATTTTAGCTCAAAAGAAAGTTTGGGGATATTACCAAAGTCCTTTTCTTAACATTTCCAGTACTAAAAAACACAAGAAAAGACCAGAAAGCTGAACTGCCACTGGTGTTGGTGGTGATGGTGGATTACTTTGCAGTAACCATTCTGACTTAATGTGCATTGAATTCATATCTCACCCAGGTTAACTTTGCTTTTCATCCCTCTGTAGTTGATAAAATAAAGAATCAGTCAAGTACAGGATTGATATAATGACCAATGGTTAACATGCAGTATTTAAAAAAAAATGAAATTAAATTGACCAGAAGTGATTCCATAATTTCCATGCACAAACTGTAGAAGTTGTAATGAGACTTGTCTAGAAGTGGTCCACATAACAATGTGAACTATGACTACTACTACTACTACTACTACTAATAATAATAATAATAATAATAATAATAATAATAATAATAATAATAATAATAATGATAATAATAATAATAATAATAATAATAATAATAATAATAATAATAATAATTAATTAATTAATTTACATTGTATCTCTATGAGAATATGTAGCAAAACAGATTTAGAGATCATGAAAGACTATTTGTGAATATCATTTTGTGCATCAGTGTTTGGTATGTTTTCCCCATAAATGTAACTTTTTATATCTTGTATAAAGTACATGAACAGGTTTCATTTTATATAAAATATATGTACATTCTATACATTGGTTATTTTACAAATTGTTCACAGGAAAATATCAAAATATCAGATTTCATTTACCATTTCTTTCAGTCAATTTACTTTCATTTTTTAACCCTTAAGCTGAATGTTAAATCTTAACCCAACTGATTTGCCACCACCACCACCACATTCACCACCACCTATGTTAGAAACCACATTAGTATTGTTCTAACAAGACTAACTAATAAATAGCTTTTAATCCAATGTCCATTCATTTCCATTGTTACATCACTAGCTTAATTCTTATCCTAATAATTTTTAGGTGAATTTTGTAAATTGTCTTAATGACTTGGTTACAATGGCTTCAGTTTCCAATTTAATTCCACCATTAATAAATGCTTTCTGGGAAGTTTGATGAAGTCTAATAATGTCAGAGGTGAAGTTGTAGAAACATTGGCCACATGCATTTTGATAATGTGTGAGAGAGAATATCAAGATGAAAATGTTTTCTTGTAGTTTGCATCACAGTGTTGTATCAACACATCAGGATTTAGTGATGGACTATAAGTTAATAAATGTATACAATTTATATACTTGTTTGCCGAAACTTCTTTAGAAAACATTAAACAAAACATATTCTATTCTAATAGAAAACTTTGATGTGATTTCCTGAATATGTTGGGGCTAATGATCAAAATTATTTACATTGTCATCTCAGTCTTATAATGTAAAGTGACTAAGTCAACATACATATATATCTCCTATCACATTTCATATGGCATAACTGGAGGATACATACATACATACATACATACATACATACATACATACATACATACATACATACATACATACATACATACATACATACATCTGTGTATGAATACAAAGAGAGAGAGAATTGATGTATAAACATTAAAAAATTACATCCATGATAATTAAGAGCTCAATAATTCATTAGCAAACTCCAACATGTTATAACATCACAGTAAGTCTAGGTGGAAAATCTTTGTATGCATATACATAATCAGCTAAAACAATCCTTTAGAGCAACATATTTAGAATAAAAGGCAGAAAAGCATAATTTTTACAAATAACTCATAATTTAATTTCAGTCAACAGTAGATGTCACTGTAGGGTTAAGAAGTTTGCTTCCCAAACACATGATTTCAGGTTCAGTTCCACTATGTGACATCTTGGGCAACTGTTGTAAGTCTTGGGTCAACCAAAGCCTTGTGAGTGGATTGTGTATACAAAAACTAAAAGGAAACCAATGTGTGTGTGTGTGTGTATGTATGTATGTATGTATATAATTATTCAGTTTTATTTCAAAATTTCTTGCCAATAGAGAAAGAGATGGTTTCTAACCTAGATCCAAGGTTCCTTCATTGGAATTATGTGTGCGTGTGAGTGTGTGTGTGAGAGAGAGAAAGAGAGAGAGAAAGAGAGAGAGAGAGAAAGAGAGTGTGTGTGTTACTCTCTCCTTGTCTTGGCATCGTATGATAGTTGTTAAAATGAATTTCACTGTCACATAAGCTGTCATTCATTTCCAATATTCTGAAAAAACGTATCTGGCCAGGAAGGAATTTTACCCTGCTTGAAGATAGGTGAAGGTTAGTAACAGAAAGGGCATCCAGCCATTGAAAATATGTCTCAACAAATTCTGTTCAACTCATGTGAACATGGAAAAGAAATGACTAGTTTATATATTATTAGGTCAGTTATAACTAGGTCATATATTACCAGGTCATGTTTTAAGAGATTGGATGTAATAAAGATCAAAGGTCATGCATTATGAAGTTAAGAATAATTGGGTCAGATGTAGCTATGTCATCTATTAAGGGATCAAGTATAATTAGGTCATTATAATTAGGTTAGGTACAACTAGGTCAGATATTGGTTTTAAAGTTTGGTGCTGGGTCAGCAAGTTTAGGGAAGTGGGTAAGTTGATTGCATCAATCACCCTAGTCCTTTATTGGTACTTATTTTAATGACCCTGAAAGGATGAAAGTCAAGGTCAACCTAACCAATAAAGATGGATGAAATGTAGCTAAGTATTTTACCTGGCATACTAACAATTCTAGACAGAAACTGAATGAAGCCTGTCATATGTTTTTGTTTGTGTGTGTGTGTGTGTTGTAGGAAGCTTGCCTCCCAACTACATGGTTCCAGGTTCAGTCCCACTGTGTGGCCCCTTGAGCAAGTATCTTCTACTATAACTTTGGGCCAACCAAAGCTTTGTGAGTGGATTTGCTAAACAGAAACTGAAAGAAGCCTGTCATGTGTGTGTGTGTGTGTGTGTGTGTGTATGTGTGTGTTTGTGTTTGTGTGTTTGTGTGTGTGTTTGTGTGTGTGTGTGTGTCTTTATGTCTATGTTTGTCCCCACCACTGCTTGACAACCAGTGCTTGGTGTGTTGATGTTCCCATAACTTAGCAGTCTGGCAAATATGACCAATAGAATAAGTACCAGGCTTAACAAAAAAATAAGTACTGGGGTCAATTCATTCAACTAAAACAAATTGTTCAAGGCAGTGCCCCAGCATGGCCGTGGTCTAATGACTGTAAAAAGTAAAAGATAAAAGATATATAAAAATGTACACACACACACATCAATATATATATATGTGTGTGTGTGTCTCCTTGAAATGACATCAGATGATAGTTGTAAATGAGTGTCACCATCATACAAGCAGTGTCCAGTCTTCTGTGAAAACGTATATCTGATCATGAGGAACTATTACCTTATTTGGAAACAGCTGAGAGTTGGCAACAGGAAGGGCAGTCACCTGTAGAAAATCTGCCTTAGTGAATTCCATCCACCCTCTGTGAACAGTTGAAAGTGGACGTTAAAACAATGATGACGGTGTATTCTCACTCCACATCCAATAATACCAATTCTTATGGAAGCAAAATTGAAGCATGTCTTGACACTAAAGACTGTCTAAAAATAATCATCTGCTCAGTGACCCACAAATACCTAAAATATGTTAGTATATTTTAGAAAAGTTCTGATGCCTATAAAAATACTTCTGTTTTCAGAGATCATTTGTTACTGGACCCTGAAAATTACATTATCTAGTGTATCTTACCCTATTTAAGATGGTAGAATGTGTGTTGAGGGAACTTGGCTATCTGACTCTTGTTTTTTTATAGCAAATTGGGTAACCATGTAGAGTTTTCCTTATTGGCTTCTTGCTCATATCTTCTTTACAGATGTTGACCTGCAACAGTTTAAAAAGAACATCATCAAGGTCCCCGGTTTCAGAGAATCTGCAAAGATAATGAGCAATGCCTTTTGCTCTAGACCAGGGGCCAGCAAAGTGTTTAATAATCACTCCTAGGGATCTATATGGCTATCCAAAGGATTAATTACACCATTTGAAAAAGTATTAAGGATGCTAAATTATTAGGGAGCTGAATTTGGAAGAGCAAAATAATTTAAGGCTAAAACTCACTAATTTCCAGCCAAATATTGATGCTGTGACTAATAAACACTAAACATATATTTCGCATTAAATATTCTGATTATATCAATACAAATGATTTTTTTTTATTTTTCTTTATCAATTTCAGTAAGTATTTTTTTAATTATATTTCTTTAGATATTCCTTATCAAAAAGTGGTAATGATACAAAAGAATGAAAGAATTAGTTTTTAAATCAAAAAAAAATTTTATTAATTATACTTATTAATTTCATTTCAGAAATTAACATGATAAGGGTCAATAAGTTATCAATGATTGTATGAAGGGGTCAATTACATAAGAAATTTGCCAAACCCTGGTTTAAATGGAACATTAATAACATCAAGTTCACAGGTCTCGGATGGACTGCTCCTTCTCAACTCAACAAGTAAAACAAAATAAATATTCATCATCATCATCATCGTATAACATTCAAGTTCCACACTGGCAATTTTTTCTGATGTCTCCAAGAACTGCATCATTCACTACTGTCTACATTGACATGGACAGCAGGATGCTCTTCTGAACACCAATCACTTTACATTGTGTACTTGGCACTTTTTTCATTGCAACAGTAGTAGCGAGGTCACCATGCAGTATGCAACACTACAAGCTCCAAGGGATGGCTTTCTGTTCAGAGATGAAGGATTGAAGTATGAGGAAAGAGGCCAGAGCAAAACAGGTTTCTTGCTGTAGACAAGCTACAATGCTACTCATATTTTTAAAAGCAATAGTAGGAATGATTGGTTGGAGGTTGCAAAAGTGCATAGGGGAGTAAGAGATAATAAATTATCTAACAATTGCTTAATTTCTCATTTGTTGGTATGTGTTGTTTAGCTGTTGTAACTGGTTGCTGTTTGTTACAACTTAAAACAGAGAAAAGCAGTGAAAAAAAAACTCTTATGGAATTGGGACAGGAAGTGTTTATTTCTATCATGTTGTCAGTTACAATGACTCACTGACTTCTTTGTGTCCGGTTCCAGAAATGACAAGCTATTGAATGGCAAGCCCTTCCCCAACAGACTCAGATGCTAGTCTATTGCAAACAGGTTTATTTTTAGCTGATATTAGGGAACAATCAAGAATTTGCACAGTGTTTTTATACAAAGCACGTGTGAATCTGAGCAGGTTTGGTCCATAGTTTTATCACTCCATTGTCTGAAGAGCCAACTTTATATGTATATTGTATCTATAGCACTGTGCTATAGCCATTAGTCAAGTGACATAATTTTTAGTTGTCCACATACATCTTATTTCAATTATATATCTTACATAGTTTCTATCCACCAATGTTAGCAGCAGGAGTAGTGTATAATCCAATAAAAGTTTCATTGTCATACAATACCATGAATAAATTCTACCAGAGAAATAGTTTGGTAAAATATTCTCTCTTTTGTTGCTCTGCTGATTTCCTTCCCAACATGGAATGCAGTATGATGAACCAATGAGGGAACTGCAGCAGTGGTTAAATAATAAAGTTAGAAGAAGGAACCAAATTATTCTTAAATCATGCTCTACTATCTTTATGCTTCCCAACATACAAAACAGGACAAGTCAATGCAGGAACCTTTTTGTCAGACAATCAGATAGAAACACCTGTCAAATCACTCTCAAATCACATCTTAAGTAAAAAAAAACAATAGCTGATACTTTGGATGATGTAGGTGTTGTAAGTGAGATGATTATGTCAGAATGTCTTTTATTGTAGCTGGGATTGACCTGGGGCTAAACAACAACAATTTATTTTATAAACAATCTCCTGTGTTTTGTTTTATATACATATACTAGCAGTATCGCCTGGCGTTGCTCGGGTTTGTAAGGGAAATAACTATATAAGCATTTTTAGAGATGTAAAGTATAATAGCCATCTCAATATGGCTAACCACAAAGTGGGGTGTTACTGTAGCTTTTTACGTTCTGAGATTTAATAATACATTTTTAGAGAGTTACTTCCCTTATATAATAGCAAAAAAATGCATTAAAAATGGGAAAAAATCATGGTAATTTTTTTTTTAAATCGTAGACTCATCGTAGATGCGCGCTAATACCCAGAAGGGCTTAATATGAATCACGACTATCAGATACCCACTTTTGGTTATACTGCACCGCAAAATGTGGGAGTAGTTAGGAATCTAAATCGTAGGAGACAGACACACAACTTCATCATCATCATCATCATCATCATTTAGCGTCCGTTTTCCATGCTAGCATGGGTTGGACGGTTCAACTGGGGTCTGGGGAGCCCGAAGGCTGCACCAGGCCAGTCAGATCTGGCAGTGTTTCTACAGCTGGATGCCCTTCCTAACGCCAACCACTCCGAGAGTGTAGTGGGTGATTTTATGTGCCACCGACACAGGTGCCAGACGAGGCTGGCGAACGGCCACGCTCGGATGGTGTTTTTATGTGCCACCGACACAGGTGCCAGACGAGGCTGGCTGACGGCCACGCTCGGATGGTGTTTTTATGTGCCACCGACACAGGTGCCAGACGAGGCTGGCTGACGGCCACGCTCGGATGGTGTTTTTATGTGCCACCGACACAGGTGCCAGATGAGGCTGGCGGACGGCCATGATCGGATGGTGTTTGTTACGTCCCCAAAGCACGGAGGCCAGTCTATGCGGTACTGGCTACGGCCACGTTCGGATGATTTTCTTGTGTGCCACCGGCAAGACGAAGGAGTGACTGTATGGCAAAAAGCTTGCTTCCCAACCACGTAGTTCCTGGTTCAGTCCTACTGTATGGTACCTTGGGCAAGTGTCTTCTACTATAAGAGCAAAACCATGTGAGTGGATTTGGTAAACAGAAACTGAAAGAAGCCCATCGTATATATATATGTATATACATCTATGCATGTGTGTGTTTGTTCCCCACCCCCATCAACACTTGACAACCAGTGTTGGTGTATTTACATCCCAGTAACTTAGCAGTTCGGCAAAAATAGACCAACAGAATAAATACCAGACTTTAAAAATAAGTACTGGGGTCAATTCAAGGTGGTGTCCCAGCATGGCAAAGTCTAATGACTGAAACAGGTAAAGATAAAAGATATTTATATATATATATATATCTATATATATATATATATATATATATATATATATATATTATATATATATATACAGGGGAATGGTACTACTGGTTCATTTTCACTATCACTCTCCCCTACAAATCAGTAGCCATGTAGCTCATCTACAACAAAGAACTTGCTAAACCCCAACCCTTTCTCACATACCTTGACCTTCACCTAGCTCAGAGATACACCCCACTACTCAGGTTTTGTAGATCTGTGAACTGCACGGCAACCTCACTAGTGTTGATAGCACAAAAAAAGCACTCAGTACATGATGTAATGTGGTTGGCATTAGAAACCAGCTGTAGAGACCATGCCAAAGTGCACACTGGAGCATGATGCACTCCTTGGACTCATTAGAACCAGCCAACCCATGCCAGTATGGAACATGGATGTTAGATGATGATGATGTATATCATCATCAACATTTAACATTTATTTTCCATGCTGACATGGGTTGGATGGCTTGATAGGAACTGGAAAGAACAGGGGCTGCACCAGGTTCCATAGTCTGTTTCTACAACTGGATGCCCTTCCTAATGCCAACCACACTACAAAGCATACTGGGTTGGGGTTTTATGTAGCACCTTGGTTTTAGGATCTTAATTCTGCTGTGGTGGGTAGATCTTGTGTACTGCAAGGTACCACATATCTTGGTCCTCTGCCACTTTCTTCATAAGCTTCAGCACTTTGAGATCAGTCTTCAATACTTCATCCCATGTTTCCTGCATCTCCTTTTTCTGCAACTCTCTCTGCTTTAAGTGACTGGCATTTCTTTATGCAACTGTTCACATCCATCTGCATATGTATATATTTGTGTGTGTGTGTGTGTGTGTGTGTGTGCGTGCGTGTGTGTGCGTGTGTGTGTGTATGTATATATGTATGTATGTATGTATGTATGTGTGTGTGTGTGTGTGTGTGTGTATGTCTGTATGTATGTATGTATGCATGTATGCATGTATGTACGTATGTATGTGTGTATGTATGTGTGTGTGTATGTGTGTATGTATGTATGTATGCATGTATATTTTAATATTTGCAGCAATATTACATTTGGTATCTTGAAAATATAAATATTGCCATGTGCAGAGATCACATTATGTAAGGGGATAAAACATTTTACTTCAGAAATGGGAATAGCATTATACTGAGAACACATTGTACTCTCATAAATACAGTAAGTATAATATATCCTAATTATACTCTGTGTGTTTGTGTGCCTCCATCATTGTCCTACTGGGGTAGCCAAGTATCTCCTCTGTAGTAATACCACAATCTCCCACCTGGCACACAGCCACTTCCTTCAGTACCACTCCTTCTCTCAGCAGAGAGGTCTTTGTCATGCAAGGTATATGGCAACCCTGCTAGTGCTAGTGCTGGTGCTATGTAAAAAGCACCTGTGCTAGTGCCATGTAAAAAGCGCCCAGCACACTCTGTAAATTGGTTGGTGTTAGGAAGGGTATCAGCCATAGAAGCCATGCCAAAACAATCAGTTGGAGCCTGATGCAGCCCCCAGTCTTGCCAGCTCCTGTCAAACTGTCCAACCCCTGCCAGCATAAAAAATGAATGTTAAATAATGATGATGTTATATTTATGCATGTGTATGTGTGTATATATATATCACCAGAAGAGTAGAAAACCAGATGTTCAGATAAGCAATCTTGTTCTTTCAACCTCGTACATCTCTAATCCTTCTCTTTCAGCGCAGATCATCATAATTAGCTTATTAGTTCATTTCATTATTCTATCTATTTCATTACCTATGTAAACATAGTTTCATCTTCCATGCTGTATGTTTAAAAAAACACGCTTAAGATCCCTTTCGCTCGATCCAATTCACTCTCTTTCACATTCATTTATTATCGTCACTTAAATCATTCATTTATTTAATTTTGTCACAGATTGGCTGACCGAAAACTCTTGGTAATAGCTCTAGCTAAGATTTTCAAATACCCAATTCTATCTCACTGTTATTATAATATTCTCTGACACTGGCAACTTGAGTTTCTCTACTGTTTCACGGTACCAGGAGTCTCTAACTTCTGACCTCTATTGGATGTCTTCCATAAACACTTCTAAAGGCTTAATGCACCCCCTCATCCCTACTTAGGGTTTATCTCCTATGTAAGGTAGCAATCATACAGTGCATAATAATGATGGTGTGATGTATGCAGGCTGAAGACTATTGTACATACATGAGTTCTGCCAAATGCAAGCTTGCTTTTCAGGTACATGACACTGCTGTTCCCCATCCCAGGCTCTCATGGGCCCGCACCTCCCATACCCTCAGGGTTGGCACACTCAATGTGGGCACACTGAAAGGTAGGCCTGGTGAGATTGTTGAGATGCTTGAATGTAGATGTGTAGATTTATGCTGCATCCAAGAAGTAAGGTGGAAAGGTGGTTCTGCTAGATTCTTCACAGGCAAAGAATATAGGTATAAGATTTTCTGAGCAGGGAACACTGATGTGGTCGAGGGCATAGGTATACTTCTTGTTTTGAGGTCTTGAAGATGGAGGTCCCGAGTATTTCCATCAGACACTATTGTGCAAATCTTTTTCACTAAATTAAAGGGAATATTTCTTTTGATGTGTTTTGGATGGCATGAGCTAAACAGAAGATATTGCTTCAAATCCATTGGTTGATGATAAATGTCTGTTAAAATTTGGTTGAGGACTTTTTTTATCATAACTAAGAAAGGGAGCTATTCATTGCTATATTCCATTGTAAACTGAACGCTAGGGTTTATACTGTTTAAGATTGATTTAAATTCCAAAAGTTTATCAATGGTCTCATTCCAAATGATAAAGCAGTTATCCAGATATCTTTCCCAGTTCTATATATTCAACAGTATCGGCACCAAGCAGTGTTCAGGCATAAGTGAACTTTAGTTAAAATATGTTTGAGACATATTTCAACTTCTAAAGGTAAATTCACTGCAGTTACTATGGGGAAAAAATAATTTCTTTTGGTATAAAGGTGTAAAAACACCATATCTGCCCAGGGTTTCCCCCTGCTTGATTTCCAGATACAACATTTCTAGCTGTTTAGCTGTTTTCATATATATTATATATTATATATATATATATATATATATATATATATATATATAATTTGGATACAGTATATTCACTGTATTTAGGCCGCAAGTGAAATATATTCTCTGGTATAATGCTATTCCCACCTCTGTAGTAATATATTTTATCCCCTTACATAATGTGATTTCTGGGTATGGCAATATTCAAATTTTTAAGAAACCAATTATAATATTGCTGCAAATATTAAAACACATAAAATAAATGTAACTAAATAAAAATAAATAAAACATACATTAAAATTTTGCTTTTTCTCAGTAATTTTTACTGAAAAACTATTAAGCAAAGACTGCAGTACAGGTTGAAAAAAGAAAAGGCTTATTGTTCATAAAATTAATTTATTACTTAGAAACTAAAATTAATTTATTACTTAGAAACTACCAAAGTCTGGTTTATAATCTGATTCTCCAAATAACTCTATTCTGCTTGATTTAACTTTCATCAATGCCCCCTCCCCCCATCCTATCATTCTATTATCTTTTTCATCCAAATTTGCAGTGGTGTCTGTAGTTGCCTTCTGATCATTCCATATCAAATTATCTTTTGTTCCAACCAATTTATTACTGATGCAATTCTTAAAAAGTTCAAAGAAACCTCACACTCAAATAAACCATTCCTAGTTACTTTCATCCAAGTGACAACAATATAAAACCAGGCTTTAGAGATTACTTCCAGCTTTTCTCATCTTCATCTGCTGACATCCCTAATATCCAGTGTTTGTTATCTTCATCCTTAAAGAGTTTGTTCAAAAGCTAAAGAACACTAGTCAATGTAAATGGCATTATAGCTTGATAAGTTTTAATATCTTTCAATATTATTGTACTGGCACAGTAAGATGAGTCCTAAACTGATCCCCACCTGCAGGTTTCTTTAGAAGTAATCCAGATTGTTTATCTGATACTTTTCTCCTTCATAAATGCATAACTTCTCCATCATTTTAGCCTTTAGGTTGGCACTGTATAATATCCCGACAAGAAAATACTTCATTTTTAAAACATTATCTGTTTTTAAAAAATAACCTTGGGATTTCGTTCAATCCCATCAGCTAAACATGAAACTCAGTAAAATATATTCTTGAGTATGACACAAGATCAAGGCCTTCCTACTGGCAGTAATCAAAAGAGCACATTGAAAGAGAATATATTAATTACAGAATTGATGGAGGTTGGGAAGAAATAATTAATCACACTGTTTCTAACTGCCCAGTCTTATCCAAGAGAAAATATATCTACAGACATGATAGAACTGGGGCCTTCATATATTGGAAATTATCTCAGAATTATACATTATCAAAAGAAAAGAGATGATATAAACACCTCCAGAGAATGTATAAGAGAATGACAATATGACAATACTCTAAGCCATAAATATGCTAAGCCATAAAGACAGGAAGATAAAGGCTAATTGGTTGGATAGT
The DNA here is from genome assembly GCF_006345805.1 of Octopus sinensis. Taxonomy (NCBI): domain Eukaryota; kingdom Metazoa; phylum Mollusca; class Cephalopoda; order Octopoda; family Octopodidae; genus Octopus; species Octopus sinensis. The sequence continues at coordinate 72,775,200 of NC_043001.1, forward strand.
GTTGTAAAAGACAACCAGGAATGGAATTGCTTCCTAGCTGATGTTTAAATCTGGAGATAAAGATAATGTGGGGAATAAAAATAGAAACAATCTCTTGAGATTAATGAAACAAAACATGCAACTAAAAAGTCTGCACCAATCCTACAGAGCTCATGGCGCTGCAGCTTATCCAGATTTTCCAGATGTTTTAGACTTAGAGTACAAGACTTGCTTCTATTGGACAGGATGTCAGCCTGTACTGGAGTGATTTGATATGAAGTGTGCCACTCAAGGACTCAGTGTGCCACCCAATCCAAGAACTGAACTAAACTTAACATGAGTCTAACACCCTTACCAATGAGCCATGCTTCTTCACATACTGACTTATATATAACCAAAACTCCAAGGACTTAAAAATATGACCAACATATAGTAAATAGCATTACTAATCTCTTTAGCCATACTACATTGGGTACTTTCAATACAACAGAAGTAAAAAAAATGTTTCTTGTTAAGGTTTGTATTTCCTTGAAAAATCGTTCACTCTGGGGGAAACATCTTTACTTGCTGTAACATCTCTCAGGATCTCAGACAGAATTCCCTGTTATCAGTATTCAGTTGTTCAATCAGCTGAACTGCCAGCCTCATTGAATTAACATGTAAGTGACTGAGTATTCCATAGACGTTTACCCTAACATAAGGTGAAATCAACTTGACATTGTGTGTGATAAGTATGTCCTTTTTGAATTACCGGTATGATCCATTTGATGGGCTTCCGTACAATTTCTGTCAACTCAGTTAGGCTCAAAAGACAGAAATCAACCAGAGACTATAGAAAATGACTCCTGCCTGAGATGCCACACAGCAGACCTTATGATTGCAAAGTAAACTTCTTAACCATACTGTGTCTCGTAAATGATAGACTAATTTCTTGTACATACTGTTCTCATACAAACACCTGACAAATACCAATATTTGAGCCATGTTTGAAATGTAGAACCTATTGTTGGATAAACATGCAGTTTTGCGGGTTTAGAATGAAATGGAAATAAATTCATCAGAAGAGATCTCTCTATCATCCAATAAAGAGAAATTAACAGAACTCCCTTATTAAGTCACATCCACAAGCATCTACTTGTATTGAACCTTTTAGTGATATCTTACAGATTACAAAAATAGCAGCTGAGGAACACCATCATGACATACTACAAGGGGGTTCCTGGCTTTGGGTTAAAGAAAATATAGGAGGATCAGTTAATTATGATTTTATTTAACATATTTCCCTCTCAGATTCACACACTTATTGCAGCAGTCCTTCAGCTTTTCTAAGCCCTGTAAAAGAACTCAGACAGTTGGGCCTCCAACCAGGCCTTTCATGATACCCTTAAAGCCAGGAACTGTTCAGTACCCCCTTGTATATCCAGCAATGAATATGACTGAGAAGGCAATTTGGTAGCTTACATGTCAATGCAGGATAACCAACTTGTGGCATATGAGCAATGCAGTAATCCTGCATGACTACTGAACTGTACAGAAAGAACCAATGGGAAGTTGGGGCATTGTTCCTGTTGATTCACAATAGATTGTTTCCATGATTTCACTGTCGTCACTTTCAGTTAATTTACTTGCATTCTTTTAAAACTCCCAAACTACACACTAACCAGAAAATGTTTTGTTCTTGCTCTTTGAAAAATTTAACCATTATCCATGAGATATTTCAAGTCTGTGTAATTGAGAATTAACTAATATTTTGAAATAACCATAAAAACAAATAATTAAATCACTAACAAGCATTAGTAAAGATGAATTTATATAAATTGTAAAGCAAATTCAAAATTAAAACATTTAAAACTTTGTTTTTATATTTATTGAATTAATTTTATGGGACATGAAGTTACTCAGGAAAATGGGGAAAAAATTGCAATATTATTTGTTTATTGAATGGGTAACTTATACAGTAGTCATAATTAAATTGTTTCAGCAAGTAGCTGTTATTGCTTACTGCCTGTATATAAATCATATATTTCCAGATCAAGATTTAAAAACCATAGTTGTAAATATACCATATTGACACAATCCACAAAAAAACATTTCCTCCTCTCAGAATGTTAGTACATGACAGAACATAAGACAAAGAATGCCAAGTATAATGAGACACAATACCAAATACACCAAAACAAAAATAAATGATAAAAACTAAAGTTCATTATAATAAACTAACAAAAATGAGTAGTGATAACAAAATATAGAAATATCATTTTTTTTTCCTTTTGTAAATGCTCGGTTGTTCCTGAGGCAAAGGAAGGAGGTTATAATTTTTACAAGATATGGCAGCCATTAAATGAAATTGCTCTCAGTGTAAACTGCAAGTGTTTAACAGAAACTAGGTAAGAACAAAACGAGTGTAGTCCATTTAACTGTTGTTCTATTCTTCTTCAGTTTTCATTCTGAACTTTCATTGTATATTTTGCAGACAAATTTTCTTGCATGTATTTTTTATCTTTTACTTGTTTCAGTTATTAGATTGTGGCCATACTGGGGCACCACCTTCAAGAATTTTTAATCAAATGTATTGACCCCAGTATTTATCTTTTTTAAAACCTGGTACTTATTCTATTGTTCCCTTTTGCTGAGCCACTAAGTTACAGGGATGTCAACACACCAGCACTGGTTGTCAAGTGGTGGCAGGGGATAAACACAGACACAAAGACATACACACACATATACGATGGGTTTCTTTCAGTTTCTGTCTACCAAATCCACTCACAAAGCTTTGGTCAGCCCAAGGCTATAGTAGAAGACACTTGCCAAGGTGCCACACGGTGGTACTGAACCCTGAAACATGTGGTTGTGAAGCAAGCTTCTTACTACATGGCCTACATCCAAATTTCAATGCTCAGATGGGTTGCACAGAATCGAGGCAAATTGGAGGGTTTGCTTGACCAACAAATTTATTTTTCCTAAATTTAGTTTTAAATATTCAGATCAAATCCCTCTTGATTCACTACATCACACATTAATGTAAATAGGGATAACCCCTTCGGATTTTATGTGAAGACATGATCTAGCAGTTAGGATGTTGACCTCACCTTCAAAAGGTCATGAATTGTATTCCTAGACCAGCTAGTACATTGTGTTTTGAGCGGGGCTCTTCATTTTATGTTGCTCCATACATATGCAGCTGAAAACGTGTACGATCTGAATGCTGGTGCAGCTTCCTTTCACTCTAGCTATCACACCCTTGATGTGAAGGACTGAAAGATTGTCTATATTTGCATGTGACTATATAGGTAAGAGTCTTGCTCAAGGTGCAACACACTACCTTTTGAATATGAAGTCAAAACTCTAACTACTAAATCACATTCCCTCACATAAAATTTAAAATGCTTATATCTCCTAGGTTTACCAGGAGTTGCCCATCTAAGTACTAACTATGCAAAACATTACTCTTTTACTCTTTTACTTATTTCAGTCATTTGACTGTGGCCATGTTGGAGCACCACCTTTAATTGAGCAAATCGACCCCAGGACTTATTTTTTGTAAGCCTAGTACTTATTCTATCAGTCTCTTTTGCCGAACCATTAAATTACAGGGATGTAAACACACCAGCATCAGTTGTCAAGCGATGTTGGGACAAAACAGACACATAAACATACACACACACACACACACATACATATATATATATATATATATATATATATATATATATATATACTAGCAGAGATACCCGGCGTTGCCCGGTTACATTCAATTGAAGAATTAGACTTTTCTGTTATATTTTCTGTAATGAACTGGAATATCTATGTTTCGAATTTCATCAAAATTGCAGATGAGGGTTATTTCCCTCTTTACACACCCTAAAAAAATTGTAATCATGCCACATGTATCCCATACTACTGATTTTTATGTGCAGATTCCAAAATTCCAATCTTATTGAACCTGTTAAAGAGATTTTGCTCTTGGAAAATGAAGGTCATGGAGCTCTAAAATGTGAGAGTTAACGCCCCTGTTGGGGGTGGGCATCTTAATGTCAACCAGAGAAGTTGAATTGTTGAGAATCTTTTTAACTTGGGTCTTATATCTATTGTTTGAATTTCTTTGAAATAGGAAATATATGTTCACTGGGTTTGTAAAAGAGAGCAAAGCTACAGGAAACCAAAAGACAAATGATCACAATAAGCAGTCAGCTACAGTACCCTAGTCAGTACCACTCCCAATGTAGGATTCCTCACCATCCAGGTGACAGGCACAGCCGTAAAATGCATTACAAATCTATAGCAATTGGAAGGGCGTGACCCAACTGAAATCAACATTAACAACTGTATGACGTGAGGGCTAAGGAGGAATTAAAATGTCACCTCTGGAGTTTGCAAATGACCACTATACTGATACGTAACTGGACAGAATAAATTTACAATCTATAAATGTCTTTGAATAACCACCTGGGAAGGCCTTGAAATCAATGTTACCATCTGGGGACTATGTGTGACCGAGTGATAATAAAAAGACTGAAAGGAGGTCTGCAATCAAATAACTTTACCCAACGCTTTGCAACTGAATCAGTGGAGGCAAAGATGCCTCTCATTTACTTGACAATTTATGCAGCACATTGCAGAAATCACAATCTAAGTGTATGTCAAAGCAAACTGTTACACTGTTGTACCATTGAATTAGAAATAATGCTCAACTTTTATGCTCAGGTAACCCTACAGCTTCCAAGAGCACAACTGTATTCATTTTTGCTTAGATAAAATGACAAAATTGTGGATGTTAAGTCCCCATGGCGGGGTCTTTCTAACTTGTAAGAAGATGAAATTTTATAAATATTACTTCATTTGTGTCTAATATCTATGGTTAAAATTTCATCAACAGTAAAAATATATGAATTGTCATGGGGGTTATGGCCCTTATGCATAGAATATAATTTCCAAATTTCATAAAGATCCATTCTTTACTTTTGACCTAGTTTTGGATCATAAAAGAAATAACTAAAATTTGGGAGTTAAGGCTCCCATTAGGGTGTTTTATATATATATATATATAGAGAGAGAGATAGATAGATAGATAGATAGATAGATAGATAGATAGATACACACACACACACACATACAAAGATAAATTGATAGATACAACTGAGTGGGCAAACAAAAATATGAGACACAGCCTAGTGCTTTTTTTATGTTGATAAGCCAGGTACTTATTCTATTAGTTTCTTCTTGTGAAACCAGTAAGTTATGGGGATGTAAATAAATGAACAGCAGTTGTGAAGCAGTGATGAGGGAGAAACACAAAGACACACACATAGACTTACATATATACATACATATATATATTATTGATTTGTTTCAGTTCCAGTCTATGAAATCCATATATATTGTTGTTGGCATACTTTTTGTCTCGGGAGACAATGGAGTCGCGCATAAAATAATCTAGTCAGGCTTTTACATTTCATGTCCTAATACATCTCCTGCTGTGGCTGTGTAGTCCTATCCTGGAAAAACACTCCATCAGGCAGGTGCCGCAAATGTAGCGAAGACTTTGCCTGGCTGGTTGTAATGTCATAGTTTCTTGTTGACGTCTTTTCTTGTCGTTCCATTTCTCCTCTCTCTCTATGTCACTCCTTTGTGTTCCCTCTTTTGCGGTACGTCGCCAATCTCCACGGTTGCTGGCAACTGCTTCCCAGTTGGTAATATTGATGTTGCAGGCATTCATGTCCCTTTTGCAAACATCCTTGTATCGTAAGAACGGTCTTCCCACTGACCTAGTGCCCCTAGCAAGCTCTCCATTGAATATGTCCTTGGGAATTCTGCCATCTTCCATACGACTAACATGTCCAAGCCATCTCATATGTCTTTGTGTGAGGAGTGCAAACATGCTTGGTATTCCTGCTTGCTTGAGGACATCTTTGTTGGGGACATGATTCTGCCATTTGATGCGAAGGATTTTCCAGAGGCAGCGCAGGTGAAAGATATTTAGGCCACGCTCTTGGCATGTGTATGGCGTCCAAGTCTCGCTTCCATACAGTAGAGTGCTAAGTACACATGCCTGGTAAATCTTCGTTTTTGTGGTCTTGGTTAGCTTGTTGTCCCATGCCCATTTGGAGAGTTAGGCCATCACAGCAGCTGCCTTGCCAATGCGTATATTGAGCTCAGCATCAAGGGATAGGTTGTAGGTGACGGTAGAGCCAAGATAGGTAAACTTCTCCACCTCCTGTAGTCTGTGGTCTCCAATATGTATGTTTGGGATGTCCGATGTAGCCTGACCCATGATGTTGGTCTTCTTGAGGCTGATAACTAAGCCAAAGTTGATACATGCTTGCTCAAAATAGTTGATGAGCCTTTGTAGTGCTTCTTCTGTGTGTGATACCAGAGCGGCATCATCAGCAAATAGCATCTCCTTGATCAGGACACTTCTGATTTTGGTCTTGGCACACAGACGTGAGAGATTAAACAGTTTTCCATCACTTCTACTGTGCAGAAACACTCCATTATCTGATGTCTCAAAGGCATGTGACAGCAGCAGTGAGAAGAAGATGCCAAATAATGTAGGAGCAACCTTGCTTTACCCCATTTTTTATTTGGAAGGTGGTTGAACCATTGTGCTGTATGGTGCCTTGCATATCATCATGAAAAGATTTGATGATCCTCAGCAGCTTTGGTGGACATCCAATTTTTTGGAGCAGGATGAAGAGGCCTTTTATACTTACCAAGTCAAAGGCCTTTGTCAGATCAATGAAAGCCATATATAATGGTATTTTCTGCTCTCTGGACTTCTCCTGAAGTTGGCATATGGAGAATATCATGTCAATAGTTGATCTGCTTCTTCTAAAGCCACACTACAATTCTGGATAAATTCGAGAAGCAAGCAGTTGTAGCCTGGACAGGATAATGCGAGCAAAGGCTTTTCCAACAGTGCTTAGAAGAGATATTCCACGGTAATTGTTACAATCACCACGGTCACCTTTGTTTTTGTAAAGTGTAATGATGTTAGCATCCCACATATCCTGAGGGACTGTACCCTCTTCCCAGCACTAACACAGAAGCTCATGAAGGTGCCGAAGCAGGATGGTGTTTTTGCCGGTTTTGATGATCTCTAAGGGGATGCCGTCTTTTCCTGGAGCCTTGTTACTTGCTAGGAAGTCAATAGGCTTGGTGAGCTCTGCTATAGATGGCAGACTGTCAAGTTCGCACATGACTGGCGAGATCTTGACACACTCGATTGCAGCCTCAGCTACTGTGGTCTCCCATGAGTAGAGATCCTGGTAGTACTCCACCCATCTATCCATTTGCTTGCTTTGGTCCTTGATGAGATCTCCAGTAGTTGATTTCAGAGGGACTGACTTGGTTGCAGATGGAACGAGGGCCTTCTTCAAACCGGCATACATCCAATGGGTGTTGCCACTGTCAGCAGCTGATTGGATACTCTGACAGATTTCCTGCCAATACCTATTTGCACAGCATCTGGCAATCAGTTGGGCTTTATTTCTTGCGTTTCTAAGTTCTTCAAGTGACTTTGTAGAAGAATCCCTCTTGTATTGCATCAGAGCTGCATGCTAGCTTCGATAACTGTTTCCAGCTCTGAGAGCCCAGCATTGAACCAATCTGGGTTTTGCCTTTCTCTCATGCCGAAAGTATCTATTGATGTGGTATACAAAGCTTCCCTGATATCATTCCACCTACGTTCAGCAGAGGAGGTTGGGCAGCTACTGAGGGCAACTTTGATAGAAACAGCAAAACATTGTCGCAGTGTAGGGTCCGAGGTTCTGGCAGTGTTAATGCGTGGTCGGCCCATTTTCTTGGAGTGATGGACATTTTTAGGCAGAATCCTCACCCTGCTTCTTATTAGTGAATGATCTGTATCACAATCCACGCTGTGGTAACTATGGGTCAGTTGAACAGAATTCAGAAAGGATCTTCGTGTAATAATGAGATCCAGCTGATGCCAGTGGTGAGATCTTGGATGTCTCCAAGATGCCTTGTGGGATGTCTTTTTGGCGAAGAATGTGTTAGTGATGCACAGGTTATGGTATGCGCAAAATTCAATTAGTCTCAGACCATTGTCATTCATGTTGCCAATACCAAAACACATACACTTACATATATACATACATATATATACGATTGATTTGTTTCAGTTCCTGTCTACGAAATCCATATATATATATATATATATATATATTATATATATATATAATATATTAATATATATATATATATATATATATATATATATATCATATACATATATATATATATACTATATATATATATATGTGTGTGTGGGTGTGTGTATGTATGTATACACACAGACACACACACACACACACACACAAAGATAAATTGATAGATACAACTGAGTGGGCAAACAAAAATATAAGACACTGCGTAGTGCTTTCTTTTATATTTTGATAAGCCTGGTACTTATTCAATCAGTTTCTTCTTGTGAAACCAGTAAGTTATGGGGATGTAAGTAAACAAACACCAGTTGTGAAGCAGTGATGAGGGAGAAACACAAAGACACACACATAGACTTACATATATACATACAAATGCATACAATTGATTTCTTTCAGTTTCTGTCTACAACATCCACTGACATGGCTTTGGTTGGTCTGAGGCTATAGCAGAAGACACATGCCAAGTTACCACACAGTGGGACTGAATTGAGGACCATGTACTTTGGAACCAAGTTTGTTACCACACAGCCACACCTGCACCTATGTATGTGTGTGTGGGGGGGGGGGTGTATGTGTGTATGGGTGTATATATGTATGCATGTATATATGTGTATACATATGTGTACTTATTACATGTACATCTATATATATATACATCTAGACATACATGTATACACATACATGTATATCTATAGAAATACATCTATACATATACAGCTATACATATACATGTATACATATACAGCTATATATATACATGTATATATATATATATATATATATATATATATATATACACACATACATATGGAAGGTGTTTTTATGTGCCACCGACACAGGTGCCAGATGAGGCTGGCAAACGGCCATGATCGGATGGTGTTCATTACGTGCCCACAGCACGGAGGCCGGTCGATGCGGAACTGGCTACGGCCACGTTCGGATGGTTCTCTTGTGTGCCACCGGCACTGGTACCACAAAGATACAGATTCCATTGATGTTCATCTATTTTGATTTGTTTTGATTTTGATTTTCACTTGATTTTGATTTTCACTTGCCTCAACAGGTCTTCACAAGTGTCACAAGAAGGAAGGTATGCACAGGTGGACTGACTACGTCCCAGGTAGGGGCCATGGGTTATGGCCTGACTAGTCTTGCCGGGTCTTCGGATGGTGTTTTTATGTGCCACCGACACAGGTGCCAGATGAGGCTGGCGAACGGCCACGATCGGATGGTGTTTGTCATGTGCCCACAGCACGGAGGCCAGTCGATGCGGTACTGGCTACGGCCACTTTCGGAACCATCCGAACGTGGCCGTAGCCAGTTCCGCATCGACCGGCCTCCGTGCTGTGGGCACGTAACGAACACCATCCGATCATGGCCGTTTGCCAGCCTCATCTGGCACCTGTGTCGGTGGCACATAAAAACACCTTCCGAAGACCCGGCAAGACTAGTCAGTCCACCTGTGCATACCTTCCTTCTTGTGACACTTGTGAAGACCGGTTGAGGCAAGTGAAAATTAAAATTAAATCAAATCAAATCAAAATAGACAAAATAGATGAACATCAATGGAATTTGTATCTTGTGGTACCAGTGCCTGTGGCACACAAGAAATCCATCAGTGCTGTAGTCAGTGCGGTGGGCACATGACAAACACCATCCGATCGTGGCCGTTCGCCAGCCTCATCTAGCACCTGTGTCGGTGGCACATAAAAAACACCATCCGAAGACCCGCAAGACTAGTCAGGCCATAACCCATGGCCCCTACCTGGGACGTAGTCAGTCCACCTGTGCATACCTTCCTTCTTGTGACACTTGTGAAGACCTGTTGAGGCAAGTGAAAATCAAAACAAATCAAAATAGATGAACATCAATGGAATTTGTATCTTTGTGGTGCCAGTGCCGGTGGCACGTGGCACACAAGGGGCTGTCCAAACGTGGCCGTAGCCGGTGCCGCATCGACTGGCCTCCGTGCTGTGGGCACGTAGCAAGCACCATCCGATCGTGGCCGTTTGCCAGCCTCATCTGGCACCTGTGTCGGTGGCACATAAAAACACTATCCGAGCGTGGCCGTCTGCCAGCCTCGTCTGGCACCTGTGTCGGTGGCACATAAAAAACACCATCCGAGCGTGGCCGTTTGCCAGCCTCGTCTGGCACCTGTGTCGGTGGCACATAAAATCACCCACTACACTCTCGGAGTGGTTGCGTTAGGAAGGGCATCCAGCTGTAGAAACACTGCCAGATCTGACTGGACTGGTGCAGCTTTCGGGCTCCCCAGACCCCAGTTGAACCGTCCAACCCATGCTAGCATGGAAAGCGGACGTTAATGATGATGATGATGATGATGATGATATATATATATATATATATATATATATACATTCATATATATACATGTATATATATATATATATATATATATATATATATATATATATATATATCATCATCATCGTCATCATCATCATTTAGCGTCCGCTCTCCATGCTAGCATGGGTTGGACGGTTCAACTGGGGTCTGTGAAGCCAGAAAGCTGCATCAGGCCCAGTCTGATCTTACAGTGTTTCTACGGCTGGATGCCCTTCCTAACGCCAACCACTTCGTGAGTGTAGTGGGTGCTTTTTATGTGCCACCCACACAGGTTCCAGACGGAGCTGGCAAACGGCCACGAACAGATGGTGCTTTTACGTGCCACCGGCACGGGGGCCAGGCGAGGCTGGCAACGGACACGAACGGATGGTGCTTTTATGTGCCACCAGCACAGAGGCCAGTCGGGGCAGTGCTGGCAACGGATACGATCAGATGGTTTGCTTAACCATAGCTGCAATTTCCATTGATGTTGATCGACTTCGATTTTGGTTCTGCTTTCTGATATCTGATTTGATTTGGTTTGATTTTGATTTGATTTTGATTTTCACTTGTCTCAACGGGTCTTCACAAGTGGAGTTTTGTGTCCCAAGAACAGGTTATGTTCTCACTAGTCTTGCCGGGTCTTCTCACGCACAGCATACTTCCATAGGTCTCGGTCTCTAGTCATTTCCTTGGTGAGACCTAAAGTTCAAAGGCCGTGATTCCCAAGAAGGAAAGGTATGTAGGCCACAGGTTATGTTCTCACTGGTCTTGCCGGGTCTTCTCACGCACAGCATACTTCATAGGTCTCGGTCTCAGTCATTTCCTTGGTGAGACCTAAAGTTCGAAGGTCGTGCTTCACCACCTCGTCCCATGTTTTCCTGGGTCTACCTCTTCCACAGGTTCCCTCACTGCTAGGGTGTGGCACTTTCGCACACAACTATCTTCAGCCATTCTCGTCACATGACCATACCAGCGCAAATGTCTCTCTTGCACACCACAACTGACGCTTCTTAGGTCCAACTTTTCTCTCAAGGTACTTACACTCTGTCGATTATGAACACTGACATTACACATCCATCGGAGCATACTGGCTTCATTTCTTGCGAGCTTACGCAAATCCTCAGCAGTTACAGCCCATGTTTCACTACCATGTAGCATGGCTGTACGTACACATGCATCATACAGTCTGCCTTTTACTCTGAGCGAGAGGCCTTTTGTCACCAGCAGGGGTAAGGGCTCTCTAAACTTTGCCCAGGCTATTCTTACTCTAGTAGTTACACTTTCAGCACACCCACCCCCGCTACTGACTTGGTCACCTAGGTAACAGAAGCTATCAACTACTTCTAGTTTTTCTCCCTGATCTCTGGTAGAAGTTGGTCTCTGCATATTTTCAGAGTTTATTGCTCCTGAGCATCTGCCACAGATAAAAACTATTTTCCTAGTTAATCATCCTTTGACGTTACTACACCTCTTATGTGTCCATAGCTTACACTTGGTGCACCTTATAGAGTTTCTACCTACGCCTTTTTTACAGATTGAGCAGGGCCATCTACCTGAAGGCGTTTGTGATTGGTCTACCTTCCTACTTATTAGGACTTTGGTTTTGGCTAGGTTGATTCTAAGGCCCTTCGATTCTAACCTTGCTTCCACACCTGAAACTTCTCCTCCAGTTCTGATAGAGACTCAGCAATAGAGCAAGGTCATCAGCATAGAGGAGCTCCCAGGGGCATCCTGTCTTGAATTCCTCCGTTATTGTCTGGAGGACTATGATAAATAGGAGGGGACTGAGGACTGGACCTTGGTGGACCCCCCACCTCTACCCGGAATTCTTCACTGTACTTGTTGCCAACCCTCACCTTTCTAGCAGCGTCCTGTACATGGCTCGCACAGCTCTCACTAACCATTCATCTATCCTAGTTTCCTCATTGACCACCAGATAAGGGATCGGGGGTCCCTGTCGAAGGCTTTCTCCATATCAACAAAAGCCAGGTACAGGGGCTTGTCTTTGGCTAGGTATTTCTCCTGCAGCTGTCTACCAGGAAATAGCATCAGTAGTACTTTTCCCTGGCACGAACCCAAACTACATCTCATCTAAGCTAACTCTCTCTCTAATTAGTTGGGCTATAACCCTCTTCGTGACCTTCATTACCTGATCCAGCAGCTTGATACCCCTGTAGTTATTTGTATCTAGAGCGTCACCTTTACCTTTGTAGCAGTTGACTATTATGCTGCTACACCAGTCATTGGGTATGACTCCTTCGTGTATCACTTGGTTAACTATACGGGTATATATATATATATATACATATATACATCCATATACATACAATAAAGAGATATTTTTGTTTCACTTTTAACACGTAATACTGAAATAGTGGAGAAGATATGATATTGCTGTGGGCTCGCCCTAGGCAAGAAGTTAAACATTTTTTTTTGCCCATGACACTACATGGACCCTAAGTAAGGCATGTGTAAAATTTGAATGAATTGGTTGTGTAGTTCTCAAGTTTTAGGGAAACACACAGATGGACAGACAGACAGATAGACACACATTCTCATTTTTATATATATAGATATATACATATATATATATATATATTATATATATATATATATATATATATATATATATATATATATATATATATATTACAACGGGCTTCTTTCAGTTTCTGTCTACCAAATCCACTCACAAGGCTTTGGTCGGCCCGAGGCTATAGTAGAAGACACTTGCCCGAGGTGCCACGCAGTGGGACTGAACCTGGAACCATGTGGTTGGTAAGCAAGCTACTTACCACACAGCCACTCATATGCCTATAAGTTTGCTTAAATATGTTGATCAGACAAGAACCATTGTTTCCAACATGTGGTGGCCATAAATAAATATCACAAGAAATGTATACACAATAATAATGTAACTTTCTTTTGTGCTGTCCTCAAAGTTGCTGGAAAGAGTTGGAAGGATCCCTTCTTGTCTTTTTCACTGAGCTGATTCAGAGAGACAAAGGGTTAGTGGTGAGAACCTACCATAGTACTTGACTGGTACTTTGTTTACTGACCCTGAAAGAATGAATAACAAGTATGGCCTTGACATAATTCAGTCCAAATCCAGCAAACCAGAATATATAAAGTAAATCATTCTAAAAAAATACCTTAAAGAATCTGTTGGTTACTATGAATGTATGTGTGTAAATATATATATATATATATATATATATATATATATATATATATATATATATATATAAAGCAAATAATGAGAATATTTCATTGTAGAGAGACATGAAGATTGTGGTATCAAGGTGGTATAAGAGAGAACATTTAGTTGGAGAGAGAGAGGGGGGAGTTGTTTACAGATTTCAATGGAATAAAAGTGAATGTTTAGTTGATGAGAGAGTAAGACTGAAAAACAGTTGTTTACAGATCTTGATGGAAGAAGAGAGAGAGAGGAAGGAAGTTGTTTACAGACCTTGGTGGGATAAGAGAGAATGTCTAGATGAAAAGAGAAAGGGAGAGAGAGGAAAACGGTTGAACATAGATTTCAATGGAATAAGAGAGAATGTCCAGTTGTAGAGAGAGAGAGAGAGAGAGAGAGAGAGAGAAAGAGAGAGACAAAAAGGGGAAAAAGATTGTTTACAGATTTAGATAGAATAAAAGAGAATGTTTAGTTGGAGAGAAAGAGACAGGAAGATAGTTGTTTATAGAGCTCGATGGATTGAGTTTACACTCATGAACAAATAAATATGATTTTATTTCACCAAATATCAATATATTTTAATATCTTGATCAAAGGAAGAAATAAGTGATGCGATTCTGTGAATGGAATTAAATTACAGATATAAAGTTATGGCATGGAATGGCTTTCGTGATGGCGAAATTGGTTGCTTTATATTGATAACAAATATTCATAAACTACAGATATGCTATATTATGGAGGCTGATGTCTATAAATTTATGAAGGTTAAACTGATATATCGCACTTGACAGTGACACTGTTTTAACACTTCAGGAGTAATCTACCATTACAGAGGGAGTGTAAGAAAGGAAAGAGAGTATGTACATCACAAAATCTATACCAATATAAGATAATATGGTAGGCATTGTAGAGATGTTGACTAAAAGCCTGGCATTATTTGTTTGTCCTTAGGTTCTGGTTTCAAATACTTTTACTATTGACTTTTGTCATTTCTCTGTGTCATTTAACCCTTTTGCTTGAGACTGCTCTTAGTTTCATGATACAAACAGTTGGTTTTAAAAGGATTTCAATTAAAACTTTTCATTAACATTTCATGTTAATTTATGTCCCAAACACCAGCTTAATATCAACAAAGTTACTTTACTAAATTCTTCTTTATTTTCGAAATTTATTGAAGCAAAGTCAGTGTATCCCAACAGAAATGGTAACAAGACAGTTAATCATGACATATCTTAATAATACTAAAACTCTAGTTGTTTGTTTGTTCTTGAAATATCTCAGAAATAGTATATTTTATCTTAATTTTTTTTACATATAAGAAAAGAAAGATGTCGACTTTTTGACATGCACACACACTAACATAGAGAGACATCTTTTTTGTGGAGATTACTTATCATTTCATCATTTCAGATTTAATTCTATTTCATCCATTTGTCATTTGTAATCCTTTTCACAATTTTCTTCAGACATTAAATTGATTACTATTGTTTGGATAGTTCCAATTAAATAAGTCCAGAAGTTAGGTTAAATATATATATACATGCATAAGTACCATGAATTCCCATTCTATAAACTGGCAAACAATTCTGTGAATACTTTACTGGGCAATGCTGGGTAGTAAGTCTAATATTTTACTAAAATTTTCATTATTTTAAAACTTAATTGAAACAAAGACAATATATTTTAAAAGAAATATGGTAAGAAAAGCATCAATAATGACAAAGATGTTTCATAAAAGTCTTCATTATTTTCAAAATTAACTGAAACAAAGACAATGTATTTCAAAAGAAATATGGTAACAAAAGGGTTAACTATATCACAGTCATACACTGTATCCATCAAGTGAATTATACTCCACATCTACTAAAACTGTGCAACATGTCATAATATTACAGAAAATGAAAGCCAGTGTTATGTAAAAAAGTGGAATAATACGGTACAGGAGTGGCTGTGTGGTAAGTAGCTTGCTTACCAACCAGATGGTTCTGGGTTCAAACTGAAACAAGTAAAAGAGAATAAAAGAGAGTAATAGATTAAGAATCTGTTATTTAGTTTTGTCTCCCAACATTGTAAGTTCAGGTATCAGCAGCACCGATTTTAGTGTTGTACAGTAGAATATTGTCAAGTTAAATAATGGTGTTGTACAATACTGTATTGTATAGTTAAATAGTGTACAGTACTATATTGTATAGTTAAATAAGGATGTTGCACAGTAACTATATTGTATTGTTAAATAATGGTGTTTTGTAGTATTATATTGACCACGGTGTTATAATTAGAATAGTAATAAACTCTTGTCACATATATTCTTTTCACTGACTGGGGATGCTATTTGAAATAATTATTTACTCTGATTAAATAATTAATGGATTAAATCTGATTATATTCACAGGAAAGCATAAACCATAACTGTCACAAGCAAATGAATATGACTTGGTAACCTGTACTGTGTTTTCACAAATTGCTTTAGAGGACTGTGTAATCATAGTCAAATATAGCCACAAAGGCACCTTTATGGTCCTTCCACCCTTCAAGCTGGAAGAACATCAAGGATGTAACAGCTGAAGTGAGAGAAGGCTGCATCATCACTCAGATGGTACTCCTTTTTAACTGAGTAGACTGGAGTAATATGAAATGGAGAGCTTTGCTCAAGGACACAATACACTGCCTTGTCCAGGAATTGAAGTCGCAACTATATGATCATGAACCCAATACATTACCACCACCTCACAAGCTTTCCAAACACTCTGCACAGCCATGTTACACCAGGGGGATTATATAATGTCTTCCTGTGAAGGCCCAAATAACATTTAAAATATTACTACTGACATTCAAAGCTGTACATGGGCTTGCTCCTCAATACACTAGTGAACTGCTTTTTGTTTATGAATTAACTTGTGTTTGAAATCAAGTAGAAATGGACTCCTCATGGTACCAGGTGCTGAAATGAAAGGCTGCAGAGATTGGGCTTTCCTTAAGTTAGCTCCAGTTTGCTGGATTGAGCTTCTTCTGTCTGCAAATTGAACCATCTGTGTTGGCTTCTACACCAAATCTGAATGTCTGTCTTTTCAGGAAATACTAGCAGTAAACTGCCTTTCAAATTCTTGTGTTTATGTGAGAATATTTAGTTAAGGTATCTGTGAATGTTGCCATATAAATGTATTATTGCTTGATGTGCAGAATCATTAGAGCATTAGAAAAATACTTTATGGTATTTATTCCAGTATTTTAAGTTCAAATCCTGTTAAGTGCTATGATCAGTGGTATCAATCTTTTCCCCAATTTGCTGACCTTGTTTCTCTATTACAAACGGTTATTATTGTTAGGGTGGCAAGTTGGCAGAATTGTGTAGAGTTTTGCATTTCAGACAGAGTAATATAATGTGCTGTAAAAACAAGAGAATTATGGCATTTTAAGAAGAGAAAGGTTGTGTCTCATGAGGAAAGGTGAATTGAAGTGCTTCTCCTGAGGATAAAATACATGCTTGGTGCAGAAATTGAAATAGTAGTATTAAGATTGTGAGCCTAACAATCTAACCACTAGGCTTCATGCCTTCATAAATACATATTTTATATATATATATGTATATATATATACACACAAAATACAACAATACTAAACATAGTAATAAAAATAGAAACAGGAAGACAATGTGGTATACTTTATATAGTATAAACTTACCCACAAATATAGCAAGATACTTCCTGGCCCTGATAATTGTACATACCTTCATTTCGCACAAATACAACAAACTATTCAACAAAAATTCAATAAAATTTTGTTGCAATTGTTTGGATTGGCTTACAAATCTCCAATCTACAGTTATGAACCTGGAAACAGCACAACAACATGAAGACATGAATTCATGAATGTGACTAGAGAAATACACAAAACTATCCTCTTACTGGAAATATCTTTTGCCGATTTTGGTGTTAGAATGACACCATGTAAGATAAACAGAAAATAACTTCAAAGCCTGATATACACAACATATCCATTCGTTTAGATAAAAAAATAAAGATAACTCCACATCACTTTAATAATATATATAGATTCTTAAAGATTGAGAAGTAATTGATGCCTTTATGATGTAGAGTTTTGTTGGAAAATCTAGCCATATAATGAAAACAATAACCATTCCAAACTATGCATCATGTAAAAATTATGAGATACTGTCTATACTAACTAATGTTTTGAAAAGAGAGATTAAACCTTTTCTATATGTTTGCATAGAAGAAAAACTAGTTTTTCATCCTTTAAACTTATCCTTGTATCAGATATTGTTGAATTATAAACTGAATTAACTACAACCTCAAAATGCATGTTAACTATATGTAGAAAGCTATTTCTCATTAACAGGAGTAAAATTAACTTTGAGTGAACTCCCCTGAAAAATATAACATTTGTGCTATCTCTATAGTAAAAATACAGTATTGGTATTATTTATAAATATAACATTAATGCCATACTTTACCAACTTAGAGAAGTACCAGCTATGTAGAATAACTGAGTTGACTGGGCAACATGGAATGATAACTTTGCCTAGGCACACACTGAGCTGCCCAATCCAGGAATCAAAGTCATGAACTCATGATCATGAGCATGCCAACACCTTAACCAAGGGCCATACTTTAAACATAAGTGTGTAAATTACATTAGTACATTCAACATGCAGTAAGGGTGCACTGGGTACAGAGGTGGCATAAGGAGGTGGAGAGAGAGGAAAGGTGCAAATCAAAGGTGTGGACTACCCTGAACAAGTGTTAAGTAGACACTTCAGGTGGTGTTTACAATTTATCGCCAGCACATTGTGTTTATTAAGTAGAGAAGGGCCATCATCTGTGATTATGGTGATGGCCTCATGTGGGCAAAGCCTGCACCAGTGCCCAGGAGATTGGTAAGGAAAGCTAAGTAATAAAATAAAGCAAATACTTGAGGAAATTTTTAGGAGTTAGTTCATAAATATAACAAAAGGTAGTTGTATATAGTTTTTCATTATTTACCTATTTACCATAATGAAATAGATCTTGATGGATTTTGGTGTATTATAAAACAACAATAATTCCACATAATGTGGTTTGACAATTCTTGTTGAATACAGAATTGAAATATGGAAAATTCTAGATATTTATTTGCAACTGTTTATATGAATGTGTTCATGGAAATGTACATTGATAAGTTAATAAGATAATACAAATATTATATATACAATGTAAATAGATTATTTTATAATGTCTTTGTATCAGTGGAATAATCTATATTGTAAGTTTGAATATGTTCAAATAGATAAATGCTTATTGCCAAAGTCAATCAAACAGCCCAAAATTAACTGGAGAAAGTTCTGTTGAGGCTATGCCAAGATACAAGCTAATTGTAATAAAAATTGAGTGAAATGCAGGTGAACATTTTCTGGCTCTTTATGTTTTAGGTCTAATTGCCTTTTGAATTCAACTTTTGACTTTCATCCTTCAGGCTTGGTGTTGAATAACTTACCTATCATTTACTGGGGTTAAATATTAGCTAACTTTCCACCTCTCTCCTCAAAATTATTTACTTTGTGACCAAATCAGAAACAGTGGCAGGATGTAAAATGTTTACCAATACATATATATATATATATATATATATATATATATATATATATATATATATATATATATATACACTTTTAATAAAGCAGCAAAATTCTTCCCAAACTGTTACTCAGAGTTTCTCGAAACATTGCAATAAAGAAAGGAAATAAGTAAAGATGGAGAGCTGGTTACAAAGGAAATAATTTAATAGCCTTATACATTTCATGCACAAAGGCCCATCATCAGAAGTAAACAACTAAAGAATTATCAATTTATTTAAGGCTGGTATCCGAATAGATTGATAATTCTTTGATTGTTTACTTGTGATAAGGGCTTTTGCACCTAAAATATATTTAAGAATATAAACGTTGTAAGAAGCTCTCTGTCTTTACCTATATATAAAGCTACAAGGTCTGATCAATAAGTATTCGGACTGTTGCCATAGTAAGTGGTGGTGGTGGTGGTGGTGGTGGTGGTGGTGGTGGTGGTGGTGGTGGTGAACTAGCTAACAATGTAGCCAATTAACAAACTGGTTGCTTGATTAATCATTTGATCAATCAATCAACCAGTCAGCTGGCTCGTCAGTATTCCTAAGGTTGACTAGTAATAAGAATATAATGAAGTGAAATGTAACCAGGGTGTGTTTTAATTGACAAAATGATGCTTCCAAAGTCTAAAATTTAAAGTGCCAAACCAAAAATGAAAAGCTTTCAAAAAAAAAAACTAAAGAATCAAATTAAGCAAAGAAAAACCAAATGTATAACTTCAAATTGTAATTAAAATTCTTATCAAAGTTTCATTCTAAAATGACTATGAAATTTTATGTTAAGTAAAACTTTTTTAATGTTTATTTTTCTAATATTTTGATTTTATTTTTAATCTGTCTGTCTGTCTGTCTGTCTCTCTGTCTCTCTCTCTCTCTCATAAAAAAAACTCTATGTTGTTTCAATAAATAACTTAACCAGGGGCAGGAATTGCTGTGTGGTAAGTAGCTTGCTTACCAACCACATGGTTCCGGGTTCAGTCCCACTGCGTGGCACTTTGGGCAAAGTGTCTTCTACTATAGCCTCGGGCTGACCAAAGCCTTTTGAGTGGATTTGGTAGACGGAAACTGAAAGAAGCCTGTCGTATATATGTATATATGTGTATGTGTGTGTGTGTGTGTTTGTGTGTCTGTGTTTGACCCCCCAACATCGCTTAACAACCGATGCTGGTGTGTTTACATCCCTGTAGCTTAGTGGTTCAGCAAAAGAGACCAATAGAATAAGTACTAGGCTTACAAAGAATAAGTCCTGGGATCGATTTGCTCAACTAAAAGGTGGTGCTCCAGCATGGCCGCAGTCAAATGACTGAAACAAGTAAAAGAGAAAAGAGTAACCAACTGATAAATTGGAATTTTAAAAATACATACCACAAAGAAAGAAATAAGTGCTGAGATCAATATGATTTACTAAAACTGTTGAAACTGGTGCTGCAGCATGGCCACAGTCCAATGACTGAAATTAGTCAAAGAATAAAAATATACACATAAACTACACAATTTAATAGTTGTATTCACACATAGTAGATGAATCTCTGTTGTTTGTAGACAATGAACACTCCACTTGTTGAATCAACTCAACTACGTCATCATCATCATTGTTTAACATGTTTTCCATACTGGCAGGAGTTGGACTGTTTGACAGGAGCTGTCCAGGCTCTAATTATCTGTTTTGGCATGGCTTCTACACCTGGATGCCCTTCCTAATGCCAACCACTTTACAGAGTGTGCTGGGTGTGTTTTCGTGTGCCACCTGCACAAGTGCATTGTATGTCACACTGACATGAGTGCATGTTATGAGGCACCAGCACCTGCAATACAAAGATCTCTCAGCTGGGAGAGGGAGTGGGGATATGACCATGCAATTGACCAAGTATACTACAAACATTTTGTACATTTAATGTAATTTTCTGACAGAATCAGTATGACTGTGTTTGTGACATGGCTGGTTATGTAAATTACAAGTATAGCCTTCACAGTATCCTTCTGATAAAGTTCATAAGGAAAGCATGGATCAATCTGAAGTTATAGTAAAAGACAGTTGCTCAAGATGCTGTTATGCAATGGGATTGAACCTGGGAATACTAGATTGCAGAGCATACTTGTTAACTCATCAATTCCATTGATAATCCCTTTCCACACTACATGGTCCTGCATTGCTGTGTTCAGATCTCTAATATCCAGCTTTGAGTCCCGAGATATAGATCTGGAAATGTCAGTTTCCTAGAGAAAACACTTCCAGAGGGATGCCATAGGAGCAGGGATGAGATAACCTCTTTTTCTGCTCAGTGACAGTGGCCAGCAAATTGTAGCCATTTCTGCTTTTCGTTAACTACTTGGCCATGCCTGCACTCCCTAACACATGTTTATTGCATTAACACATTTAACATGTGATACATACTCATAGGTGTGTTCAAATCAATGTGATTGTTCGACCTGCTAGAAATCATCATCATCATCATTTAATGTCCGTTTTCCATATTGGCATGGGTTAGATGGTTTGTCTGGAGCTGATAAGTTGGAAAGTTGCACCAGCTCCAGTCTGTTTTGGCTTGGGTTCTATGGCTGGATGCCCTTCCTAATGCCAACCATTCCACAGAATGTATGGGTGTCTTTTACATGTCACTAACATGGGTGCCTTTTACATGTCACCAGCACAGGTGTCTCTTATGTGTCACTAGCACAGGTGTCTCTTATGTGTCACTAGCACAGGTGTCTTTTACATGTCAGCAGCATGGGTGCCTTTTATGTGTCAGAAACATGGGTGCCATCCATGTATCACTGGCATGGGTGCCATTTATGTATCACCAGCACTAACAACAAAATTTACCTAAAATTTCATCCTAATAAGTCTGTTTAATTAGGACAGCCCTGAGGCTCAGACAGCAACAAAAACAGCTGCCACAATAGTAACAACAACAACAACACTTAGAACCACAGCAGCTGCAGTAACAATAAAATGGCAACAACAACAATACTAGCAACACAACAATTGTAAGAATAACAATAATGACAGCAATAACAACGGCAACAACATCAATATCATCCGTGGCAGCAACAGCATAAACAAGAACCACGACTGTAGCAGCTGTTGCAACAATGAATATGACAACACAACAATTACAAGAACAACAACAGCAACAACAACCAGAACATACAAATGAACTTATTCATGCTACATACAATAATCACAGACACATACCTGCAAGCCTATAAATATTCTGAGATATATGCACACATATACACGTACATCATAAGTAAATATACATGGACATATGCAAACACATCCATGCACAAACACATGTATGTACATATGCTCCCATCTATATGCAAAACACACACATACATACATATATATATATATATATACACATACATCATAACCATCCATGCCCTTAGATACATATACATACCCATACTCATCCAAAATACATGCAAAAACACATGTACACACCCATTTGTAGATGTTTACACCCATAGTCAAACATATCAGTATGTATATACAAATATCCACCCACAAACACATACTGCATACACACAAGCATAAACATGCCCACACATTCTTAAACATACAAATATGCACACAAACATAAAAGCAAACAATCAAATACACACACGCATACACACAAAATACACACACAGACACAAAACACATATTAACATATACTCCTACATGTACAGAAATAATTATACCATATATAAACATATGTGTGCACATACATATGTACACAAAAGCTGAGACAAACACATAAACACAAACATATAAACACTAACATATGCATTTACATGCATCCCTCCTGTAAATGGTTATACAAATTCATGCAAACGTAGAGACAAACATACACATAACACATACAGAAACACTCACATATATACCCATGATAATAAAATCATGAGTTTGATACCTTGTGGTATGTTGTGTCCTTGAACAAAACACTTTATTCGATGTTGCTCTAGTTCACTCAGCAGGTAAAAATAAGTTGTACCTCTAATTAAAACAGTCAGCCTTGTCACATTCTGTGTCATGCTGAATCTCCCTGAGAAAACTTTTTTAGGGTATGCATGTCTATTGAGTACTCAGCTATTTGCACATTAATTATATGAGCAGGCTGTTCTGTTGATTGGATCAAGTAGAACACTCATCATTGTAACTGACGGAGTTAAGAAGGAGAAAAAAAATGTAATCATATATATATGCATACACACACAAATGCAGAGACAGATACTATGCATTCACATACACACACACAGACTACACTTGAAAGAAATGAAGCTTGTATACTTTGATAGATGTGCAATGACATTGTGCATGTATGACAGAGCGTAAGTGGCTTAAGAGAAAAGTTGGGCATAAGAGGCATCAGATATGGTGTGCAAGAGAGATGACTGCATTGGTATGGCCATGTGATGCATACGGATACTCTCTCTTTACTTGTTTCAGTCATGTGACTGTGGCCATGCTGGAGCACCGCCTTTAGTCAAGCAAATCTATCCCAGGACTTATTCTTTGTAAACCTAGTACTTATTCTATTGGTCTCTTTTGCCGAACTGCTAAGTTATGGGGACGTAAACACACCAGCATCGGTTGTCAAGCGATGTTGGGGGGGACAAACACAGATACACAAACATATACACACACATACATATATACATATATATGACAGGCTTCTTTCAGTTTCCATCTCCCAAATTCACTCACAAGGCTTTGGTCGGCCCAAGGCTATAGTAGAAGACACTTGCCCAAGGTGCCATGCAGTGGGACTGAACCTGGAACCATGTGATTCGTAAGCTAGCTACTTACCACACAGCCACTCCTACACCTGGATGTGAACAAATGTATGAAGAAGTGCCGATCTCTAACAATGGAGGAAAGCTGTAGAAGGGGGAGACCCAGGAACACATGGGAGGAGGTGGTGAAGCAGGATGTTCAAAAATTGGATTTTATGGAGGCAATGACTTAGTAACCGAGACCGTTGGCCAAGTGAAATCATAGTTTTGGCTGTTGTCAGTGTCACATAACTGGTACTCATGCTGGTGGAACATAAAAGGCCCCTTTCGAATGTTGATGCTGCTGTTGTGTGAACTAGTAACCATACCAATGACACATAAAAAGCTCCTATTGAGAACTGGGCCTCATGGAGGCAATAACAAATGACTAAGTCCTTTGGCAATATGCAGTGCTTGAGAAGACCCATCAAGTTGTATCACATACTGGTGTCATGCAATTGGCACCTGTATTGGTGGCACACAAATGCACTTAATACACTCTCGGAGTGGTTGGTGTTAGGAAAGACATCCAGCCGTAGAAACCATGTCAAATCAGACTGGAGTCTGGTGCAGCTCTTCAGCTCATCAGCTCAAACCATCCAGCCCATGCCAGCATGGACAACAGATGTTAAATGATGATGATGATGATATATATATATATATATATATCTTATATCTTATTTATATCCTTATAAAAAACAAAGTTTGTTTGTATGTTGAGCACAGAAAACACTAAATAAAATTGATATTTTAGGTTTTTTGTGTCATTTCAATTACTTTGACCATTTCGCAGATAACTGTACACTTATTTTCAAAAAATGGAATGGGAGGAGCCGAATTGGTGGTGTATTGGCTCCTATTTTTAGCAATCCACACTGTCTATTTCACAGTAATGTTTCTTTTTACAGATAGTGCGTACCTACACAAGAGAGACCTACAGAATTTGTTTCTTCATAACTTTAGAGAAAATTGATATTTTTCAATAAAATTTTCTACAAATATTCTTCTAATAGTATATATTCCAACTATATTGGAATTTGTCATGCAAACCTTATTTTTTCACTCCCATCAGAACCAAATCGCTTGAATTTTCCGAATCTGCTCTCCCAACTTGCAGAAAATGCTTTTCACAACAATTCCAATATAATCAGAATCTAAACCATCTGAAACATTGCTGTATAAAATGTCATTGAAAAATATTCATTTCTCTGAAAGTTAGAAAACAAATTCTGTGGGGCACAGTTGTATAGTTGTGGCTTTAAATGACCATTTTTTTTTTTAATATATGTATACATGCAGGAAGACTGACAGTTTTACATTCTGATGTATAAACATAATGCACGTATATTTATATATACCTATATATACATACATTCCTATAATTTTAAACATATAACTCATAGATATATTACAGTTATACAAAGCAGCGATCTGGCAGAAACATTAGTTAGCATGCCAAGCAAAATGCTTAGCGGTATTTTATCTGTCTTTACATTCTGAGTTCAAATTCTGTCAAGGTAGACTCTGCTTTTCATCCTTTTGGGGTTGATAAATTAGGTATCAGTTGCATACTGGGGTTGATCTAATTGACTGGTCCCTCCCCCAAAATTTCAGGCCTTGTGCCTGGAGTAGAAAAGAGTATATTACAGTTTACATACATACATATACATATATATATATATATATATATATATATATATATACGCGAGAAAGAAGCAACAAGAATGGATAGGTTTTTAGTACGATCGTTTCATACAAGGACAGGTTTTATTAAAAGTTGCAAAGATTACAGCATATAAACGAGTCCCGTACTCATCAGCTAAAATACATGTAAGTTCTCTAGACATCCTAGTGTTTGAGGCTATACTCATGAAGTAATGTAGATAATTAAACAGATTTCTAAAGTTCATTAAAGTTCTTTAAAGATGATGCATAGTCTTATCACAGAATTTTAAAAAAGTTTTGGTGGCATCACAGAGAAGGTGACCTAATCCATATGAATTTCCATAGATATGATGAGGGATTATATACTCACAGAAGACAAATTTATCCATTGTTATTAGCATTACAGAGAGGGTTAATTAATCCTTTGTATATATGCTTATAATCACCCCACATTACTGTATTGTTAAATCAGTATAGTTTTTTTTTGGTGCATCTAAGTTAGGTACCATATTCAAGTAAATTTTTTAAATTAACTTGAATCTTTATTGCTCTTGTATATATATATATATATATATAATATATATATATATATATATATATATATACATACATACCAAAGTAAGCACATAAATGTGAAACAAGTGGGGAAAAAATAGTACTTGAATACCGGAGGTAGAGTAATATGCTTTATTAACAAAGCTGCAAAGACATGACAAAAACTGTTACTCAGAGTTTCACATTCCTTTTCATCGGACAGTTTTGGTTGAGAATAACTGTCCAACGAACAGACACGCGAAACTCTGAGTAACAGTTTTTGAGATATCTTTGCAGCCTGATTAATAATAAAGTATATACATATATAGGAGGTGACCAAAATAATGGAAAAACCTTAAAATTTCAAACAAATTTATTTTAATATGGGGTTGGACTACCTTTGGCAGCAATTACAGCTTGAATTGTACAAGGTACGGACTTGTACAAAGTTTGAATTGTTTCCAAAGGAATTTTTGCCCATTCTTCAGCTAAAACAGTTTCCAGTTCTTGTAGTGATGATGGTGGAGGATATTGACTCCTTACTTGTTTTTCTAAAATGCACCATAAATGTTCAATAATATTGAGATCTGGGGACTGTGGTGGCCAGATAACATGTTAAACTTCACTAGAATGATCCTTGTGCCATTCAGTAACAACTTTAGCTGTGTGAATTGGTGCATTATCATCCTGAAAGACTGCGTTTCCCTCCGGAAACAGTTCCGCAACCATAGGCTGAATTTGGTCAGATAAAATGCTTAAATAGTCTTGACTATTAATTCTGCCATGAAAGGGAACCATTAGGCTGGTGGATATCCAAGATATAGTCACGGGATCATCACAGATCCTCCACCATGTTTAACAGTTGGAAGAAGGCAGTCTGGGTCAAATGCTTCTTTTGGCTGTCTCCACATGTATATTTGGCTGGTGGTCGGAAATAGGGTAGAGGATAACTCGTCCGAGAAAATAACATTCTTCCACTCCTCTAGCGACCTATTCTGTAGGTTTTGACTCCACTCTAAATGCTTTGCAACATTTGTTTTTGAAAGTAGTGATTTTCTGATTGCAGCCCTCCCGTGAAATCCAGCTTTGTGCAGCTCTCGACAAAGTTTTTGTGGAAACTGGGTTCTTGATGTAGTCATTAAGCTCTGCAGTAATTTTGGAAGCTGTACTTTTTGTGATCCATTCTAACAATTCACGTATGAGTCTGATGGTCCCTATCTGAAAGTTTTGGTTTTTTTCCAGAGTTTTATTTTGACGTGGAGGCTTTTCTCTCTTTCTCAAAGGCTGTCATTACTTTTGAGACAGTACCTCTTGATATACCAAACATTTTGGTTGTTTTCACTACGTTAGCGCCTGCCATATGAGCACCAATAATTTGACTCCTTTGAAAGTTCGATAGATCTGTCATTTTAATGAATTTTAATTATCTTTTTCTGACGGTATCTGAAAAGAAACAGCAATT
This sequence comes from Octopus sinensis, assembly GCF_006345805.1. Taxonomy (NCBI): domain Eukaryota; kingdom Metazoa; phylum Mollusca; class Cephalopoda; order Octopoda; family Octopodidae; genus Octopus; species Octopus sinensis. The sequence goes on from NC_043001.1 coordinate 72,802,945, forward strand.
TTAGCAAAACATATTAAGCAACACTAATAATAAATCAAAAAGCATAAAAATAAACAAGCTTTTGGCAGTTTTATAGATATTTCAAAACTATGATGCTATGATGCGAGGTGTTTCCATTATTTTGTACAACTCCTGTGTATATATATATATATATATATATATATAAATTAATAAATAAATAAAACATATGCATATATACATACATATGTGTACGTACCTACCTCTACATGTATATATACATGCATATATGGGTACAGGACACCAAAAAAACGCCGAACACAATGAGAAACGAAAACATAAATACAAAACCAAGGAAATGGACATTTTTCTTAAACAACGAAAAAATAGAGTACAGGACATACAAAACAAGGAAAATTCCCCTTCTTCAGTCGCCTTTGTTTCATCTACTCCACGTTTCGAAGGTCAAGGCGATACATGACTTTAATAAAACAACTCTTCCCGCGAAAATCAAATTAAATAAAATTTGAGATTTTTTGCGGAGGGGTAAAAATGGTAACAAAAACAGGACAGTAACGACAGTACAAAATATAAATGGTAAAAGACAGGACAAGGAGAATAACAGTAACACAAAGAAGAAGGGCTGTTAAGCCGAACGAGATAAAATTTTTTACGAACGCTATTTTTTGAGAATGTATATGTATATATATAGCACCACAACTACTGCCAACACCAATACAACTAACACCACAACTATAGAGACATCTCCACTACAACTATTATGACTACCACCACCAATACTAACAATACTCCTTTTTCAAAAAATGGAGCCGGAAGAGCCCTTCACAGTTACAAATAAGCACATCTCAACCATATTAATTAATAGAAAAGCACCCACTAGGGGTCATGAAGAAATTCTTCTTTTCATACATTTCTTCCTCTATTTCCACGCACTGAATTCATTAGACAACTGATAGCAGTGTATTTTATGACTATGACCTTATCTGCTGAGAGCCTTTAGAAAAGTATCTGTCCAGATGAACGGTCTCCACAACACAACCACTATTGCCTGATTCACGGCTTACAACAAAATGCATTTGCCAGTTGCTATGAATGCATCTTATCTGCAAAACTTTTTCACATTGATCTACTATTGGAACATCCCTTCTCTTACATTTATTACTAATACAAGTAATTGTGTTTTCAATTGCTGAAGTGAAATTTGGTGATATTTTGTAAATAAATATTAAAAATTATGTTGTGCAATATTCAAATACCTTTGAACAACTTTTAATGTAAGGAAAATGGGCTTTATTATAGATGCCAATATGTGCTTTATGAATACATTTCAGCACTGTACAGACTGGGAGGCCTACTAGTATATAAATATATATTAACATGGCTGTGTGGCAAGAAGCTTGCTTCTCAACGACATGGTTCCAGGTTCAGTCCCACTGCATGGTACCTTAGGCAAGTGTCTTCTACTATAGCCTCAGGCCAACCAAAGCCTTGTGAGTAGATTTGGTAGACGGAAGCTGAAAGAAGCTCATCGAGAGAGAGAGAGTGTGTGTGTGTGTGTGTGTGTGTGTGTGTGTGTGTGCGTGCGTGTGTGTGTGTGTGTGTGTGTGTGTGTGTGTTGTGTGTGTGTGTGTGTGTGTGTGTGTGTGTTTGTCTCTCAACATATCTTGACAACTGATGCTGGTGTGTTCATGTCCCCATAACTTGGCAGTTCAGCAAAAGAGACAGATAGAATAAGTACTAGGCTTACAAAAAATAAGTCTGGGGGTTGATTTCTATGACTAAAAACTTCCAAGGTGGTATTCCAGAAAGAAGTAAAAGAGTAAAAGAATATATATATATATCTAAACACACACACACACATATATATATATCTCTGAAGAGGCCGTGGGGCATCCTTGCTAATGTCTCATTTATACCTGCCTTATATGGCTTATAGGTTAAATGAGGCATGCTTGCCCTTATGGCCGAAACAGCTGTCAGATATGATATAATTATATATTATATTTTATATTTTATATTTCTATTTCCTTGTCTAATTATATTTACAATATATTTTGTATAATGCCTTTACTGTTATGTAATGGTGTAATAAAGTATTGATTGGGTATCATCTGATGGTTGATGTTTGATTGATTTAAGTATGTTTCTCCATTTTCTAATTTTGTAGTTATATATATATATATATATATATATATATGGAGTGAATGCACAAATGAAAGAAAAGGGCATTCAATACATTTAGTTACATGTTACACATACAATATATATGTATTTAGCTTCTATGAAATTCATTCACAAGACTTTTATCAGCTCAGGGCTATAGTAGAAGACATGTGCCCAAGCCGCCACACAGTGGGACTGACCTGCGACCAATTGATTGTCAAGCAAACTTCTTACCTCACAGCCACACCTGTACCTATTATGTGTTGTAGTTAGAAGTGTGGCTCTGTGGTAACATATGTACCCTTATACAAAAACAAATGCAGACACCCACCCATGCAGACACTGGCATATACATCTACATGAAAAAATCCCACCCAGAAATGCATATATATAAGTATATATGCAAAAACACAGAAGCAGACTGGTTCACATGCACATACTAACATATACACATACATACACAAACAACCACCTACAAACAAATACAGACATGCATGTATACACACACACATACATATAAACATGCACACACTCACGTGCACGCGCACACACTCACGTACACACACGCACAAAAACTCTAAGATATATAAACTCGCATGCACAAACATATACGCTCACTTACAAACAAACACATTCATGCAGAGGCACACAAAGCCCGACATATACACACAAGCACGCACATTAACACATACACCTGTATGCATAAACGCTCACCCACAAACACACGCTTGTACACATGCATATGCACACACACACACAGAGTTTGACATGTACATACACTGACAGACACATGCAAATATTAACATGTATACTTGCATCAGTAACAAACATAAATAATCATACACAAATACATGTATACACATATATGCACACAAACAAACGCACACATGCACACAAACAGATAGACATGTACATGCAAACACATAAACACATGCACAAGCAAACACTAGCACGCATACTCACATCTCTAACAAACGTAAATGACCATCCACAAATGCATATATTCACACACACAAACACAGATAGACATGTATATACACACATATAAATAGATGAACATGCAAACACTAACATGTATACTTACGTAAAGAAACGAACGTAAATAACAGCCCACAAATGCATATATGTAGATATATGCACACAAACACACAGACATTCACACACACACACACACACACACACACACACAAACATAAACACAAGGTGTTAGAAATCAGTTGTAAGGTTAATAGAACTGGCTCCGCTGCACAATTAACAAGTTTGACGTCAGAACACCTTCAATGTAACATCTTTTGTCTATGTACTGTTATGGAATCGAACGTACAATTCGATGCCAAGCTCTATTGATTTATCAATTTGCTAGTGACGTCGATAACACGTAGCTTAATGCCCTTTCGTCAGCAGACGGTTCTCTACTTTGTTGGAATATCAATAGAAATAAAATGACTCAACTGATATATATATATGTGTGTGTGTGTGTGTGTGTGTGTGTGTGTGTGTGTGCGTGTGTGTGTGTATGTATGTATGTATGTATGTATTAAAAAAACTAAATATGTATAAAACAATGTATATATATATATATACTAGCAGTATCGCCCGGCGTTGCTCGGGTTTGTAAGGGAAATAACTATATAAGCATTTTTAGAGAGTTACTTCCCTTATAGATGCCAATTCGGGCTTTCTTAGCCATTTCTGTTTTGGTGTCTTCAAGCCATGAAGTCGTTGTTCTAAAAGAACGCTGGTCTCCTTGACAACGCTTTACGACGTTGATTTCCTTTCACTCCCTTTCCCACAGCTTCACGAGGGAGGGAAGAAGGGGGAGAAGCAAACAGGTGCAGGTGTGACCATGGACGCCAACTCCGCCGCCATCGACACACGAAAAATTATGCATTAAAATGGAATAAAAAATGATGTTAAATTATTTTTAAAATCGTAGACTCATCGTAGACGTGCACTAATACTCAGACGGGCTCGATATGAATCACGACTATAAGATACCCGAATTTGGTTAAACTGCACCGCAAAATGTGGGAGTAGTTAGGAATCTAAATCGAAGGGGACAGACACTCACACAACTACAGTTTTATATATATAGATATATATATATATGTATGTATATACAGTGGTTTGACAAAATAATGGAAACGCCCACCATCATAGCATCATAATTTTGAAATATCAATAAAACCGTCAAGAGCTTGTTTATTTTTATGTTTTCTGATTTATTATTAGTGTTGCTTAATATGTTTTGCTAAAATTGCTGTTTCTTTTCAGATATCATTAGAAAAAAACAATTAAAATTCATTAAATTCATAAAATGACAGATCTATCGGACTTTCAAAGAGGTCCAATTGCTGGTGCTCGTATGGCAGGCGCTAGCATAACGAAAACAGCCGAAATGTTTGATGGATCAAGAAGGACTATTTAGGCGACCTTTGGACTCATACGCGAATTGTTAGAATCGATCACAAGAGTACAGCTCCCAAAATTACTGCAGAGCTTAATGACCACATCGAGAACCCAGTTTCCACAAAAACTTTGTCGGGAGCTGCACAAAGCTGGATTTCACGGGAGGGCTGCAATCAGAAAATCACTACTTTCTAAAACAAACGTTGCAAAGCGTTTAGAGTGGAGTCAAAACCTACAGAATATGTCCCTAGAGAAATGGAAAATGTTATTTTCTCGGACGAGCCATACTCTACCTTATTTCCGACCAACGGCCGAGTATACGTGCGGAGACAGCCAAAAGAAGCATTTGACCCAGACTGCCTTCTTCCAACTGTTAAACATGGAGGAGGATCTGTGATGATCCGGTGGCCTATATCTTGGATATCCACCAGCCCAATAAGCATTTTATCTGACCAAATTCAGCCTATGGTTGCGAAACTGTTTCCGGAGGGAAACGCAATCTTTCGGGATAATAATGCACCAATCTGCACAGCTAAAGTTGTTACTGCACAGGAGCCAGTCCAGCGGCACTGGCAACGACCTCGCTCGAATGTTTTTTCACGTGCCACCAGCACAAGTGCTAGTAAGGCGACGTATTTTTATATATGTATATATATATATATGTATTTATATATGTATATATATTTATATGTACATATATATGTATTTATATATATGTATATATATATATATACATATATATATATACATATATATATATGTACATATATATGTACACACACACACATATATATATACTTATACATGTATATTATATTTATATCTATATATTATACATATTTATATATGTATACCTATGACAACATGGAAGACAGATGTTAAGTGATTTATTTGTATATATCGAATCCAGTGTAGCTGATACAACAATTTCTACATGGGTAGCACTAGGCTATTCACATCAAAGAGCATCAAAACACACGATCCTTCTCCTTCAGAAAACACTAAAACAGATGTCGAAACACCGACATAAACGTAACAGTCACAATTGAGACCAATGACAGAAATTTAGGAAATTTAGGAATTAAGGAGGCTATCCTCATAGACAACGGAGAACACCAAATTAACAATATGTCGAAAATTAACATTCACTGTCTTATTTAACAACAACGACACCCTGCACGCACGATGATAACATGCTCATATAACAAAACATTACATGAAAAAAAGAATCTTAATGCACATGTAATACATAACTTGGTAACAGCGCTACGAATATGCCAACACACACGAGCTCAAGACATGACTACTCTCATCCTCTTCGCGTGAGGAATTCTGGAAAGAACTTCCTGAGACCATTACAGGAACGCTTCTGACAGATTTCAATAACCGTTACAGCAGTGGTTCTCATGCTTTTCAAAAAAATTTTAATAGCAGTCCCCTTATAATTTTTTTAATGCCTCACGGTCCCTTATAAAATCAAGGAGAATAACCACAGTGAAAATATTTTTCAACTTTTATTTATTTCGAAAATGACAAAACTCAGTCATCAAATTTACATAGGATTTCAGTGAGATGGGTGCATCTGCTTCGCTTTCAACGAATCTTCCAAGTAAGGCTGTGTTTTTGACTGAGCCATCACTCACATCTAGTCTGTTTCAAGACTTTGTTTTGATGGTGAGTAAAGTTGAAAACGTAGTTTCGCACTCATAAGTAGTTGCGAACGGAATCAATATTTTTGGAGCCATCTTTGCGACATCAGGATATGACTGCGTCATTTGAATCCAAAAGTTGCTGTTGCACATCTGACTGAAAGATAGCTTTGCATCCCCATCATGCACCAAATCAATAAATTGTTTTTTGAATCATGTTGTCCTCTGAAGGCAAATCACTGACTGAGAATGCAAATGGGTTGTTAACAAAGTGACAGTACTTACCAAATTCCTGTAAGTCAGAAAAATATTGAGAAATTTCATCGCCAAGAATCGAAACATGGTTTTTTTCATCACCCCAAGGATATCATCATCGACTTGAAGTTCATTTTCGTCAAGAAATATGTTGAGCTGTGGAAATGGTGCAGGGTTCCTGCTTTCTAACTTTGAATGCTATAAAACGAGCTTCATTTTGAAAGCAGTCGATTTTTCATGATAGTGGAGCACCGTAACCTGTTTTCCTTGCAGTGCAACATTGATACGCTTTACGGATTCGAACATGTCAACTAAATATGACAAGCACGTCAGAAAATGGTTATCAGAGAAATTTTTGCACATGCCTGGTTTAGCATCTTTTAGAAAGTTATGTATTTCTTGTCGTAATATGAAAACTCTTCAGAACTTTGCCCCTCGAAAGCCATCTTACGTTTGAGTGCAACAAAAGAGTTTCGAATTCCAAATCATTTTCTTTGCATAACTCAGTAAACAGACGCAAGTTAAGAGCATTCACTTTAATGAAATAAACTGCTTTTATCATGTCATTCAGAACATTGTAAAACTCATCAGACATTGTTTTCACCATCAGTGCTTGACGATGAATAGTGCAGTGTGTGTTACACATTCATATCTATGTGTATACGTGTGTAGAATACTACCCTACCAACTAAAATTCAACCTCCTATTGACCAGGAAGAGACAAGGGCAAAGCTAGCAGCCACTCAAGAACAATCACAGAAATATTACAACAAACATGCACAATACTTACCTGAGATACTTGGAGGACAACATGTGCATACTCAAGATCCCATAACCAAAACATGGATTCCAGCACAGGTTGTCAGTAGAGCTGAAACTCCAAGATAGTATATAATAGAAACGGAATCTGGTGGGCAGCTGACACGCAACAGGGCCCACATCTGCCCAACACCAAAGCTGTCGAGGACAACGTGTACAACACCTGCTGCATCAGTGACAACACCCACAGAATCATCACCCCAACGGGTACCAACCACCTATCAGCAGCCCAACAACACACCTCAGACACCGGTGCAAAGCACAAGATCCACCAGATGGAGAAAGAACATTCTGCCACCGGTTCGATACCGTTAAAAGAAAAAAAAAAAGAAAATGAAAAGATAAGTAGCGAATTCAGCTAGATTACAAAGCAGAGGCAGAATAATCACGATTTCTGCTGCAGGATTGCCACCTCACGCTGACAATCCATTAGAGTAAGGGAGAATACTTGTATTTGTCTTCACTACCAAAAGACCCCTTTATTTTTTTCAAGAAGAAGGGATGTTACACATTCATATCTATGTGTATACGTGTGTAGAATACATCCCCACTTTGGCACTATTTTGTTAGTGAACAGTACGAACTGTGTCTAAAAGTAATTATGTATCACTACGCTGAATGTTGACAGTTCGTGTAACATGAAAGAGTAAATAAACACATAAAACAATAACAATGGCTTTCATATTGGTTGTCTATCCCATCAGAACTCAAACTACACATAACAGTGTGTACCAATAACATCTGGAAACGTTTCTTTCACCAAAGTCTGAAAACCAGAACAGCAACCAAGCATCGCCGGAGCACCATCGGTGCACATCCCAATAACAGGCTCCCACCTAATACCATGCGCATTGAAAAATCGGTCAACTTTGACAAATATTTTCTTTGCAGTTATCTTGGTACAAAACAAGAATTCGTCATCAAGGTGCTTGTCATGTACACAACGAACATAGACGCAAAGTTGGCGACATCCGTCGTTTCATCAAATTAGATTGCAAAAAATTTTTGGGTAGCAAAAAATTTTTTGGCAGCAGTTATTTTCCTCAAAACCTCATAAGAGGCCTTCAGACCAGTCGTAATGTCTTGCGAAAACATTCCCATGTCATCAAGTCTGGACCCAATCAATCTTTCAGCTTTGCATTTGAAGAAGTCTGCATCTTTGTGAGTTGAACTGGGGTGCTTAGTTTCCAAGTGTCTCTTTAACCTACTGGGCGTTAGTGAAGTTGTTGCCAACACTTCGGAGCAAAAAACACACTGCGGTTTCTCTTCTCCACCAGAATTTATCACAGTTAAACCGATATTCAAATATGATTCGTCATATCTTATCTTTTTGGAGGCATTCTGAAGGCGAAAACAAAATATAATGTAATAATATAATGTAATATAATGTAACTATAACCTGAAGACGGACATTTTCAATGTACATCACTTAATTAGGTATTTTGAAAACAATTGAACAAATGACAAACATGGAAATATGCACACACAAAATAAAAAATATGCATTAGTTAAAAATCATATTCGGCACTCTAATTTTTCACTATTGTTTGCGGATAATAAAATGCTATCTGGAGCCCGAAATTTGGTCAATGAATACTAAAAGAAAAGACTTACTGGAATGATTGGGGTAACAACCGGTGTCATGGAGGATGTAAACAGAGAAAGAAACGTCCGCAAAACAGAGGTGAAATAATTTCTAACTGAATTTTTTAGTAGCCTATAACAATCCCAATAATTTAATAGAATACAAAATAACACTTCGGCAAGAAGATACGTCTGTATTTAAGAAAAACCAAGTGTATTGTGTTTTTTATGCGTGATGCGTGTCTGATTACAAAACGTGTAAGAACGAGTCATATGAAGGGAACTTGGATGCGCATTAATGGTATTCGCGAAGGGGGGGGGAATTGATGAAAATCTAAAAGTCAGTGATGATATTGATGATGAACTTTGTCAATAACACATAGCCATACTAACTGAATTCCAGAAGAATCAAGAATCAGGCATTGATGGGCAGAGCAGACGTGTGTAGTCAAGGATGACTAAGGATATTGTGTCATTAAGAGAAAGGGTTCTTTGGCCGAGTTGACTTTGAGGTCACAAACGAGAGAGAGGCTAAAAAGGTCACGCAACTGAGTCAGCATAACTAGACCAGGAAAAAATTCACTCAAGAGGAAACATGCAATAAGGTCAATAACACAAAGAGAAATGTGAATGGTAGGTTTATCCTTCATTAAATCCCATCACAGGAGGATAAACAAATAAATTGCGTACATTCTCAATACAACTTTCCATCTCTTAATGTAGGTCGCAAGACTCGGTGTTTCGGTGGGGTTTTTTTCTCAGAGCTATGGTGACTTACTTGTGGGATGACGTCAGTGGCTGGGAAGCTGACTGGAAGAGGGCGTAGGTAATGCGCACACAGGCGGGCGAAGACTGCGCCTTTTTCGATCGAGAAAGCCTTAAGTGCAGGACGTGTCAGTGCTTCATCAAGGTAAGAGAAAGCAGCTGCTATTTTTAGCGTTTCGGGACGAGCCACGTGAAAGGATACGTTACCACCCGACAGGTTTGCGCCAACGAAGAGATGGTAGGTGTCTTACTTCTAATCTCCCGCATTCACTACAAGCTATTTTGGCACTCCACATAAGACGTCACCACGATGGCAGCTAAAATTAGGATCGCCAGCGACGTTATCAGGCCCTTTAATGGTGAAGGCGATGTAGTGGCCTGGATGTGTAAAATCAAGCTTGTGGCGAGATTGCAAGGCATTAGCGACGTGGAGAGCTTTATGGCACTATATTTGGAAGGGAGCGCATTGACTCTATATCTTGAGATGGATGAAGAGCGACTGAGCGAGAAGATTGAGTGACGTCTGTGAGAGGCTTACACCGAGTGTGAGTATACAGCCATTGTTAAACTGGGAACGATTAGATGGACAGGAGAGCAGGTAGATGAATATGCGACGGAGGTGCGTAGGCTGGCCACCCTGGCTGAGTTTACGGGAGGAGGCCCGGGCAGAGCAGCGCGACTGGCATTCGTGAGTGGGTTCCCTGACGACGTAAGAATTCGACTGCAGCAATTATCCGGGGGCAAAAAGAAGGCGTTGAGCGAACTTGTAGCTCAAACTCACGTATTGACACGAAACACTGGAGGGAAGGCGATAGCGATGGCGGTAATGGAGGCGCATAATGACGGACGACAGCTGGAGAAAGATACGAAGAAGCATACCATTCAACGACAGCGGCCGTTCTCAGGCCGGTGTTTTAAATGTCAGAGATCACACATGGCGAGGAAGTGTACGCAACCGCGGCCTGTCTGCTTTCGATGCAGGCAGACAGGGCACGTCATCCGTGATTGCGACCAAGGAAATGGCCGTGGGAAATTGCTACCTTTCGAACTCTCTCCGCAAACGAGTAGAAGCGCTTGTGGAGATGCTGCCCATAATTGATGTCGAGGCTGAGGGGAAGACGTTCAACGACCTCGTGGATACGGGTTGAACGTCCGGGCGGTCGATGGCAGCGAAATCCGATGCAAGGGCAGCAGCAATGTAGAGAAGGCGGTGCGAGGCGCGACGCTAAGGCTGCAAGTAATCGTGATCGAACACGTGGTAGACGGGGTTGATGTGGTGATGGGGATGGACGCCATCAACCGCCTCGGTGGTGTCAGGATTGCAGGAGATGAGGTCACGTTCGGAAACGTGGGGGCGTCGTGCACTGTGAGTCAGGATCGCCAGAGAGAGCAGAGCTCCGTTAGGGACTGCACCGCTTACACCATTTAGGAAAAAGATTTTCAGGCGGTGTTCGATGGTCGACGGTGGACGATAGAGTGGCGATGGAAAGACGAGCCCCCGATGCTGAAGAACAGGGTGAGTTGCTATCAGCGTACCCTGAAAGGTCACGCCAGGGTCAAGTTCGAAGACAAGGTAGAGAGATGAATCAAGGAAGGAGTCCTTATCCCGTGGAAGGAGGAGGTGGTGAGCGGAGTGCTACCTCTGATGGAAGTGGTGCAGCCGATGAAGGGAAAAGTCAGACCGGTGCTGGACTTTAGAAAACTGATCGACCATATATCGTGCCACACGGGAGGTGAGGCGACGGACGTTTACGGCGAGACATTACGTGTGTGGAGACAGTCAACCAAGGCAGCGATGACTGTCTACTTGAAGTCGGCATATTTGCAGCTCTATGTGAAAGACAAACTGTGGCGATATCAGCTAGTGCGGTACAAAGGCGTGGTTGGGGGAACCGGTGGAGGCAAAGAAAGGGATAGCTGCGGTGTGTCTCCGAACTGAAGAGACTACATGCTATGCATCATTTGGGGGTGGGTAGGATCCAGTATCTCGCGAAGATGATTGATGCCAACGTTACTAGGAGAAGCATCCGGAAAGTGGTCGGGAGCTGTGGCAGGTGCCAATCCATTGACCCTGCTCCGTGTGGGCATGAGCAAGGAAACCTTTCCGTAGAGCACAACTGGAAGAGACTAGCTGTGGATGTGACGCACTACCGTCAGGGAATGTATCTCTCCATGGTCGACTGCGGGCCGGGCCGGATAGCCATTTGGAGGGAGGTGAGGATGGGCATTGCTGACGAGATTGCGCAGATTTTGAACGGGATATTTTTAGAGAGGGATCTCGTGGAAGAATTGCTAATGGACAACGGAGCGACGTTTCGTTCGGAAGCGTTGAGGGATATGCTCGACCGGTGGAAAGTGCGTCACTTGTTCAGAGCAGCATATAGGCCGAGCGTAGACAGGCACCATCGAACAATCAAGACCATAGGGGAAAGAGGTCAAATTTCGCCACTGGAAACAGTTTTCTGGTATAACATGTCTCCCCGATCCGGACAAGCTGAAGAATCTGTGCCAAACGGAGCAGTATTTAAATACGAATGGAGGCATCCCAGTAAAGCGCCGGAGGGCCACGAGGAAGAGAAGGAACCCGCCTACGTGAAAATAGGGGAGGAAGTTTGGGTTAACCCACCGAAGGCGCGTTGTACGTCTCAATGGAGCAGAAGAACGGTGACGGCGGTCAATTCCAGAAACAACGTGGTAGATTGTCGCTTCGTCGGATGACGACTGTGGAGAGGAAGAAAACGAGGTGCCTAGCTTGAGGAGAACTCGACGCATAAGGCGCCCACCTGGTTGGATGGTGGACTTCGACGTGGAGTAGTGAGTGTGATTTTTAAGATCAGGGTGGCATGTGGGATGATGTCAGCGGCTGGGGAGCTGACCGGGAGAGGAAGGGCACGCACAAGCGGGCGAAGATTGCGTCTTTTTCGATCGGAGAAGCCGTGAATGTAGGACATGTCAGTGCTTCGTTAAGGTGAGGGAAAGCAGCTGCTAATTTTAGCGTTTCGGCACGGGCCACGTGAAAGGATACGTTACCATCGGACAGGTTTGCGCGAAGGAAGAGAAAGTAGGTGTCTTCTAATCCCCCGCATTCACTATACTACTTATACCTAGCTCCACTTGTCTGACAGACGCTTGGATACAGCTTCCGTTGTTATGTTAAGAAGTGTAGCGCAATGGTGGCAATGAGGTTTTTTGCAACCCTTGTCTGAGCTTAACTCTTGGACATTCGATTTGAAGTCCACATTAAAGATTGTTCTCTGACAACTTGGCTTTAAAATTCTCTCAGTTCGGTAAACACATTTTTGGTCAAATAATGGCTCATAAATGCCCAATAATCAGAGTTGCTTCGCGGTCCCCTAGGGGACTGCGGACTCCACTTTAACAACCTAGGCGTTAGAGGAAGAAGAAAACCTGGTATAACAGTTATGAATGTAATGTTTTTAGTTGCAGTCGAGGATCACCAATTGTGAGGGTTTAACAATAATTGATAAACAATAGGATGGAACGTCGGAGTCGTCACCAATTGTAACAGCAAAGATTTATTGCAACGACATGTTGTAAGATGTGAAAGATGAACAGTGGTTGAAGTTGTAAAGAGATTCTAATTTACCGTTACTTAGTATATATTCAAAACCACGACGGGTTGGTATGTATAACTAATAAATGGAAAAGTATGGGAGGTAAAAAGTGTTAATTTCGGCCGGTATGTGTGTACACGATCTCATAGTAGTATATATAGAGAGATATGGTAATGTTACAGAGAAAAGAAAATGAGTTAGTGAAATTGAGAGTGATGGAACAAGACAGCTTCTTCGTTGGTGAGTTACCATAGTTGTCCCTTTTTGCCTTTTCCTTTTGAGACGGCGTTTTGTTCAGCTGGTCCGCCAGACTCGATTCTCACCAACTGACTTTGACTTACAGAGTTCTTGCTTTTATAACTATCCAAAACTAGCCAGAAGGATAGACATATTGTTGAGAACAATAGATTTCGTTGGAGGTTTACTATATCCATTCCAACCCCTGGTGGTCTAGAAGAAATTAGAAGGGTCAGGTGGCGAAGACATTATTCCCGTTTAGCGAAGGCATCTGGCAAATGTAACTGCTGTCACTCATAGAAAATCTATTGTTTTATCGTGAGAAAAGTGCTGTTGAACTGTTAAGTGAAATTTGGCGATCGAGGATCGAATTCACGCTCTGCTTGCATGAAGCCACTACACAGTGACTCCATTACTTCCTAGTAATCTCTGAAGAAAGAATTTTATATTCCAAAATATTAGACTATGAATAATTAAATTATTTCTAACAGCTATTATAGTCCACTCTACATTGTCGTACCATTCCAAACACGATACATTTCACAAACAATACACAATGCTTCCAGCGAACTACATACAATACTCTTTTATACGGAATAATACAAAAATTAGTTATATATTACAGTAAAATCGGCCTATAACAACAAATTCACAGTAAAATTTGCTTGAGCTATTTATTGACTAAGATATTGCCAAGTCTTCACATTTTTAGTCTTGATCCAATGCCTAGTTTTTACGTAATGAATTTGCCTACTATGTATACTATTCTACTTTCGCTATATTGGGACTTCTGGCTGTCATTTTTTAAGTATTCTAGTGTGTCAATATTTTAACAAAATTATGGTACCTTTTAAAATTATAAGACAGTAAGAACAAAACAGTAAAAACAAACCACTTGGCAAAGATTGACCTTGACCTCTGCTGTGCATGCGCATTAAGATTTAAAGT